>NW_026996881.1:210000-791262 GCF_035044405.1 Drosophila montana
CCGTATAAAATGCAGTAATGACATAATACCCTAGCTTTTTTTCTCCTTTTATCTTACATACATATTATGTTCGGCAATAATTTCTTGGACTTCCAAAATCTTCTTTAGGGTGTGTAAGGGACGCGAGAAATTCAATACCCAAAGCTCGCCTACATTCCGCCCGGCTTTGTCTCTCGGTTGGCGCAGAGCATTTCTTTGTTTGCCATTTCAAATTTTTTTAAGGATAGCTGCACTGGCGAAGCAGTAGATATATTACCCGCATATCCTGCACTGCAGCTGCAAGATTAAGTGCCAGTTCAGGCCGTGCGACTTTGCGACCCGATACGCACACACATACATGCATGATACAAGAATATTGCGTACACGTCACGTGATACAAGCAGCTCAGCAGCAGCTCAGCTTTTTTAATGCGCCCATAAATGCGAGAAGCTTTCTGCACCCATAGCTCCTGCATCCTCCTATATAACTTCTTGGCGATGGAACACGCCTTCGTAGTTGACCCAACATTTACTTTTCGGCATTTGCGTTGCTTCTTTATGTTTTTTTTCCTTTCTTTCGTCTTATACCCTGAACCCACTGAACAGGAGCATGAAGGGTATGATGGACTTGTGCAAATAAATGAAAAAAGGCAGATGGCATCTCATAAAGTTTATTTGTCAATCTGTATTATTACGATGCTATGTAATGTTTTTCTCGATAATTCCCATTTTCAAATTTTGATAAATATCGGACATGGTTTATTAGGCACAACTTTAAGGTGCTGAGATCCAGACATAACAATTTAGTATGTTTCAGTATCTCATCTATAGCTTATGATTATTTCACTTTTTATCTACCCACCTTTATAAAAAAAAAACAAATGATTAAAGGAAGAGCCTTGTGCTCTGGTATGCTTTATTTAAGCCCTGAAAATCTCACATAAATCGGATATGTATATGTGTGTTTTTCTGGGTTGAGGGTATCCCTTAGTCTGATATATCTGATTAGAGCACGCTTCCGTGTTTCTTTTCTTTTCGTAGCTGTTTTCTAAATGTGTTTTAAAAGTGTTTCGGAAAATCGCCGTTGATTTTCAGTGTTTTTCTTTACTCTGTTTGTTGTTTCAGTGTTTTATGCCCCACTTTTGTGGGAGTTGCGCTTGTCCTCCTAACTGGGTAAACACATTTATTTCCTACGCTTGTCCAATATTTATTAAAGCAATCTGTTCCACTGGATTTATACAAAAATATTTGTTTTGCAATTTATACTGTTGTTTGAGTTCTTTTTTTGTTGCTGTTAAGAGGAATTGCTACTTATTCCAGTTAGTTATTCTCCATTGGGATTGTGGAGTTTGTAGCAACTGATTTGCCACTTAGGTGGACTCTCGAAGCATTGAAAGCGACAGGTAAAATATTTGTTGTATAGGCGTAAAATGGTTTTGAACAAATCTATCTTAAAGGCTAAATATAGAGCTTTAAAAACATTTCCATGCTTTTCTGTAAAATAAAGCCTGTCCGTATGTCCGTATGAAAAAATGAGTCGATCTCAGAGACTTCAAGAGATGGTTTCAATGGTTTCACCCCGTTTCCGCGAAATTAACAAATATCGCCATCTTGTTTTTGGAGCTTATATATGTATGGGCACTTATGGGAGTCGGGTAGTCCCGACTAGAGTACTCGTACTTGTACTTTCAAAACGACCAAAAATTAATGTCTGACTTTCGGTTATTAATATCGTACATATGCTTTAGGTACAGAAATTAAATTTAATTTTATATCGAGTTTTTTTTTTTTATTATTATGACGAAAAAGCGAACGTGATATATTCGAGTATTGCTTTAATAGTTAAAGTAAAAGTTACAAATTCGCAATATCGCTTTACATGCGACTTTTTTAAAGAGTCTAAAAAATGTGAACTTTCCTATCGATTAAGTTTCCAAGGGGGCTAAAAATGTTTTTATTGTCAGAAATGTGGAGTATCGATTTTCACAAATACTTTTTAACGCTCAACCATCGTTAATCTTGTTGAGAAAAACTGCCCAGCTACTTACGTAAAAACATTCTTCGAGCTTTCTCAATTGTTTCTTGTGCTTTAATCATATTTCACTGCTATTTCTGATTACATTTTCTGGTTTCATTTCTTTTCCTTTTCCTTTGTGGTTGGGTGTTGGGAAAAGAACTTTCACGAATTGTGTGGGTTTATTTATCAAAAATCAATAAGTGCGCAAAATACTTGTATGCCAACGTGAGCAGCCCAAATGTATGCTACATAAATTGTTGTACGTAGCGGCAATTGCCTCTTACGAAGCCCGCAAAATCTCGCCGCCAAACCCAATAAAAACGCCAACACAACCCCACGAAATTTAACATAAACAGTATAAAGAATCTGGCGAGGGCTGAGAAGGATGATGGAAAGGGGCTCGTGGGTAATTTGAGATAGGCATAAGACGATGTGGTAACTGCATGGATACATCGATTATACATCCGCTCAAGAACTGGGCTCCGATACTCAAAGACTTTGCTTAACTTCTCTACAAGAGGGAAGCGAAGAGGGATCCACGTGTGTGTGTGCGATGCGTGCGTGCGTATGTGTGTGTGTGTGTTGCAGCTGCGTAAAAATGTTGCATGCCGCAGGACGCTTTCGACAACGTTGGCAGACAACATTTGCCAGTGTTTTTTTTTTGTCGTAGTTCGTGCTGGTAATAAAAGTTTTTATCACTTTTAATACAATTTTTTTTCACTCTTGTTGTTGTCTCTTTGCTTATTGTTGCCCACTTTTTGTTGTTTGGTGGGCGTGGCACACATATATATAGTGTTTTGTGTTGTGTGCTAACGCTTGTAATTAAAATTTGTGCAACTCCAGTTGACGCCTGTGCGCATATTTACGTGAAACACTGTGGTTTGCTTTATGTGTTGGGATAGGTAATTGACAAAGTAAATCAAGTTAATTTATATGCAGCTCTTTAATTTGCACTTTATTTTCCTTTATGCTATATACTATATGCATCGAATTTTATACCCTTCTAGAGGGTACTATAATTTAGACCTGAACAGAAACAACTGAATAGAATATAAAAAAAATATTTCTTGCCAAAATGTAATATTCCTCAGTATACCCTTGCAGAGATTAAATAGTTATAGTTGTTATAGTGAATGTTGCCCTGTTTGCAACTTTTGAATAAATTTATATTTTTAAAGGTATCTAATATATTTGTATAAGTTATGTTTTTAATTTGTAAAGGTATTTGAATTTTCCACAAAAAAAAGTATTTTACAGAAATGATTACAAAGAACTCAATATCTCTTATTGAGTTATTATTATAAATCTTTTTTTAAGTAAAGGAATTTGCATTTAGGTTGCGACAAGCAGAAAAGGCTTGTTAAATTTCAAAATGAACCAAATTGACAATAATTAACAGTGAGACGTTGGCCGAGGGGGCTTTTGGTTAATTTAATGACATTTTAAATAAGCCGGACACGGACGCTCTAAACATGTTCAATTACCAGCTATTTCCAATAAGCTGCAAATTAATGTTAATTTACGTTCGCCCCCAGACTGGGTTCACGGGGGGCGGCGCTGCCACGCCCTAATTGCAATATTTTCGTCTGATTAAGCGACATCACGTAGCTGCAATTAAATTAGCTTACAAAGTGTGCGGAACGTTGGTGAAAAACCATTTTGGAAAAGTCAAGCGCTTAACATTGTTGCTGTTGTTGTTGTTGTCGTTGTTGTTGATGTTGGCAGCATAAAATAAAATGCGCTCAAAGGAATTCACTGGCGAAAAACGCGCGCTGAGGCAAGTTAATTAAGAGTTGGCCAAAAGGCAAAGACGACAAAAGGGACGTGCATCAGCGCTTGCGTCATGAAACAGCCAACTGTGTTGTTGTTGTTGTTGTTGGTGGTTGTTGTTGCTGGTTGCTGGTTGCTGCTCCTGTTGTTGGTGGTTGTTGCTGGTTGTTCGTGGTTCCTGTCAGCAGTTGCTGACCAAATGAAGAGCTGTCCAGGCAAACGCTTATGTGTGTGCGTGTGTCTCTGTGTAGCAGGATAACAGTGCTAGGAGTAGGGGAAGGAGGAGCAGCTGTTGAGACTCGCAAATAGGCGCCGTCAACCGCATGTCCTTTGCCGCTGTTGAATGGCGAGAATTGTGGTTTAAATGCGCTACAGATGTTTTTGTTGCCTTTGTCTGGGTTGTTGTTGCCACCACTGCCAGCGACTGCGTTTGACTCTGATGATGTTGGCAATTGGTTCGCGGCTGCAGTCCTGCAATTCTCGTTGTTGTCAATCGGCAACTGAGTTGTTCACGTGTGTTGTCAATTGCATGTTTCGCCATATGCATTACATACTTTGAGGAGCTGGCTTTAGAACAGTTTACATCTTCTTTTAAATAAAAACAGGAACCACACATACTTGGTTATCCCGAAGGCAAATGTGGCTGAGTCCTTAGGGAAGTTGTGAAGCCAAAGAATTGTTGCCTCGTAAAGTAATATTTATGTTATAAATAATCAAAGATCTATTCTATATTGTATATCATATCCGCCTATAGCTGTCATATGATTGATCAGTCGCTGCCTCACATATATTTAGGGGAACAATTATCTGTTCACAAAACTTTTCATTTACACAATTCTCCTCACATATAAGACCTTAAGCCAGAAACCTACAAAGGCTATTTAATCTTCGGCGTGCCGGAGATACAATGTTTTTTATTGCTTAATACAAATTCACTTCGCAAGGTTTTATTTAAATTGAAATTCCTATTGAAAATCTCATTAGTTTGATTGTATTAAAATGTATTGAATGGAAATTGCAAACAAAGTGCTCAACAAAAATTCAGAAGAATCCGTAACTTAAGAATCTTCGATGTCAAACTGCGC
This sequence comes from Drosophila montana, assembly GCF_035044405.1. Lineage (NCBI taxonomy): Eukaryota > Metazoa > Arthropoda > Insecta > Diptera > Drosophilidae > Drosophila > Drosophila montana. The sequence continues at coordinate 214,851 of NW_026996881.1, forward strand.
GCCACAATCACAAAGAAATTCTTTTATGGTTATTTGATATAGTGTCGAGCTCACGCTGCGTTCATAAATAACGATAACTTTATGCGTTTTTATTACGCACACAATTTTATGTGCAAATACGAGATACAAATACAAAGATACAAATATATCTTGAAGGGGCAACAAAGTAAGTTGGTAACTTGATACACTTTCACTTCTGTGCCCATTTAAAGTCGCTGCAATAAATAAGCGACTTACTCATATTTGTGTGTGTGTGTGTGTGTGTGTGTGTGTGTTTGTGTTTGTGTTTATGTGGGTGGGGGTTCTTTGGCGTAGGTCTGCGAGACACCTTCACGGGCTCACTCTTGTATTGGTGCGTGTGTGTGTCTATATTTGCCAATACCAAGTATTTGGGTTAGTAATGCCATTTACGATTAGTTGGGCCGAAACGCTGCATTAAAAGAAAGGCATAAAAAACGCGAGCTTTGTTGACATTTTATTTTTATACCCTAGGCCCATTGGAAATGGGTAAAATGAAGCGTCACAAAAGCTAGAGACTGTAGAGAGGTGAAATTTGAATTGTATAGTATATGCTCCTATACCAGACATAGAACTAATTTATAATACATATATTGATTGATATATCCTCCCATTTCATAACATCGATAAATATCGATTTTGAGACATGGCTTTTTAAGCATAACTAGAAATATTTTGTTTGTTCCCGCATTGGATATACAGATTATTATGGAAGTCACTTCCTGTCCCCATTCTCCCCGGAATCGAATAAAACTCACATGTAGAGCTATCGCCTTTCGCTTTGGTATATACCTATGACAGCTTTGAAAATTTCATAAAGATCTGACTATAAAAATTGAAGTTAATCAATAATGCTTTTTCCATACAAAGTTTGTGGCAAAGGGAAAGGAAATGAGTAGGCCTTTCTGTATGTATATAATTGTTTTTCTGTGTATGTATTGAAGGAAGCTAGAATGCTTGCAAAAGTCAGCTTTAGGCTGGGTTCAAGGTATCTGCTAGTCCGGCACACCCGACTAGCCTTTTTTTCTATTTTTCTTTGCTAGCAAATCCGTTTTCAATGTAAGCCGTAAAAAGCCAGAGAAATATGCTGTCTACTAGTCGTATCTTATAAAAGAATGGTTCCCTCTGGAACGAACCAGCGAACGACAGAACGTCTATTTAACTAACTGTGCATAATTCATAATTTAATTAAGAATCCAGCGAAATGAAAAAAGTTACACGGCACAAAGACATGCGCTTTGGACTGTATAAGTATGAGTGTATGAGTGTGTGTGTGTGTGGGTGTGTGGGTGTGTGGGTGTGTGTGTGTGCTGAGAAGCCCCGCACAGCTGTTAGCCACGTTGGGTTTACGCTTTACCCTTGTCACTGAGGAGAGCTTGCACAGCAGTGTGTGGCACGAGGGCAGCTCGGAATCGTGTGGCGAGCACTGAAATGGCCAATGCTGCAGGGCCGTAAGTCAAACGAGGCGTCAAACAAATCTGCTCACCCAAGTGCCAAGATTGCTGTGTGTGTGTGTGCGAGTGTGCTTGTGTGTGGGTATGTGGATGTGGGCTTAATAGTCGACGCAAACTCACAGATTTAATGACAGGTGCCAGAAATCTTGAGGGCGCATCACATTCAGCTGAATTAATAGCAGGCACACCGGACGTTTGGGGTAGCCAAAGTAATTGCTTGGGCTAAAAGTGCATTTAAAATAAAATAAATATGAGAGATATGTAGTTTGTTTGTCAGGAAGTTTTTACTGCAGTATGAAATAGACTTTTTTCCGACATTATCAGTTGTTTCTTTTAAAATAATCTTCTTCTGCTCTAAGACTACGTTTTGAAATATCAATTTGTATTTCTGATATGGGTTCTTAAGTCGGTATATTGTGCTCTTTTCATTGGGAAATTCATGGCGGAATAATTCGCTAAAAAAAAAAATCAGGTTAGGCTGCTGAATCCCTATGGCTTCGAAATCGAAGGAAAAATACATGATTAGATTAGGCAAGTGCGGTAGTTGAGCCCAGCTTGTTCTCTATCTAGTTTTAATTAGAGCTGGACAGGTACAGAAGAGATCAAACTCTGTCTCCGAAATCGTTAGAATACTGCTTCACCATCTTCATCCATCTCTGAAGATTTGCAGCATTTGTTAACAGATGTCGAGTAACACGAAGTCGCTTGACGAGAATTGATAGCTACTTAACTGCTCAACATTTAGCTACCTGTAAATTGCGATAGCCGATTCACTCTGAAAAGTTCCAATAGACTGAGATATTTTTACGCGATTTTCTAGCCTGTATAGATCCGAGTTGGATGGAGTTTGTTGGCTCTAAGGGACTAAGATTTCAGTCCTTTCTAGCGGTAATAAGAGTGTGAAAAGGGAAAGCAGCATCTGGGTCTTGTTGCGGGGTCTTGAAGATTTCCAATTCTGGTATAATATGACGCAACACTGGCACTTGAACTTTAATAAAATACATTTTATAAAATTACTTTAAGTTTAATTTGTTGCTCCTTTGTACACATTTCAAGTATAAAATTGTGTACGATAAAACGCATTAAAATCCACTCGTAACTAGAACGAAGGATCTAGCCCTGAAACACACGCACACACACACACACACACACACACACACACACACAAGTGGTAACTCAATGACAACAAAGACTAAACTAAATTATGTGTTTGGTTGAGTGAAGAGGAAGAGCAGGATGGCAACAAATTGTGAGCCTTAAATTTTATATTTCACATGATTTAAACAACAGCAGCGACAACAACAACAGCAACATTGATGCAACTCTATGAGTTGGTGTGTGTGTGCGTGTGTGTGCGTGTGTGATAGAGTATGCTGGTGTTGTGCGACCAACTTGAAATGAGTGTCTCGCAACAACAACAACGAACAACAACAACAACAATGGGTTGTGTCGTGCGGAAGCGGAAACTTCAAAGCGCGCACACTTTGGCCTTGTGAGGAGGCTGCCCAACTTGTGGGCGTATGCCGAGGGCATGGCTGGTTGATATGGTGATGTCAGGTCTGCTGGGCATGCATATCATACATATTTTGAGCGCACCTGAGCGCGTTTGTGTCTCGGAATTAATTCGCTTGCGAGTCTTCGCTCGAGGAGCTTCTCGGTGACAACGGGCCACGGATAACTTTGTTGTCAATTTGGCTTATTTGATTTGAGCCTGGTCATGTTGTTGTTTTTGTCATTTATCTGAAGCACAATGATGTAACACACCCAGATGACAATAACTTTTTTTTAGTTTTTAATTTTTTGTCTTGGGAAATGTCCTGACGTCCTTAAAGTCTTTGCTTTATTTGGGTTTGCAAGTCGCTTTTGCCCTTTTCGCTCTTTACACTTCAAGCTTGAAACATTTCAACTCAGAAAAATATTTGGTAAATTGAAGGAACGAGCTGTTACTGAATTGACAATAAAGAAATTTGTTAAACCTGAAAACAAATTATTAACTATTTTTAATAGTTAGAAGTTATAGTCGACAATAAATTATTATTTAAAGAACATACTGATTATACCCTTGAGAAAGTTACTAGTGCCTTGATTGGGACAAGTGAAAATACATTTACATTTTCCAATCACGCACGTTTCCTAAAATACACTAAATAGCGAACAGACTGGTTGTACTCTAGGAAATTGTTTTGCTAAAAGCAATAACTCCCAGATAAATAATTATCATATGTATTTTCATTTTTTGATGTGATATTATCTTTTTTTGAAAGATCCACGCAAGCTGAACTGTTGAATGAAAAGTTAAATATCGTTAACTAAAAAACAATCATAAAATTTGAGTTTTAATAATATTAAAATTTTGAACATAATATTTTATTTAGCTAATTTTTTTTAATAATAGTTCATGTAAATTTAACACAATGCATTTAAGAACATTTTTAATATAAATTATTATATATATAATAAAAATTTAATTTTGGTTCCTCAATTTCTGAAATTTTTATTTTAATAGCTGTCTTAAATGCTTGTTAAAAAATGTTGTTCCTAGTGTATTCTAGACAATTTTTAAACATTTTATTTTGGGTTTTAGATAATTTTATAATAGTAAATAATAATTTTGTAGTAGTAAAAGGTTTACTATAAGTTTTTCTCTTATGGCCCATCGCCCTCTCCCTCTCCCTCTCTCTCTCTCTTTTTAGCTGAAGATATTTCATGCTTTACTTTTTTTCCAACAAAGTGACAAAAAGCAGACAACTGTGAGAGCAACAAGAATTCGTTTTGCTTCGCACAAATGTATCTTAGCATGTGTCAAAAGGGGTTCATTTTAAAGCCAGTTCCTCAGTTCCTGTTGCTCTTTTTGCATTTCTTTTGGTATGCTTTGCATTTTTTATATGCTTGTGCTGTTTGTTAGAATGTTTCATCAGGTTCTGCTTGACATTGTGCATAAATATTTGATTTCTAAATTTTGCGCGCACTTCACGTTTTACTCGGCCAAATTGTTGTAGTTCCGTGTGTGTGTGTGTGTGTGTGTGTGTGTGTGTGTGTGTGTGTGTGTGTGTGAGTGCGAAGATCTCACTAAATTCACTAAAATGCGTGAGTTTTTTCCTCTTGCTGCTGCCCTTTTCATGTTTTCACTGGGCAAACAATTCGCTTTGAGAAGTCCTTGGCCAAAGGATGCACGCTGTAATTTCATTTCTAACAACTGCTCCTAAAAGTCATGTGAATGTGTGTGTGTGTTGTGTGTGCGTATGAGTTTTAGGGGGGGGGGGCGTGTTTGATTCGCAGGATAAAGTTTGTTTGGATTTCTTAGCTCGCACTTGAGATTGTTGTTTGTTATTCCTGCTGGTACCGTGTTGCAGCAACAACATAAAGGAAAAGAGATTTTCAAAAAAAAATGTGTGTCCTTGTCATATCTGTTATTGCATTTGTTTCTATACCCTTTTCGAAAGAAAGTATTACAATCCTGTCACGACACGTGGGACTATATGTCAAGCTTATAAATTCTATCAAGATGATAAGATTAACCGATTCATATTCTGAAAAATTGCCCTTAAATTGATTGACAAACAAGAAACTAATTTTTTTAATGATCTATATCTTTAAATGTGTCAGTTACATCTTACATATATAAGAAAAACATATATAAAAAATTGCATCAAAAAATTGAATATGCAATTTGTTTTTATCGTGTGCATCACATATTCTTAGTATTGGCAAGCTAAGGCTTTTAAAGCTTTTAGTTATTTTCGAAATAAGCAAAGCATTTTTTTAGAGTTCAGCAAAGACAAAAAATGGTGTGACATATTTATATACATTTAAATAAATGACGTTCCGAAAACTTCTGGAATAAATTGAAATTATAAAGTCTGAGGAATACTCTTTAGATTTCCAAGCCAATTTCAAAAGCTATGAGTCTTCATTTATTTGCAAGAACATAATAAATTTTCACGAACTCATTACATTTAGATCGCGTTAGTTAAGGCTTTTCTTTTATAATTGGGTCAAAAATTGTATTTTTTTTAATTTAAGTACTCAAACTCTTCACCTTGTGCGTAATGCGGACGCATATTTCTGCAAAATGTAAGTCAACCAATATATTTTATACAGTTAACAGATTAGTTTCACAATTTAGTGCTCTGCAAGGGTATTTTATGATCGATGTGCTGCACGTTCTCGTTTTGCGTGTCCCTGTTCGAAAGGAGTCAAGTGATGCTCTAAATGAAATTTCTCAAATATATTCTTCTCAGCATTACAGTTATATTTTGTTGTTGATTGTTTGTTTTGCTTTTTACCTCCTCAGCAGCTACTTCTGGCATTCGGCTTTTGCCAAAAGCTAAAACAAATTGAACTTTTCACTTTGTAAATGACTTGGAGCAGCTGCCGTTGCAAAGCTTTAAATTGAGCACAGAAATGATTTAATTCAAAATAAACAAAACTTATTTTTAAAACCAATTTGCATGAACAAAAGATTTTAAAATTGCTAACAATATTGGCTTAAAAAGTTCTTTTTATTTATTTAAAATTTTGGGCCATTTTCCGTTAAAGACATTTGTAATTTAATTTTTTTTGTAAGTGATTTTTCCTTTTATTCGTCATCATTTATTTTCAGTCTATATATGCACTAGCTTGTATTTCCCGGTGCACGTTTCTTGCTTCAAATTTTACATTACATTACGTTAATTTTCTACCTCGAACTCCCACGTCTTAAGTTATGTTTTAGATAGATACTTAAAAATGATTTTGATGTCCTTTGAAAAAGAACGCACATTTTCTCGAGGGGTAAAGCTTGAAAAATGAAATTTCGTTCATACAAGATTTGGCCTGTATTTCCCATCCATGGAGGGATACATACATACACCGAACTTTCCCTCCATCAGATAAGTTAACAATAGTAAAAATGTCAGCTTTCTAGATCTTACGATTTGGGTTGCACTTTGAACATCAATCAATCAGTCGGTTAGTCAGTTAAGGCCAAACAGTTTTATGAATGTAAGTTTCATCGAATTCAATCCTTTATCAAAAACTCCGACTTAAATTTAAAAGGTTTAAGAGGTTCAAATTAAGGAAAAATTCAGGGAAAATAAATTTCGAAAGGTCTGTGAAATTCATATGAGAACAAAAAATAAACTAAGCAAGAAGAATTACAGCATTTATTATATAATAATTGCATTTATTTGAGTTTAGTTTAACTTCCAATTCGAGTTTTAGTTAATTTGCATTTAAAACACATAAGTCTCCATTGAAACACAGCCCACTTTAAATTTGATACCCTTTTTTTGTCAGATATGTACTTTGTATCGAATGTACCCATATCAAAAACTGCTCAGCCTGGCTGTCAACTTTTAAAGGGTGAACTTTTCGAACTGAAACTTGGCCAAGTAATCAATTCAATTTACGCCCAAATTGCCACGCCCAATTTTGCCCATTAATAAGCAAAGCGATAAAGTCAAAACGATCAAATTGTTGAAGCAAATTTTGGTCAATTTCTTAAATTTGAGTATTTCTTGAACGTTTTCTTGTCGCATAGATGAAGGTTTTTGTTGTTGTGTACTTGCGGCTGCCAACTTCGGATATCTTTTGGCGATAAAAACAAAAATGTCACATTTAACTTTTCTGACAATGTTGACAACCGCAACAGCAGCAACAACAACAACAACAACCACAGTTAAGAAGAAGCAGCAACCGCAAATCTGCCACCGAAAGTTGGTGGGAAATCAGTTAACGCATTTGAATTTGTTTGACTTGGCCTATTTTCGTTGCATTTGATTTGAATTTGTGCTGTTTGTACGTACCAAATCGGTTTAGGTCATTATCCTTGTGTTATCCTTGCGTTACTGGGCGTATGTGTGTGTGTCCTTTTTTCGGCACCTCATCGATTAGCCAAGTGTTGCCATGCAACAAAGGCGGCCGCTTTCGAGCAGCAGCGGCACACACAAAAAACTCAGGGCAGGCGGAGGGAAAACCGCATTAACTACACACCGAACCGGACAGGGGCGCGGAGTCCGCGGGGTCAGGATATGCTTGCCAGGATTGTCGTAGAAACCGCAACGTGGTGACACAGACACAAACAAAATGTTGCACGTAACTTGGTGACGAGTGTACTGCAAGAGGCTTTTGTTTATGTTTTTGTTCTGGCAGGATAATGCCGCATATCCTAAAAGCTTGTCCAACCAATTATCGTACAATTTTGCTGTTGAAATAGTCAGAGCAATCGAATCCTTTTCGCGCTGACCGCTTGTTCGAACACACGCGAGCACTCAAAACAAGTCAAGACTATTGCAATTTGAATAATAACAATTAGGTTTGTTTATTATAATGATGATGATTATGTTGCTGATAACAATAAGATTTCACTAGTCGTATAAACGGAGTTCAGCTGTCACCTGCGACAACAACACGACCGACTGCTTACACGGCTCGCCGTCAACTGGTCCCGCCTCGAGGTTCGGGCTAACGCGTTGCGTGAGACCCGCAGCTACAATGTCTGGGATATTTGTCGCTAGCTGCATGTTATTCACCACACCAAACGAAATGCAACTTAGGGCTGTTCTCTCTCAAGCTCTAGTTTGCGCGCTCACTGCCTCTCTCGCCTTCTGGTTGCTGTTGTTTCCGTAGTGGTGAGTTTGCGCCAGGAATAAATTTATAATTCGTTTTGAGGTTTGTTTTCATTTTGCCGGTTTGTTTACGTTTTTGCCTTTTCACCTTAGCCGGCTTTTCAATCTTTTGGCATGTGACAAAGCACATGACATATTTGCTGAAGATCCACAAAATAATATCACTTATTGGAAAATAGCTGGTTGGTCACACGAATTTGGTCGTATTTCGGCTGGATCGGCTTATTTACAAGAAATGCTTGTTTCATTGCAGGACTCCGTAACCAAAAGAGCCAACGACACATCGCATCAATAAGAGGAGCAGAGGAACAGTTGCAACTACTACAACAACGTTTGGTATAGACAAAGGGTATCAATTAAAATACGGGTGCAAGCTGAACAACCTAAGGAACGCCCAACTTTCCCAGGAGGCAGTCATGCTGGCGACAACAACTACAACAACAACACCAAGCAGAGCAACTAAAGCCACAATTACCTCAGATCCGGGCATTCTGTGTTTTCATCACTGCAACGTGAAAGTTTTCTGCTTCGTCCTGCCCCACACCTGTCCCCATTGCAATGAACAGCTCAATGCGGATGCCAATACCGTTCCAGACACATCGGGAGCTGGAAGCAGCAGCTCCATGACTTCGACGTGGCTGCTGCCCTTTCGGCTGCCCTATCCATTTGTGCGGGCCACGCAGCATCCGTGTGCGATTGTCCTGCGACCCTCCTCAGGCGACTTCCTCAAGTGAGTACCTTACCAGCATACGATATACAGTCAGATATCGCTTCCCCAAGGGTTCAGATGGAACTAGCTGACGTTGCCCGGACAAGTACTTTTCGTTAAATTTTAGCTAAATATACCTTTATCTATAAAAAAAAAGTTTGAAGCTGATCTGATGAAAAGTGAAAAAAATTGCAATCAACAGTTTCGACCTTTTTGTCAGATATGAAATGGTCCCTTCGAAATTGCCGATGAAGTGGAAGATTGAATTAACTTTGTTTAGTGTCCAACCATCTGGTCATCTTGTTCGTTCCTGTGAACGCGAAAACTAGGGGCTCTAAAAAAGGAAAACATATTTAAGTATATATCCGCGTAAGACAAGTTCCTCTTCCCTTAAGTGGCTGGAAAATCGCAAAAGTTTTCGAGTTAATCTCTTCAAATTTGTCAAGTACTCCACAGGCTAAGATTCAACGACACAATTCGCACATTAATAAAATAATAATAACAGATCTCAAAAATTCGAACCGAAATCTGCAACTGACATCCAGCGTGTACTGTTATATAAAGTCCTCTGTTATCGAAAATAATGTTGTCTTATGTTATATGTAGCATACTTTTGGTAGTTGATAAAAAAAACTTGTGTTTCGCTGGATAAAAACTTACTTGCAAGTAGCATATATTTTTGAATAGGGAAAATAACTCGTATTAGATAGAGTTACAGCTTTTAGATAAATCCCTTTTTATGTTGTTTTGACAAGCGCGACAGCAAACAAATTTGTTGGTCGGCATTTTAGAAAGGCTTAGCATGGAGCATGGCGCTTCTGTGTAAGCCCAGATCCCAGAAATTGCCAACAATTTTTGGTGGCGAATTTTTCGTTTTTGCATCTGTAATATGCAAAATGTGTCTGATGCGTTTTTTGGTGTGCTTCCGCAGCGATTACAGCAACGCCACAGATTTGCATATCGCGGTGACCACATCCGCCGGCGACATTGTCGAATTCGATAGGGACGGACTGCAGCGGCATCGGCGCGACGATAATCCCCGCGACTGGTGGCAATCGCTGCTAGTGGGCGATGTGCCCGAGTCCTGGCACTACTACTGGGATGAGGTGCTTGAACAGGTGAGTGCTGCTGCTGTACCCAGCTCTGCTCCTCCGATACATGTGAATTGCATGCAAATCTCTAAGCTGCTTCATCCCCGATAGATTTGCGCGCAGTCAGCGCGTTGGTCCATTGAACGCTACGAGGAGAGCAGCCACAACTGCTACACCTTTGTGCTGGCCTTCCTGCAGTCCCTCAACTATGCCCAGCTCAGCGACGCGGCCCGCACCAAGACCAGTTTCTGTGAGAAGTTCATTGTGCCCAGAACGACCACGGCTGGCAAATACATCTCGCTCTATCGCAGGCTCCGCCTGGCCGGGGTTCATGTGCATCGCCAGCAGCCCAAGCAACGGCCCTCCAAAACGGATATCTCTGATGGCAAAGATCTCAAATTGGCCAACACAAAAGCCAACACCAATGGCCAAGTGTGCGGAAATTTAGGAGCACGTTCTCATCTACGACAAACACTCTGCACCATCGAAGAGTAATCGAAACTTTACATGGAATTGAGAAAAGCTAAAACCTTATGCTATATAAGCCTTCGATGAAAATATTTGCACTGCTGCAGAAAATCATGGCACTATCGGTGGGATCGATAGGAAAATTTATCGATGATAAAATGGGTAAAAAATGTACAGAGGTTTTGTGCAAATTTATCAGGAGCCGAGTCAATTTAGCCACGTTTTTATCCGTCCGTCTGTCCGTATGCGTGAACACGACGATCTCGACGTAGGTTCTCCTAGTGCACGTGCACGAGTTTGTTTCCGATAGTCGATAACTTTCCCCGTTTAAAAACAATCGATAACAAGCGATATCAAAATCATTGCTTTTAAGCAATTCCTTTAGTTTTTTAAGCTAGAGTCACCATTTGCCGCATCATTTGCCACGTAGCTGCTATAATATTATATAAGGATCAAGAATCTTTCAGTTTATAGCTACTGTCACCCCGTCTCCGCAACAGCAGATCAACCCTCTAAGTCTTTTTGCTTGTGTAACAATATACAAAATTGCAGAATTCTCTGCAAAGCATTTTTAAAATTTTATTTATTATGTCCTTTCCTCAAATTCTTGGACTTAACAAAAATGCTTAACCATGCCATGACATTTTATTTTGGATTTTCATCGCTGAGCTGAGTTATCGACAACCTCTTCAAAATATAACAGGAAACAGTCAATTAATAAAGTTACAACACTTTCAACAGACTATCGAAAATCTATACAATTGATGGTGGCCGCTTAAGCCATTGAAGACAATCGATAATGTCACTATCGATACTTTTGCAGCACAAGTTAAATAATTACGAGATGAAATTTAAAAGGCTGTCAATTCTTTTATAACATACATTTCAATTATACTTTATACAATTAAAGCAGCAAACTATATTAACAAACATAATTGCTGCTGACTTCTCGATAGCACAGATAGACACATCAAGTTTGCCGATTGTTTAGATATCGATATCGATACCGTTAATCCTAATCATTGTATTTGCAGCACTATTAAATATGCTTCATTCATATTTCAATTTAGTTACTTTGTTCCTACAGTATAGATAACTTTGTATTATTCTCAATGCCAGATACTTTGACACAGAAATTTCAATATTTTTCTTTGATTTATATGTAAATGATATTTATTTATAAGTAAATTTTCTTTTACGAACTATCACCTTTACTTTCTTTTTGTTTTACTGGTAGTTTATTAAGAATGAGCGAAATGAAAAAATTGTATTTAATGTGATTTTAAATAGTGATTTCAAAATAAATTATGTACTATATTTTATTTACATTTAAATTTTTTTAATCAATATGAATTTCTCCCTTTTTGTGAACATTAAAAGTAATGTGAAATAACACCAGTGTAAAGAAATCGTGAAAATGATTCCAAAATTGTACCCCGATTTCCACGATAAAACCCAACCAGACTTGGCAAAACATCATCTAAGCTCACCGTGTCTGCGTAAAGATATTTATTATTTTTATTTATTTATTATTATTATTATTATTAATTATTTATGTTAGATAATTAATAATGCATTTATTAGACTATCATAAATGTAGCTAACGCCATCTATGGGTCACGATCGGCGGTGCACGAGCGTAAACATTTTTATTCCTATCAAAGTCCTGGAAAAATTTCCCTGTGTAATTATACGACTGGCACTTAGTAGCAGACTTTAATTGTAGCAGTTAGAACTAGCTGATTAAGTGGCATACAGGTTTCGAGCGAAAACTACGTTCAGCTTGATTTGCAAAGCCCATTAATTTAAGCCTATTTTTCAATTCGCCCAATGTGCTATCAAATATAAATCAGCTGTCTATGCATATGTGAGGTAATTAAATTGCGGAGAGCGGAGAGACTAGCCTCGCTGCAGTTTCGCCGAATTATTTCGCTTCAAGCGTCGGCGGTGAAGCTGCACACTCCACCCGAAAGTTTTTTGTTGTTCATTTAATCTCTGCGATAAAAATAGGTATATTGCGCGAAAAGGTGTAGACATTAAAGAAAATAATATATATCATAATAGAAAACAGCTGCGTCATTATTGCAAATTGCACAAGGGAAGTCGTTAAGGCGCATAATTCTTGTAAATTTAAATGTGTCTCAGTTTCTTATTCTTTTTTTTTTGTCAGCTTAAGAAAAGCGCAAGTAAGTTTTCAATACGTCATTTCTTTTGCAATTTTGTTATGTTGTTTTTTTCTTTTATTAATCCATTGCAGCGATCGCCATATTGGTTATGAGAGCCAATTTTAAGTGTTTGTAAGGAAAAGTACTAAAAATTAAGAGAATAATTAGATTGAAAAGAAGATAGCAAGATAAGCAAAGATGCCAATTGTGTTCTTTTTTTCTCCCTGTGTCTTTTTCTCCTTTGTTATTCTAATACCCAAGATGGATGTTATGTAGGTAAGTAACATAATTACTTTGTTTGCCTATGTATAAAATCTCTTTAATTAAGAGGCAGCTACAACAAATGTTCCCAAAAACATAGAAAATATGCACTTTGATAGAAAATAAATAACATAAATTAAGAACGATTCCAAAATGAAAGAAATTGAAAAAGGATCGCATCTATAGCATCCGTGCTTTCGAGCTTTAAATTTATATTTTTACTTGGAATTATTTAATTTTCGATAGGAAGCCATAATTATTATTTTTAATGCTATCCTATATTTTAATGTGTTACGTGGCATGCATTTAAAAACATACTTATATTAAGATTTAAGTTTGAATCTACATCATATCCGTCTGGCCTTAGTCTCTTTGGGTTATTTTAGCTTTTGTTAGGAACAATGAAATTTTTTCTTATAACAGTAAAACATATATATAACATAAGTTTGAACTGTATATTTATTTGTGATAATGCACCGTCGCAATAAGAAAGTAGGGTAGACTTTCGGTTGTTTCAGGGATCACCGACCAACAATTTGTTCACTCTGCCCAGGGAATAAATAGAGGTTAGGCAAACAGCTTCTGTTTAGATACCAATTTAGTGAAATATCAAGAAATGGCTGGAAGATTTATGTCTACAATTTTAAGCAAAAAACTTGGACAGGGTGGGGCTGGAAAATACGAGATAGTTTCTACACATGTTACGTATTTTTTTTGTTTGTTTCAGTTAGCTAGGTTTATTATAATAAGTACAAGCTTATGTTGAGCAATCGTATTTAAAAAGGTTTATAAAATAATTGGTTTGAAGAGCTTCGATATGAGTCATCAATTTGATGGGGGGCTGACGTTCTCACGGTACATATTATTATAGTTGCCTGGTGGATCATAGTTGCACACAACGTAAATGGTGTTGCCACTGCAAGATGAAGTAAGGAGTGGAAGTTGGTTAACTTAGAATAACAGAAGATCTTATTTGAGGTTCTAGTTATTATGCTCACCGTCGAGCAAATCCTACGCCTAGCCGTTTGGACGATTTCCAAACCACCTGAGTAAAGTGGCCTGTGTTCATTTGGAACGAAGGGGAACGCCAATTGTAGTCATTGATCTCATTATACCAGGAGTCAACTGCATCTGCGCCTCCCAAATTACCACCCGAAGCCATGTAGATGTTCTCTCCATATCCGCTGTTTTGGCGATGTTCCATGCGATTGTTGGCTAGCAGATGCTGCATTGGTTACCAGAAATGATTAGATATATCGAGACTCTAGTGGATAATAACGATAGTTGCCCGTGTACCTGAGCCCAGTTGGTGGCCAATTTGTTAAGACTGCCGTCTAGCTCTAATGGAGGCGCATTGTGCTGAGCTCTGTGGGCATTGTGGGCCTTAAGCACCTCTTGTTCGAACTGTAATGGATCGGTTTTCAATTTTTATATTTATATTATATTATATTCAGCTATATTTTAAAATACACCACAAAGCTTGGGAAATGCGTGGATAAGTATGGGATGAAGCACTTTGGTTTTTTATTGGATCATATGAAAACTGCAATACAATTTATTAGGGCTTTTAGGAAAACGTAATTCCTTTTAGTTGAAGATGGGTTCAAAATTAAAATTTGGTTCAATCGATAAACTTGTTTTCGAAATTATGGAAGATTTATTTTTCATCCGATTGCTTCAACTGTTGCAGTTTTTCTTTTTATCCGATTGACTTGCTTTTAAAGATATATGTTAAGGTATTTCAAGCAGAAGAACCGCGGGTACATTTTAATTTTCACAGAGGCGGTGTTCGGAGGGTGTGGAAAAGAGGAAAGAAAGCTTATTCCGGACAGAGAGAAGTGATACACAATGGTATATATATATATTTATGTATATTCATATGTACAAGCACAGGTAAACACAGCCTTCCGGAAGTAATTCGATTTAGGAAGCGAATATCAATATACACATAGCCTCAATACGACATCCTTACACTCTCCTGGGAATCATACCCGTATCCTTGTTGGGCATTTGCTTGAATGACTGGGCCACTCAGACAGCTGATTATTATTATTAGTATGCTTACAGCCTGAACACTCATTTTGCTTTGAATACTTTGCAATATTGATGCAGCCGCACTTGCAAAGTTTTTATTTAATTAATGTTCCTACTGCACTTGCTGTTCCGCGACTTGTCGCAGACTCGTGCCGCTATTCAAACAAGACTGTGTGGCTTGAGCCGCCAACTCCCGGGTTTTATGTATGTTCTCATTTGCTGATAAGACCCACAGAACAGACCATAACTCGAGCAAATTCCCTTGCCCGCTGACTAATCGCTTTATCAGCGGCTGTTGCACATCCGCGCACAATGCCCCACATCTGTAGAACTTACGTGACGTAGACTTAGCTAGAATACATAGATTTCCTTAAACCTGGTATCTGGCGAGTGCTCTATAAAATCAGAGGTAGACCTGCAGTGATTACTTTTTTGATGAATAATATAAGACTTTTTACTTTCGAAATATGTTACAGATACAGTCATTATTTACATGAACATAGAGTTTATAATTAGGTTAACCGATATATAATTTTATGGTGATATTAAAATTTTATGGCACAATATTAACTTCAAAGGCGGCGTGCACCTCCAAGTCGTCTTGTACTTGTCTTGGCTTCATAGAGCAGACGGCTTCCAAGTTCCTATTAACGTATATTCTGGTCTGATTATAAACGCGCTGAAAAGGGAATATTGGTTTGGTGCAAAAATACGTAGTATGTAACAGGCGAAATATTTTTAAGTAGCATCAAATCCATATCCATCCGTCTGTATTAGCGTGCTGCCCTAAAAGTTAACTTTCAATTCCACTCGTTGATTAATAAAATGTGTTTTGCCAAGCCCTTTTTGGGACTTTTTTCTAAACTTTTTGCGAAACGTATAACCCTAAGTAAAGAGATTATTTGTTGATAACAGTAAAGATAATCTGATCGCGGTATAACTCCATAATGTAAATCATAAACCCTTCATCCATAGTTCATAGTTCATAGTTTATAGTTCATGTTGTTAACATGAAAGATTCTAATGGAACGGCGGCTAAGCCTTTTGAATGAATCATACATAAAGATGTCTGGATAGCGAAGGGTTTATACAAAGTATTCTTGCTCTCCCTGCTTTTGGGATAGTCAAGGTCGCCATGAGCATTACTCAGAGTATGACTGGCCAAAACGAGAAGCACATAATTGGAGAAATCATAATTTTCGGAATGAGCCTCTACTGAACTTGGATACAGCGAACTCCGACTGATTAAAAACTTTGTAAAAGCATAGGGTAGAGAGGGCAAAGCACTTGAGTATCTTAACACTGTCTGCCCACTTTTTTCAATGGCAAAAATTATAGAACACGTATTCGATGGCCCACAGATTCGAAGGCTTTTGGAAAGTGTGAAATTTTACTCTATGTTGACATCAGATGAAAAAGCAGCTTGGAACTCATTCCCAAAAGTGACTGCACACTTTTTGATGCAGTTATAATAGAACCGTCTAAAAATTGTTCACAAATTATGAAACAGTTCTCTTCAAAATGTCAGTAAAATTCTATTTTCCATGTCCCCCTTTTGACATTTTCTGAAAGAAAAAAAACATATAAAAATGGTGTTGATAGATACAAAACAATATTAAATGTGACCTAGTTTTAGCAATGCTAATAATATATATACTATATATAAATATATATTTTTTTATTAAAATACTTCTTAAAAACTTGATTTTTTAAGTATAATTATAAATCATTTCCATATTATTATTTTTTTAATGATAATTTATCATAATTCATTCTTTAAACGATTTATTATTGTGATTTTTTCAATGACCATTAAATAATTATTAATTCATCACAGCGCTAATGTTGATATGTAAACATTAAATTTCCCAAGACTACCTCAGCTAATTAATATATATTTTAAATATTTATAAAATTCAATTTATAACGAGCTAGGGTATTAAGACTACGACTTGGTCAAATAACTTTGTCAATTTGCATAATGAAATCAGTTGTTATCTTTGGCAGAGGGCTAGCTTATCAACGTGGATTTCACCTTTTGGGGCGAACTTGTTGTAAATATTTACAATGACACTTGCGAACAAGTGGCGCTATTATTCCGAGAATTAAACACCCGGGGGCTTTCCTCATTGTGGTGGCACAGTGGCGCACTGTGACTTGGTTGTATGGAAGTGGAATAAGGGCGGATTGTAAAGTTTTGGTTATGTGTTGTGAAAAATCGTAAGCTATTTATTTGGGCTACTCTGAAACTTTGCCCATTTATCAGAATGGACAAAGCATTTATCCTTTTCAAAAAGACTGTGCACTACTTTTAAGGCAGAAAAGCCACGCCCACTTGTTACCATGCATTGGGAGGAAGGCGACAAGCAAATTAAAAATGTCAAGTCAACCCCCGCCCCTTTCGCTCTTTCGCCAAAAAAAAGACGACGACGACGGTGACGACAAAGCGTTTGACATTAGTTGAGATTTTTCAATGTTTGCCTGACAGCGTTGCAAACGTGTCGAAAAGTGGGTGCTTCTGGCGGGGATTGGGTGCATTACGCAGCCATAGAAGGGCTTGGATCGGACGCTGGTATTGAGGTCTTTCGGTGTGTCTGCCACAAGGTACAAAGTTCGCTGCAAATACTCGACTGATAATATATAGAACAATGGGCCAACGAATAGATACAAAAACAAATTCCCTCAACCGCACTAAGTGTTGCTCAAGGTCTGTGCTGTGAATGGCGGATTCTCTGATGTCTGTTCCACTCTGCGAGACTCTGATATAAAAATTCACGTTTCTTGTCACTGTGGCTTTTGTTTTTTTTTTTTGTTTTTGTTACGCCCCTTATACGAAACGGTTGGCATTTTAATTAAATAATAACATTTAGAAAGAACTATGAGTCTCGATAATCTCATTTCCTTCACATTTGACTCACATAACCCCAGTAAGTGCTGCGACATTGAAAATCACTTGTTTACGTGCCCCATTTCAGGCACACCCATTTCTCGCGTAATATACGACACAGATGGGTGTGTGCCCAACCTTGTGCCAAGCACACACAACAGGGCTGTATAATATGTAATTGTGGCATGACATTGCACCACTTTTGACATTTGCCATTTGTAGTCAGCCGATTTTATTACAGTTGTGCTCATATGGAATTATCAAATATGTGACTGCACGCGGCAGAAATCGGAGAAATGGTGACAAATATTAGATAAGTTATTAGATAGATATTTGCTGATCAACTTTGAAAATCGTTTACTTATAACAATAATATTTACAATTTTTTTACGTGAGAGATAATAATAATTTCAACAATAATATTAATATTTGCATAATTTGACCTGAGAGCGCCTCTCTGGGCAATGCATTTTACTGAAGCTTGCAGCTATCGTTTTACAACTTATTATACTTCAGCGATCATGCTAAGCATCCTTAATGGTTGAATTCAATAACAACATCATTATTATACCCCAATGGGCTGAATGAGGACAGCAACAAGCAGAAAACTTTGTTGACTCAAGACTCATAAGCAAAACTTTGCGCGAGACAAGGCAGAAAACTTATTTACTTCTAGATTACGTGTCCTCAAAGTTGGCAACGACATTATAAAATTTATATGCACGTTATGCGTGCTATCCAAGATGAAATGTCCCGACCTGGCACAAGGAAGATGATGAGCTCGCTGCTCATCAGGCAGAATGTAATTACATTTTCGCCTGATTCATGACAGTTTTGCATAACGAACCCGCCTCGTGCCGTGGATATTGCGATTATTAATGAGACTGGCGCCAACAGCAGCCACAAAAGGCTGAGCCCAAAGGAAGACAGCCAGCAAGGCTCTCGCTTGACATCTGCAATGGGGGTTAATCCTGTCCTATCAACCAAATTGATTTGCCACCATCACAAATATATTCTTGCCTGAAATGTAGATTGTTCAATTATAATAATTCTAGCATTTCCCGACGCGACTTTTTCCCCGCACGTCTCTTTCAATTTTTCATTTTTCACAGAATAATTACATTTTCGATGTTTTAATATATATATGTATATGTTTAAATATATATGCAAGTGATTCCGAAATTCTTTGTGCAATTCGCACCAACTATATAAATATATACAATATATATTGCAGTTTCGTTTCAACTGATTAATCCTGATTTCGGCTGAAATGATGAAAACGATTTCATTTGAAATGATGAAAACGATTTCATTTGGTCCGATTTTGCCAAATTTATGAAACAATAAGATCCATGTATTAAACGCACAAAACCAACAAAAGTAATAAGGAAGATAAAGATTTACTTATTTTGCGATATGACGTAGTTTTAAGAACTTGTTACGATAATTCTCAACAGTTTAGATAAACTAAATGTTAGATTGATAAACTGTTTATTTACTTCTCTCTCTGTTTCTTCTCTGTTTTTACCATTAAGATTCTCCATTTTAGTTTCCATTTGAACCATTTGAAGTTCGGGTCGAATTATCAATTTTTTAGGAGATTCGAGTTGTCTTAATTTTGGTTGCCTTCTTTTGTCAGACTTCCTTAACTTTTTAATCTTAACTCTTTTGTGATTTAAGATTTGTGTGCAAATGTGTCTTTTGTAAGCCGAATAGGATAGTGCAAGAAATCCTTAGACTGCATTCGAGCCTAGTTCGAAGTAATTTTGAACATGGCTAAGCGCATTTTGTTGCTGTTAAATTGTTAAATGTTAGATTTTACGCACAATTTAATGCTATTTTAATTATCGGCTCAGTTGCTTTAATCTGCCGCCGTGTTGCAAAATTTAATTGCAACAGGACAGTCAGGATATATATTTAGTACATGCGTCATTTTGACTTTTATAATTAAGGCTGGCAGCAATTTATATGTTAAAACATGCACTCAACTCGACAGTTGATAAATTCACACTGGATCATTCAAGGATTATTGCGATTACCCAGTGCATTCGCTAGTGTTTGGGCAACTCGTAAATACTTGTGCTAATATTTATGCTAATGAGTTTCTTTTCACAATATTTATTGCATTGTTGCCCGATGTTGTTGATGTTAAAAACCAATTGCTGTAGAATTTTACTCAACAAAATTGCGTTATAGTTATAGGCGCACATTTAAATAGTTTTGGAAGATTTTCTTCCATTCTGACATGGCAAAAAGTTAACTTCATTGAAGAGAGAATTGTGTAAAATGAACTTTAATAATAATACCATTTATCTCGATCGAAAGTTATTTAGGATATTTATTTATGTGTATTTAGGTTTATTTATAGTCCTATGCGATAAACTGGCGTGAACTTGGTCTTTTGTAACAACTCAATTTTTAAATTGTTGTGGCTATCATTTACCCGTAACTGACGTAAAATATTACAAATATTAGAAAAAAAACATAAGTTAGTCATATATTATTAAAAGTTAACTGTCAAGGGCATCAACCATTTGCACCCCTTCATTTTAACAAATGGCCTTTAAAAAGCGGGACGGATCCAAAAAGGTAAATTATACTTCATTTGTGTATACATTCATATTGAAAGAAAACATACACGAATTATATATTCATTTTGACCAACATTTCTATACCCCGAACCGGTTGGAAATGGGTAAAAAGGGAAGAATTCTTTTGTGGAAATGTAAGCTACAGGCAGAACCTATTAAGTATATATATGATCAGTATCAACAGACAAAGGGATTAAACCATGTCAGTTAGTATATGTCTGTATGAACTCATCAACATCAGAGACAATTAAAGCTAAATCGTTTTTTAAGGCTATTTATATAATCAATAAATCAAACCGTTCCCATTAAGTTGATAAGTATCGATATTTAGATTAGGTTTTTCGATCATATTTGGGAGCTTATAAAGGAGCTGGGAGCTTATGTAGTTTCTCATTAGATCCAGAATGTTTTATTTTTGGGATATTTTCTCGTTCACCCACAAACTGAACTCTTTGAAGCATGCCACATTTACGCTTTGACAATTTCATTAAATTCGGACTATGTCCAATGTTTTTTTTTATGGCCTTACCGCAATGTATTGTTATGTGACGAAGTTAATATCAAGACTAAACCATGGCTTTAATTTAGCAAAAATTCGGAAATATCTGGAATATTGAACTGCATTTGCATTTTTGCCCTGCACCGTTTGTTGTCTTTTGTCGCACATCGTTTGGCTCAACTCATTGTCAAACAATACAATATTGCCTTTTGCTGCTCCTTCAGTTCAACCGAACCAAATGTAACTCAACTCATCTTAACTCTGGCTAACCGCAGCTGTCTCTCAGCTGCAACAATGTTGCTGCTCGCTTGGGGGAGCATCATCATTTGCATTTTTATGGTGCTTTATTTCACAATTTATATCGACTGCAAATGGATATCGAATACATTTTGCATAGTATGTGCTGGAGCACACTCGAACAATCTGTATACACATTGCACTAACATGGCCAAACACGTGTCCGAGCTGTAGAGCAGCATATCCTGAATTGACCACGACTTGTTATTTCTTTTAAGCTAAAGCTGCTGCTGCTGCTACTGCTGGGAAACTCTATTAGATATGTGTTCGGAGTGAAATTCAGCAATAAAACTAAATCGAATTCAAACAGAAAGTTCATTTACAGTTCATCAAGTCGTTTCCCACTCCCTGGCTCTGGCCTAAAGCGATATCAAAGAAAGTAGCCGTTCGTCCGCTCTACCAATCTTCACCCTAATGCACAAGCCTAGCCAGGTCGGTCAAGTTTTCGAAAGCTGGCTCACATAATTTCCGAACTTGGCTTTTATGCTAAATTAAACAAGCCAGGAAACCATAGTACATACATATATTGATACCCCGTGTCAGTTAAATGCCTAAAAGTGGTATCACCAAATTAATGTCAGGTATGGAGACTTTAAATACTAAACGAAAAGTACTCCTGTTTAACATCTGTGAATCGAATTCGGTACGTTAAGACATTAACTATTCCTTTAGCCTCAAAGATGTTGCAAATATTCATTTATTCATTATAGGGTGGCAGAGAGTCAGCCATCGATTGGTCTCAGAGCGAACCGAAAACTTATGGCGTTGGGGATGTTAAATTAATTTGCCAATTTGAGTGCGGACCTGGCCAGAAAGGAACATTTGCAACAAACGTAACGCCCTTATGTACAAGGGGGCAACACTGTTATTTTACCCGTACGTGAGAAATACTTTTCATTTGTCAGCGTCATAAATTAAGAGAAAGCTAAAAATGCACAATATTGAAACGAAGCTAATAACATGTGAAGAAAGCTATAAACATTGACAGCACCATTGAGTTAGTTATTTTATTGACCGAACATTATTAAATGTGCCTTCAATATGTAAGAAATCGATCAACGTAGAATCCTTGTTTTGTAAGGACTTTCAATCGTCCCCACTTCTTGGATTCCTTGTGTGAGGATCTACTTGATTTCAGCCGGATATTTGGCATTTGGCCAGGTTAGAAAACTCGCCATTTTTTTGGTTGATCAAAATATCTTGTCTCTAAAAACGAAGGAAGTTCGTATCAATATTGGAACTCGAACTCACGTGACTGCTACAGAAAAAAAAGATCGAAAACAAAGTTCTTATAAGAAAACTTTGAGTTAAATATGAGTCAACCCTTATGAGCATCGGTTCAACATTAATTCTATTTAGCCGTTCTTACATGCTTTCATGCTGCATTAAGTGCTTTTTGTAAAGGATTGACAGTTGAAGCGGAATGTGCAATTTATTTCTATCTCACGAATGGTCCTTGGATGTTTCTTTAAATCCCATTTTTTGCTCACTTAAAGGTCACAATCGTTGACTATTTTGCGCTCCAACACGTTGCAAAAAGCACTTTAACATGAGCATGAATGAAATGTTGTAGCAGAAGCTGGACGGTCGACTGCTTTGAAGCGTTAAAACCCTTGAAGTTTTATCCTATATGTATATATACATATCCGCACGCAAGTATAATCGAATACGTCCGTATACTTTGTAACACTCTCCGAAAGTAATTTGTGTATTTTGACAACCTTGCCAATTTTATATAAACTCAATTTTAAATTCAATAATTACTTATAATTCGAGTTTAAACAAAATAACTTAAAGATAATAAGAGCGCAAATGAGAATATCTGAAAAAAGAAAGAAAGAAAAGAAAGGTAAAAGACAATGGTAAACATATTATTTAGCTCTCAGTGATGTGCTTGTCAAAGTTTTACCAGACATTGTCCGGAGCACTATTTAAAAATAGAGACTAATATTTAAGACAGAGACAATTTAAAATGTCAAGTGTATATTTGTTATTAGCAATTGTGTGTAATAGGCAGAAGTATATGTATGTCGCCATAAAGTACATTGCCTCTTGGCACACAAAATATTTGTTCTTGGCGTGCTCAACAGCCGAGTCGATGAGGCTAGTCTGCCTTAGATCTGTAAGATACAATGTTGCGCCTGCATCATATTAAGAAGATAATATGATCTGGACACAACAAATTTGATAGCGCAAGTTTCCCACCTCTACGAAAACCACTTAATTAAACAAACCCGCACACCGTATATTAAGGTCAGAGAGTCTCAATATTTGCACTACTCGTATACTGCAAGTCTTTCTTAAATTTTCTTTATTCGTAGTATGGCGAATATATTTTTGAACTGCTGCATTTTTATGCCATTGCAATATCATAAATCGGTTAAATGCCATTTTCACACATTTCTAGCCAATTAGTTTGCGGGTTGGAGAAGGGCTTGGCAGAGTCTGTGGTAATTTGCGTGCTAATTTCCTGAAGCACAAAACTTGACGCAAACTCTGCAAACATTTCGATTCATTTCGTCAACATCGAGAATGAGAGAGGCAGAGTGAGAGTGAGAGGTGGAGGGGGCGGCAGAGAGGTAGCCTGACAGACAAGGATTTGCATATCTTCTGATGCAGCCACAAGGGAAGTGAAATTCAGCTCGGCAACCACTTTGATGGCTCTGACGAGTCTTTGCCGGCTGAAGGATAGGCACAGTCCCAACCTTACCACACATCCCGGTCTCTGTATTCGTATGTAGCTCTTCAGGCAGTTTGCTTGCCGCTGCTGCGGTTTCAACGCTATAAGAGTTGCCAAAGATATTGCCAAATGGCAAAAAGGCTTTTGTTGGCAACCTAACATGGCTGCGACAAATTGGCAATAAATATATTGGCGAGCTCTCTAAATTTTCAGCAGGAGATTTCAATACATAGTCAACTATGTGAGCATTAGCTCAGCTGAGCTAATCAGTTGCCAAACATTTACGCGTATATCCACTAAATGAGACATCGCATTATAGTATTAATAAATTCTGTAGTATTTCAGAAATTCGCTGTGATTGCAATTTTCGGAATGTGCACTACGAGCTGCAAATGGGAAAAGTTGGCAAAAGGCAAAATTTGATTGTGTTTATGTGAAAGTTGAGACTGAGAAGCACATTCAAAACCCGGCACAAGCATCAGCAGGCCCAAAAGAGAGCCAACGGGAGTGTGTGGCGGAGAGAGCGGAAGAAGAGGGTAGCTCTTACCGCATATGCAAATAACATATAACAAGTAAAAGCCCTGTACATGAATTCGCTCGACTACGAGATACTCTGTGTTTCATACTCGTTAAGTATTTATGCGGCTACTCCATATCTGAGAGATGTTACACCTCAGATGTTGCTATAAAACCGTATATACCCTCTTTCAACAGAATTTAACAATACTGAATAGGCTGTAGGAGCGGCAGCATAGGACACATGAGCAACATTAATGACTGGCATCGCACAAAGGAACCTTGTCCAGAACCAGAAGAGCAGAGACTCAATTGGACTGAATGTTTGTTCTGAGTCTGATATTTGCCTCTCGACTAAGTAGCCAAGTCCAAAACTGTAAATTGTAGTTGACCAGCCAAGCAGCCAAGCGGCAAAAGTTTGCCAACCATCAGAGGTTACACTGAAAAATACAAATTAAAAGGCACAGCGAAAATGAGACACAATTTATTTATCTGTATACACACATTATATATTTTTGACTGAAAGGTCTTTTAGAACATATACATATGCGTATTACAAATTTAACCGTAGAGTTTATTCAAATTTTTTACATATGAAAAATATCTTAGATTCAATTAAATACACTTGGCCCGGGCAAGGTTAATCCCCGCTAGTAAACCGCATACTTAAAACTTAAATAAAAGCCCAAGAGTGGTTTAGCAATGAAAAGAACGATGCCCAATTAAATTAGTTATCATTAGAAATAAAGTGTATCTCTATAGGGTAAAAGGTCAGAATAATGTTATATGAATGTTCATTATTCATTCATTTATTGAATACAAATTGTCTGGCAGATTAACTTCAATTTTAGGAAACTAAATAGCTAATTATGCAATAATTTTCCGTTTAATTTGAAGTTGTGGGCAACTGGAATATTATTACTGCATTTTTTATGGAACATTCGAGGGATACAAGTGTTGGCTCATGTTTCAGGCACTATTCAGTTACTCGATATAAATCTCTATATATAAAACTGTTTGTCCTGACTGACTGACTGACTGACTGATTGGTGATCAACGCACAGCCCAAACCGTAAGATCTAGGAAGCTGAAATTTTCACTGTAGTTACCTTATGTTATATAGGTGCACGTTAAGACGGGGTTTCGGGAAATTCCACTCGCAAGTGTGGAAAAATCGCGAAAAACGTTTGTATGTAACTTTTTTGTTTACCATCCGATCGGCCCCAAACTTATTTTCAAAGATCTTTGTTCAAATTTATTTGAGGGGTGTTTCGTACTTTTCGGAAAACCCATTCCTCCTTGGTGGAAATGGAGGTCAAAGATTTGGTGGGTGACGTTTCGCACTCAAATTCATTTACAGAGATCTATTAGAAAAATCATTTGAGACGTGTTTCACACTTTTCTCAGAATTCAAACTTCTTCGGTGGGGAATGCGATTTAAAGATTTTTTGTGCGAAGTTTTAAGTTGTGTCCGATTTGCTTCAAACTTATTTTCAAAGCTCTACATAAGAACTTAATAAATACGTATTTTAGCGATTTGGGAAATTCCACCCGCAACAGTGATAAATTGGCGGAAAACGGTTGTATGAAAGATTTTTGTTTACCATCCGATCGGCCCCAAACTTATTTTCAAAAAACACACTTTTCGAAAAATACGTTCCTCCTTGGTGGAAATGAAGGTCAAAGATTTGGTGGGTGACGTTTCGCGCTCAAATTCATTTCCAGAGATCTATAAGAAAAATCATTTGAGACGTGTTTCACACTTTTCGCAGAATCCAAACTTTTTCGGGTGGAATGCGACTCAAAGATTTTTTGTGCGAAGTTTTAAATTGTGTCCGATTTGCTTCAAACCACTTTTCAAAGCTCTACATAAGAATGTAATGAATACGTGTTTCAGCGATTTGGGAAATTCCACTCGCAACAGTAGTCAATTGGCGGAAAACGTTTGTATGAAAGTTATTTGTTTACCGTCCGATCAGTTTCAAAATCATTTCAAATTTTTTTGAGAATTTTGATTTTATAACATACGTGCCACAGGCAAGGCCGGGTTATACCCGCTAGTATAATATAAAATGATTTAATTCATATTACAAGTATATAACTAAACTAAAAAAAAGTTCCTTTTTTCTTTTTTATTTTTCTCAGTGTTGTCTACAATTGAGCATGGTATAACCACAACAGCATTCACCTGGTGCCCACAATGCGTAAAATTGGCAGATGAGAACAACTGCATATAAAATGCCTTCTGATTATATAGCTGCTGAATTTTTAGCTTCTGTTACCGCACCTGCTTCTGCTCCTAGTCCTGTTACTGCTACTACTACCGCTGCCGAATGATGGCAATTGTGCCATTGTCCATGCTGTATGCATCTGCCAATTAGAAGCTGGGAGTTCGTACGAGACGGCAGTTAGAGGAATGAGTGAAACTCGATTTCCACTGACAGCAACATGTCGGAGCCGGCTCGTTGTCATGGCAGCCAGAGCCAAACAGTGGCTCCTGATGATGTTTCTTCTATCTGCTCCTGGGTACCTGCTGTAGCTGGAGTTGATAGGGCTTAGAAGTGCGTTATAAGCGGGTTATGGCATTTTCATTTCGAACGAGCATTGAAAATAGCAGGATGCGAGTCAAAGGAGCAGCCAAGCAACACGGGCGCACTGCCACTTGAAGATTTATGACTCTGTTGCGAGTATGCATACCTCCCGTTTGCCCCACTCAGAAAACCCAAAACTGAATAGTTATCATTCTGATTTATTGTAATGATGGGCCACATCTATGCTTTGGGTCGTGTTTATTTGGCAGCCACTTAACAACATTTTCTAAAGGCAATTAACTGGTTGCATTGTCGTAAGATATTCAACGATTTATCAATAGAGCTTGGACTACAGCATTAGCTCTAGATACAAAATTGTTTGATCTGCCTCAAACTCAGTTTGCAGATATATCTGAAACTCATATTAAGTAAGTATTAGCTTTTGAGTCGGTCGCAGCCGAATGTGCAGTACTCTGTTCGCTGTGAAATAATAAAAGATGATAGCTTTCAAAATTACCAATTAACCTATTAAATTAGTTGTTACTTTTAATTAAGTTTACAACATTATTTAAGATAAACAGTTTAAATTGTGCAATCGATTGATGACTTATGATTTGTACATAAATAACGTGTATGGATATATAGAAGGCAGCTGGAAAGGTTGGAACAGCAGCTTCTCAGTGGCTTTAAACTACGAAGAATTATAAAATTTGTTAAAGAGCTCCCAAGTCACTTGATATACATTTGCGCCTATGATAGGCATCTTTAACACCTACTACAAAATACTAATTCAATTTAATTTCGTTCTAGATTTAAGTATTTGTTTATTTGTTATAGGTATAAATGAAATTCACTCGCCATTTAAATTGAAATTCCAGAGATAATTTTAATGTATTCACCTTTGCTTTGTTGATTTAGAACCGTGCATAGCCTCAAGTCAATTTCTATTCCCACATGACGCTCTCGAAAGTCAGCCGAAGTTGTGCTTCTTGGCCCTTTTTTGACATTCAATTAATATGCAAATTAAGCCCGACAACAGAACTGGCTGGGCAAAACATACCACATGCGATAAGCCAAATTTAGCCCGGCTTCTTATTCGTTTAACCCCCTCACACTTTGGCATCGCAGCGAAGAATAAACAAAGTGCATAGAATGCTGCATAAAATTGTGGACGGAGGAAGGGGCATGGTGTATGTGGCAGGAATGGATATGATGCGAAAGGATAGGATAGGATAGGAATTAGAAAAGCAGCTTAGTGATTCCGCCAACGTTTGCAGATTTGGTGCATAGTTTCAATTGCTTGCCACAGGCGGTGTTTATTGTTGTACTGGCTGGTATCCTGGCATCTGCTCTGGTGTGGTCGGAGTACCCCTCAGGAATGCCCCACGGAATTTACGAGGCCCTCGAGATTAGTTTGCGCTGTTGTTTGCTTTAATTGCAAGTAGAGGGCGTGGCCGTGTCGCCAAGTCAGCGGATTGCAGAGTCTGCTCACCGAACGTATCAGACACACAAACGAAATAGGACCCAAAGAAAACCAACTTTCTACATTCCACATACGCCGCGTAAGCCGCATGCCGGCATAGACAATTTACACTCTCGGCCAAAAGGATTCGTATTGGCAATTCGTGGCGCTGTTTTCTGAATACTCGTATTGCAGCGCCAAGCCAAAATAAATACTCTTATCGAGTCGCAAGGCTTTCGCAAATGTCTCACTTGCATAAATTCAGCTCGAGAATTGAGGCTTGTGTGAAAAGAGGGGCAAAGAGAACGTGGGCAGGGAGGGGATCCTGTGGGTCATTTGGTGTATTTGTTTCCATTTTATATCTTATTTATTTCAATTTTTCCCATTCACTTGCGACGTGTGTCGATGTAGCACATTTTATTGCAACGTTTTTTCTTTTTATTTTTTTTTTATCCTCTGGGATGCAATTTTAAAATATTGCACACACACAACTCGTATCATCTGTCCAACAGAGCTGAGCAAGGCTGAGATCCATTTATATTTTATGTGCTACGTTTTTGTCCTCATCGACATCGCTATTGACTTGAGTGATTGTAATAAATTATTGCCAACTTTATCTGGGCCAATGGATCAACGGCTCTGGATTTTTCTTTAAGGCGGTTTAAATCGAAAAATGATTCTGCGAGTGCTCCAAATTCAAATATTTAAGTGAATACGGAATGTATGGCTTAAGTCTGATATATAAATAAAATATTTGAAGGAATGATTAAATACAGAGGTGCAGAAGGTATCAATATCAACAAGCGAGTTGACATAGGAATGCCCGATAGCCCGTCAGTTGGGTTCATTGCAAATGAAAAATTCAAATAAAACAGTTTAAACCATTTTACTGTTGCCGGCACGACTACATAAATATCGTTTATGTTTTTTTTTTTTGCATTTTTTTTGCAAATAAATGATTTAATATTGCAATACATATCTCAGAATAAATTAAAACTTAAAAGAAATTCAGTAAGTTCATATTGAGCATATCATAGATCTGAACTCAGTTTAAGTAGATAATTTCTTAGCTTAATAGAAATCAATATTTACATTCAATTTTCAGAAAGGGACATATTATTATTTGTTCTAAATTATAACCTCTTGTAATCTCCAATATACGCAGAATGTATTAGTCACAATTATAGTCAAGAAGTCAACATTTACGAATTATAGATAATATTAACATTCGTTGCAAACTTTAATCAGGTTTCAAAGATATATTTGTGCCTAACTAAATTATACAATTTTTGCCAATTTCCAATGGGGTAGTAATATGAGATAGAATATGTCCCCTTTAGTTCAGCACACATTTTGAGTCAATATCATTGTCTTTAATTAAAACGATTTATTATATAAATTCCACAAATCAAAAGTCAATCCCAGTTATGCTATTAATAACAAAGATTGGATAATTAATATAATGGTACTTTTTACATGATTGCTGTGATTTTAAGAAGATTTTATATATGAAGATAAGGTGCAAACACTATTTATTACCAAAATTTAAAATTTAATTTTTTTTTTTATTTAGCTGGCGATTTATCGATAAGCTCAGTGCTTTTGATATAATTTATCGAATTCAATGCTAACAGAATTCGGCATTATCAAGTGTGCGTGGCATTTAGGGACTGCTGGCAGTTGTACTTAGTAAGCAAAACTCGAGCGACATCACATCAAATTTGGTCTTCGAACTGATTAGATCGCAAAAAAAAAACAAAAATTAAATTGAAAAGGAACACTAATATTTTGGAAAGAATTCTACGTAATGCTGCACCGGGTTAATTTTTATGATGGCAATAACATGCGCGGGCGGCCACAGCACTTTGGACAGGTAAGCTTTAAAAGGGGAATATACTTTTCGATTCGTTGAACGTAAGATACCCGAAATCCCAAATGTAGAGAGAACTATTTGGCAACCCGCACAATGGTTTCGGTGTTCAATCTGGCAATGGAGTCAACGTGCAGCTCAACGAGAGACGCGACTGGCTATTCCATTTGGGCTTGAGCCCCAGCTGTGCCCATGATCTAGCGGTGCATACACTCGAGCAGCCAGAGTTCAACCTAACCCACTTTCAGCAGCATTGGAAACGCCTTAGCCTGCAGCTGGGCCTCGGACGACAGGCCGAGGTGGATGCCATAGTTTTACGTAAAATCCGAGAGCTTCTGCATCGTCAAATGGCCCCATCGAGTTATCCCAGAACACCGTCACCACCACGCGGCATCAACTGGAACTCAAGTCGTGGAAATTCGCCAGATTGTGATCCTATTCCCTTGGCATATCTCGCTGATAACAGGAATGACCACTACCCGGAACGCAGATTGACTTCCACGCCTGTGGGAGAAATGGGCTTTCGACCACCTGACTTGCATCGAAGAGAACCAGATGTATACAATATAGATGCAGATCCACGAAATCTGGAGGATAACTTTCATGGAGAGCAGGCAAATCATTTTACCCCATACAACAACAATAACAATAATTATCGGAACCTTAACTACCCCACCGATAAAGTCTATAATATAGATTCAGATCCCCGCAACATTGAAGATGATTTTGCCCCACCACACACTAACAATTTTGTAGGTTGCCCCGTTCAACATATAAAAAGTTCTGAAAACAATGCGTTCTTCAAACACAATTACCATCGTCGGTTACCTGCTTTATCCAGCGATAAATTTCATTTTAACAGAGAACAGCTTCCATTCAGAAATTTAAATAATGTACAATTCCAAAATGCATTGGAGCCCACGTTTAGGCGACTTAGTGGCAGAAATGATGCTGGGAACAATAAAAATTTGAATTCAAATCAGTTGCCAAACATTTACCGAGACAGGGGACCCCATAGAACCGAAAATACCGCGTTTTCAAACGCCAGAAACGGGCACTGTAAAGGCAGAGGATGTAAACGCGCTGCTGAGCCAAGCAATGGGGAACTTGACCAAAATAAACGCAAGAGGCGCATTATAGAGCAAGTGGATCAATTATTTAAAATAGGCGACTTTGAAATGCCCTATCTTCAAAGCAACTGGAAGCCGCTACCGCAGCCGGAGAGCAAATCATATGCAATTAAGTTCTTTCGACGTAAGCACTGCAGTATTGTTGGTGGAAAGGAGGCGGTGCCTCCACAGGCACCAGCTCGGAATACCCCGATACTATCTTTAAACTATAGTCGCGCTGCAGCCAAGCGATTTCGTCAGGCCCTCCGCGATGAGTGGACGGATATATACAGGAACATGAACTACAGAAGCTGGGATATTTGGTGGAAAGACTTCAAGTGGTGTGAGGCGGGCATCGATAAAGAGCTCGAGCGCTTTAAAGGCATTAATTTAAGATACTCATTTCTGCATGTTAAAATGAGCTATGACAGGCCGGAGGCAATTAAGACACTCCTGCACTCGGCTCATTTGGCGTTGGAGTTGAACAAGACGAATTTTCAATCGATAATGGGCACCATTTTTGAATTGACAAACGAGTCCTTCTTGGAGAAATTAGACTCGGAACATATGTGCCAACTGCAGGATATCATACGTTACATACCGAATCACTTGTGGGTCTACAAGATGCGCAGCATGGTTTATTTGTGGTCTCGTTACAGTCGTATTCGAACATCGGCCAATCCTTCAAACAGGGAACTCTGGGCCACGCAGACACAATGGAACAGTGCCCTGTTTCACTGGCTAGCTAAACAGGCCTACGTAGAGCTCAAGACTGTCAGTGAAGTCGAGTGGACTGAGCACAGTAAAATGTATCCATTGCTATAGTAAACTTTATTTGTATTTGGGAATATGTATTTATGGACTCGCACTAACAATTTTATGCTAACCACGACATAAAACAATTGTAATAATAATACAAATAAAGTGTTACACAAAATATTTGTTCTTTCGGAGCATGAACACGTTGACAAGTTGGTATCATGCTCAAGATAAATATATATTTAGAAACAAGGATTGAAACCCATAAGGATTATGATATACGGGCTTTCAAATTTATGAGGAAAGCAATGGATATTCTAAATGCCAAGTTTGGCTAATATTTTTTTACCAAATTTGGTTAGAACTGAACAGACAGACATGGCTAGTCGTACCTTCTATTCGCTACTCATTTAATGGCAAAATTATAATACCCTCTACAAACGTAAATTTAAGTTTAAATAAACTTGATCGGCGTGGGCAATGGGAAGTTTTATTTTTCAATTCATTATCGTAACAAAATTATAATACATTTCGCCCATTTTGGCTTTTGTTGCGTGGTTATGATATGTGTATCTTGGTAAACGTTTGTCTTGAAAGCTCGGTACTCTGTCTTTTGAATCCAGCTGGGCTTTGGTAATATAACGCGAATTCAGATCTGGAATTAATTAAACTTGTGGACTCCGGTGGAGAGCCTCACCATTTTAACTAATTCTGTTTGCATCCCCACTCGTTCATTGCTGCTACCATGCTGCCATCTATTTTTGTAAGGCAAACAAAAACTCAAAGCATTTTTCGACGGCTGCATGAAGTTGTTTAATTTGTTATCGCAAAGTGCACCTGAGCTCGCGACTGAGAGCCGAGCCAGAGGATGTAGGAAGCCAAGAGCGAAAGCCCAAAGGCAAATGAATAAGCCAAAAGAAAAAAATAAAATAAAATGGAGACAAAAAATTGCAAAACGTTGTTGCATATTAATCCGACAGAGTATTTCACTCAGCGGGTGTCTCAGCCGCAGAACAGGCAGCCAGGCAGCCACGCAGCCGAGCGAGTCCTGGCCCAGAACACGCCATGCGCACAGACCACGAAAGACATTTATTGTATCCTTAGCGCGCCTGACAGACGCGTGCTTAGACGATGATGAATTTGTCAACAGCGTCGCGCGAACCAAGTAAAAACTCTGGCAAAATATTCGCCAGTGTCGAGGCGTTAGGAGGGGGACTCTGCAAACTGCTGGGAATTGGGCAACCAGCCAGGCAAACATCAAGTGACGAAAAAATGCAAATAAAATGCCAGCTTATTGAGTATGCTATGAGGTCGAGTCGAGGGCAGTTGATGAAGGACACGGGTAGCTGCTCTTTATTTGATTGAAAAAGGTGATGTCAAGGTTTCGTATACCCAACATATAAAATGTTTATGGTACATACATTTCATATATCAGACTAAGGCCAATCCACTAAGCCGTTTCACATATTTATACTTCTTTGCTTTGTTGTAACGGTTTGGGGGTTTTATATAATTGTTTATATAAAGCTTGATTATCGGCAGCGTTTATGTCCTTAAGATGTGAGTTAAAATAGCCATCTGATTAAGTAACTCTGCAATTGACCCAGTGTATCTCATAATGTGGGTCATCGTGTGCGCTTTTGTTTATAAAACTATCTCTAGTCAAGAATATACTTTAATATTTAGGGAAAAATAACAACAACAATCAGTTATATTTTTAATATTTCTTTTCAGGGTTCGGAGTTGGCATTCAATACATGCAAGAAAATTCAAGGCTATTTCGCTTTAAGTGCATCTGTATTTTATAGAGATATTAGTAGTGAAGATATTCAAAAAGTGGCCTTTCCATGGGAACATAAATTCTATATTAAGCTTCTCTGTTGAGATAAAACAAGTATAAGAGCTGGGAGTGTTCGAAGTTCCGGACTAGGAGGTACCCCGAACCCGTGCCAAGGTGCCATCAAATCATTGGAGCTTTTGGTTAAAAATTAGATTTAGCTCATATATTTAAAGTAGCCATGCTCTAGCTTTTATTGTTTCCTGCGACCGATGCGTTCATACAGAGGAACCGACACTGTTTGATGGACGCAGTTTGCATGAATATAAACTTATGAGGTCGGAGATGCTGCCTGCTGCTTTCTGCCTGATACATACCAAAATCGTTATACTCTTCTCACGCAAAGATGTGGCAATGTAAAGGTTTCGTGTGCAGATAAAAAAAAAAAACATTATTTCGCAGTCCCACACACATGGCAGAATACTTGTGTTGTTTATTGACGGGCATTTATCAGGCCTTTTGGGGTGTCTTTGCATAAAGCCAGTGCTATAATATTTAATTTAAAATGTTATCTCCGGGCATTTGGATCAAAATCAACTTAGGGCTGGAAAAGTCAAAGAATATTTGTGTGCTGAATATGTCTGTAAGGAGTACTTACATATATCTCAGTATCTGTAGCTATAACAACTTAAATTTCATTGATGTGGCGTTTGATTAGATTTTTGTATCAAATTTGTTCTATTGCACATTAACCTGACTGGGCATATAAATTCGCCTGTCCGAGCCCCAAGCTCACACATGTTCAAATTAATTAAAATTCAATTCAAGTCCTACACGAGCGTGCTACTCCCACGCGTTCAATCATAATTTTAATTTACACGAAATTAAATTCCGAGTATTCCCCTTGCCACCCGAACCCCTTTCAATCCAACTGCCAGTTCCACAGCACACACACGTGCACACACACACACACACACACACACGTACAACAAATGAAAACAAATGTATTCGTAATTGGTAATGCGCTCGCACTCGAATATTTTGCTAATAATTGCAAATTGCAAATCTGATTAACATTAACAGCTCGCACTGCTTTGCATTTGCCAGCGTTCGGACAGTTTTGGTTACTAATTTGAAATGCAGCTGCAATTGATTTGCAAGTGTTTTATTTGGTACCAGCTGTGTGGGCTTTGGTCCTGGTATCCTGGCATTTCATTAACACCTTGCCGCAGGCTTAACATTCATAATATATTTGCAGACGTATACAATTATTTATTGCATATTATTATTGACGAAAACTGAATTAAATATTGAATATTTGAAAATGAAAAGGTAACAAATAATTATATTTACATAACTCGCTTGAAACATGACAAACTCACAAAGTATATATATTATTGGTCAGGTCGACGAACTGAGTCGATTTAAAACCTTTTATCCCTGATCACTTTAAACGTAAGTCCTTCGATAATCCTAATCGTCCCATTTTGAAGCAATCTGTGAAAATCGATATTGAAATCCTGTGTTTGCGTAAGTCTCTCAGGTGCATCTAACTTTGGTAGAAGAAGGTTTTGGGTATCTCCTAGTCTGGCACTCCCGGCTAGATAACTATTACTTGCTATCCAGTAAACACATTTGCATGTTCTCATTCAATACACGTTTCGGATTTGTATGTGCATGAAGTATGTAAAGGAGCAAAGAAAATTCAATTAAAATGCAATTAATCACAGGATCATAAGTTCAAAATAATAATGAATCCATTATTAATTTAATAACAGCACTAGATGTTGAATAATTTGAGACAAAAATGAGCTTAAATTATGAAAATAAAGCAAATATTAAATTATCGGAGCTCATTCAAAATATCGCATTAAAAACGTTTTATACCAAAATTAAAATTGAAGATGGCTTTTATTACAAGCTAATTATTATTACAAGCTATTAAATGAATTATTTTGAGTTTAATGAATAGGACTTCAATACCATTTACGGGAATGGCGTAGCTAAGCAGCCGGTTCCAATATATTAAGATAGACAACTGTGAGTAAATCAGGATACAGGAGGAAAAACAGGTGGTCGTGATTTATGATGGCCTCTTAATTAAACATCAAACTGGCGGAACATGCGGGCTCTATCATTTCGACGGAGATACAGCGTAGATCTAGCATTTACATTTTTATACCCTTAAAGAGCGTACTATAATAATACCATGTGTAACTCATAGAAGGAGACATCTCCGACCCCATAAAGCTGCCATCGTAGCTGCCACTGGAATGATCGGTCGAAAGTAAAGTGTTTGTATGAAAACCTTTTTTTGGCTGTCCAGATATATTGATCAAACCCTCCAATCGTTAGTTCAAGGGTATTTAATCTTATGCGTGCCGAAGATAATTTTTTTGGGACAAAATCCAATATGAACACTTAATTTTAAGGTTACTATAAGTTATACTACAATGTTATGCACACGAAACACTTAATTTTATTATCCCTGAATCTAATACAAATTGATAAAAAGGGTATAATGTAAGAAGCATCTCTGACCCCCTAAATAATATATATCATTGTTATATTATTCTTGATCAGGACAGCGAGCTAAGTCGATTTCCCCACCGTCGATCTCAAAAACTACAATATCTACAAAATTTTAGGTATACATACCCTACATACCATTCGAAACACATAGAAGAATTGAAATAACAAATGGTTTATTAAAACTTGGTATGTAGGTTTTTGTATATGTTTGTATAGAAGCCTTAATGTTTGAAAAGGAAACTTGGCGCAGGGTTCAGGGTTTCTCCTAGTCTTGTACTTTCGACTTGTGAAATAGAGGGTATTGAAATAAGGGTTATATTTGCGATAAAACTAAAACGGAATTTAAAGGAATTTTTATTATTTTACAATGTGTCAGCCAGAACACCAATATTTGTAAATAGTTTACGCATCGTGGTGTGAACACCCAGGTGCTCAGATTTGCAAAATCCTAGCCAAGGGTCACGACCAGTGATTGCCGAGCCACAAATCCCTTTGCACCCTTAAATAAATCTCTTGCGTGTACATCAATGGACAAAATGCAATATGCAAAATGCAATATTTATTCAAAATATTTGTAAAACAAATTAAGTCGTAGCCACGGCCGTGTCATTGCAAGAGGAAAGCAATTTTTGCGTTAGTTGACAGTTTTCGATTTTTCGACAATTTTCCATATGGCTCACTTGAATGTCACGGCAAATTGTCTTTGTGAGTTTTAAACTGAACGTTGATTTAATTTTAAAACGAATTTTCAACTAAAATTTTTCGACAGGTCTTCACCTTGTTGACCCGTGTCCAAAGTTTTCCCAGCGCCCGATGCCCCTGCCCCAAAGTGTTGCGGCAACGCGCCAGCCTCTTCAAGTTGCATGTGCTGCATGTGAGACAGCAGGATTCTACTTGGCTATCTTTGTCTCGCCTCTGGCTGCCTGTCTGTCAGTCTGTCAGTCTTTTAGCCTGTCTGAGTAATTTCATTATGAGTTTTATGACTTTTAATTAATTTTCAAAAGTGCACAATTTTACAACAGACTGCAAGGAGTTGGCTCTCTGTTTGTCGGCCGGCCGGCTGCTTGCCCGGAAGAGTGTCATAATTTCCGCACAAAACTTGATGTTGGCGAATTCGTCTGCAATTCGAACGGAAAGTACCACGCCGTGTCCCTCCAACTCGGGATGGCTGTGTAATTAACGAGTGTTAACAATATTCAATTAATTTTTCGTACTTTAGGGCCACACACTAAAGTCAACTTTTCAGTTTCAGTTTAGTCAGATCCGGCCTTACAAACAATTAAATAACCTGCTCTCGATATCTCCATACAAAAACTTACTTTTCATCCTGTAATAATAAAACTGATCTCATATATGAGGAACATGGTAGGGCTCATAAGTGCAAAAAATTATAAGAATTACTAGAAATTTATAATTATAATACCCTCTGCTAGTATATAAAATAAGGAAAAACTGATAAAAATTGCTGGCGATGGGAAAGTAACTTCCACTTATACAATCTCAGCAACAGTAATCTCAGAAAAATTAAACTTTCCTACAGCAGAGTTAGTTCAACGGCAAATAATACCCCACCGCCTCGATGAGTTGGTCGATCAAGTCAAGCAATAAAATTATTCGAAAACACTTCACACACAAATACAGAGGAAGTGAGAAAGAAAAGAAACTTGAAGGGTGACAGGCAAAGGTTGGTTTCTTTTTATGTGGAGTGCAAAATTTAGGATCACATATGATTGAGAAGGTATCATGAGAAACAATAATCGTGAAAGATTATATGTTAAGTGTGGAGAAAGTAAATTTATAAATATGTTCGTTATTTTGCTTTCTTGCAATATAACAAAGGTTTGCTTGCGGGGAAACAAAAGTCAGATTAGTAGCTGATGAAGCTATAGGTTATAAGGATGCAAGCTGGTTGCTGCTTGCAATCAAAGCTGCACTTTCGTTGATCGGGGAAAGTTTCAGATAGGGTCTATAGGCATCATTCCAGGGAATATATATGTATAATCTGACTCGTCTAAACTTCTTTCGGATATGATAGGGAAACCCTAGTTGTGAGGTCATCGATTTGTTTGGACCTCAATGCGATCATATGCGATCGCCAGTTTCAAACTTATTTTGCCATTGTAAATGCTCGAGGTTTTCACCACGGATAACACGAATGCCACTTACTCTTTCTTAGCTCACATCATCTTTGACTTTCCCGAATCGAGTAAGCCGTTGTAAATCAGGATTTCTCAACTGTCAGTATTTAAGGCATTATAAATTTTTCAGTCGTAAACCAAACACATTAAAAATACGATTGATTGTTCCTGTTTCTCTGTAGCACAAATCAAAGAACAGCTTAAAGATGTCCGCAGAAGTCGAGGAGATGCTGAAACGCTTCCAAGGTATAAAGAATATTGTGGGGATCATTGTTGTCGATAACGATGGCATAGCCATCAAGTCAACGCTGGATAACCAAATGTCAGTTCATTATGCTGGACATATGCAAACGCTAACAGAAAAAGCCCGTCAGGTGATTTTAGATCTGGATGCAACAAACGAGTTTACATCTATGCGCATGCGCACTAGCTATTATGAGATAATGCTCATGCCCCATGATAACTTTTTTATTGTCGTTATTCAGAACCCTTGCGATTAAACGGGCTGTGTAGTGATAAATTTGAAATCTTGATTATGTTCTGCAAATTATGTTATTAAAGTCATCAAAATTTAATTTTTTGTTAATTTTCTAAAAGAGTTATTTATGGTGATTACATTTCATTAGAGGCAATTCTTATTTTTTGAGATAGGGCGACATAATAAATGTCTAATTTTTTTTTAACATCAAAAATGAAAAAATTTTGGATTAATATATTTTTTAATGTATCCGTACTGAATGTCAACAGCGATTTTCCCACTTTAATTGACTAAACGATTGACTGATTGACTTAATGAATGACCGCCTAACTGACTGATTGGTGATCAACGAACAGCAAAAACCGTCAGAGCTTGGCAGCTGAAGTTTTCACTGTAGTTACCTTATTTGATGGATGTGACCGCTAAGACTGAATTTGGGAAATTTCCATCGTCAAGCAGGAAAAAATTGCGAAAAACTGCTTTGATTTTCGAACCGACCCCGATTTTGAAAAAAAACGTGATGTAACCCCTTGCCATTTTGTTGACTTGGGTCAAAATTTAGATTTTTATTTTTTTGATGCCAATCGATACTACTGATCCTTACGAGTCCAATATGGTATAAAATTCCCAAATCGGACTTTATTTGGCCGAGATATTACAAAAAATCATCAAAAAAGTTTGACTTTACAAACAAAAGGGTTTTTGGTCAACCACTTTTTTTGACCCATCGATTTTTAAAACATTTGAATGCAAATTGATAGTAGGGATCCCTATGAATTCAAAAAGGTATAACATTTCAAAATCAGACAGTATTTACCAGAGATATTCAATAAAAATCATTCAAAAAGGATTGATTTTTGAGGCGACACCGAATTTGAGAAAAAACGTTATGTAACCCCTTGCCATTTTGTTGATTTTGGTCAGAATTTAGATTTTTATTTTTTTGATGCCAATCGATAGTACTGATCCTTACGAGTCCAATATGGTATAAAATTCCCAAATCGGACTTTATTTGGCCGAAATATTACAAAAAATATTCATAAAAGGTTGACTTTACAAACGAATCGCTTTTTGGTCAACCACTTTTTTTGACCCATCGATTTTTAAAATATTTGAATGCAAATTGATAGTAAGGATCCCTATGAAGTCAAAAAGGTATAACATTTCAAAATCAGACAGTATTTACCCGAGATATTCAATAAGAATCATTCAAAAAGGATTGATTTTCGAGCCGACCCCGAATTTGAGAAAAAACGTGATGTAACCCCTTGCCATTTTGTTGATTTGGGTCAAAATATAGATTTTTATTTTTTTGATGCCAACCGATAGTACTGATCCTTACGAGTCCAATATGGTATAAAATTCCCAAATCGGACTTTATTTGGCCGAGATATTACAAAAAATTATCAAAAAAGGTTGACTTTACAAACGAATCGCTTTTTGGTCAACCACTTTTTTTTACCCGTAGATTTTTAAAACATTTGAATGCAAATTGATAGTAGGGATCCCTATGAATTCAAAAAGGTATAACCATTTCAAAATCAGACAGTATTTACCAGAGATATTCAATAAAAATCATTCAAAAAGGATTGATTTTTGAGGCGACACCGAATTTGAGAAAAATCGTTATGTAACCCCTTGCCATTTTGTTGATTTTGGTCAGAATTTAGATTTTTATTTTTTTGATGCCAATCGATAGTACTGATCCTTACGAGTCCAATATGGTATAAAATTCCCAAATCGGACTTTATTTGGCCGAAATATTACAAAAAATATTCAAAAAAGGTTGACTTTACAAACGAATCGCTTTTTGGTCAACCACTTTTTTTGACCCATCGATTTTTAAAATATTTGAATGCAAATTGATAGTAAGGATCCCTATGAAGTCAAAAAGGTATAACATTTCAAAATCAGACAGTATTTACCCGAGATATTCAATAAAAATCATTCAAAAAGGATTGATTTTCGAGCCGACCCCGAATTTGAGAAAAAACGTTAGGTAACCCCTTGCCATTTTGTTGATTTTGGTCAGAATTTAGATTTTTATTTTTTTGATGCCAATCGATAGTACTGATCCTTACGAGTCCAATATGGTATAAAATTCCCAAATCGGACTTTATTTGGCCGAAATATTACAAAAAATATTCATAAAAGGTTGACTTTACAAACGAATCGGATTTTGGTCAACCACTTTTTTTGACTCATCGATTTTTAAAATATTTGAATGCAGATTAATAGTAGGGATCCCTTCGAATTCAAAAAGGTATAACAATTCAAAATCAGACAGTATTTACCCAAGATATTCAATAAAAATCATTCAAAAAGGTTTAATTTTCGAGCCGACCCCGAATTTGAGAATAAACGTGATGTAACCCCTTGCCATTTTGTTGATTTTGGTCAAAATTTCGATTTTTATTTTTTTGATGCCAATCGATAGTACTGATCCTTACGAGTCCAATATGGTATAAAATTCCCAAATCGGACTTTATTTGGCCGAGATATTACAAAAAATTATCAAAAAAGGTTGACTTTACAAACGAATAGGTTTTTAGTCAACCACTTTTTTTAACCCATCGATTTTTAAAATATTAAAATGCAGAGTGATAGTAGGGATCCCTTCGAATTCAAAAAGGTAAAACATTTTAAAATCAGACAGTATTTACCCGAGATATTGAATAAAAATCATCAACAAAGTTTTGATTTTCGAGCCGACCCCGAATTTGAGAAAAAACATTTGCCATTTGGCTGATTTGGGTCAAAATTTAGATTTTCATTTTGCATCCCATCGATTTTTTATTAGTTATAATTCCAATTGATAGTAGGGATACGTACGAATTCAAACAAAAAATATCTAATGATTTCGAATAGAGCTGTTCCCCAAAATAGATATTTTATTTTTTTTAGTTATTTTTCT
The DNA here is from genome assembly GCF_035044405.1 of Drosophila montana. Taxonomy (NCBI): domain Eukaryota; kingdom Metazoa; phylum Arthropoda; class Insecta; order Diptera; family Drosophilidae; genus Drosophila; species Drosophila montana. The sequence continues at coordinate 256,699 of NW_026996881.1, forward strand.
AATCTAGAGCTTGCGTAGTTTTCAAAATCAGCGTAACAAACAGACGGACGTGGCTGGATCAAGTTAGCTCTTCGACGTGGTCAAGAATATATGCACTTAATGGTGTTAGAGGTGCTTTCCTCTTCCAGTAAAATTAATTTACACAAAAGCAAATCCTTGTTAATCTATTTTTATTGGGTACAAGTAATAAAACCTATTGTACTCAGTTTGTTTTTTCAAGCAACCTTTGTAGCATCAGCAGCAAGTAATGTTTTCGAATTTGTACTGTCATTCGGTTCTTTTACTTGTCAACATGTCAAAATTATTTGTATATTTGTTCTTCCCAATCACATAATTGGATTACAGTTTATCTGTGCAGTTGCTAGCAACTGGTCAGAAAATGCGTGTCCATATAAGCTCACACTTTAATACCCACACTCTCAGTGCCGTCATCAGTCATCAATCGGTCAATCAACCAACCAAACAGTTTTCAATCAATCAACCATCATTCAGTAAGAAACAACATGGCCAATAAGGACTTACCAGCTCAGCTCAGAAAAATGCGACGAATATTCCAGCAGTTCGACCGACGTGGAGATGGCAAAATTGGACTTTCGCAATTGGGCGACTGCCTACGCATTCTGGGTGCCAATCCCAGTGAGAAGAGCATACGTCAGCACACCCGACAATTGCGTGATAGCCAAATCGAACGCATTTCCTTTGATGAGGTCATGTCGATCTATGAGAGCATCATGTCACTGGCTGCAGTTCATCAGGCTGGACCAGGCTCAGTGGCCGATCAGCTAATATTAGGCCTACGATTATTCGATGAGCAGAATACCGGCTATATACAAGCGGCCTGGCTTGGACGTATATTGACCAGTTGTGGCGAGCATCTAACCCAGGATGAGATGAAGGAACTCTTGGCCAATCGCGTGAATGATCAGGGATTGGTGAACTATGTCGAGCTTGTGCATGCAATTACAACAACCAATGCCGACAGTAATAACTCATCTTACACACAGCAATAGACAGGATATATATAAGTATAAAAAAAAAACGGATTGTATAATGAATGACATGAAAACTAAACAGCATGACTTTTAAGTGTAATGGATGTTGATGTTTGTTCAAAGAGCCAATTTGATTCTTTGTACCCTTGTGGCAACATACGTTTAAGATATAGTACATAATACATATTGATTTAAGAAAAGCCTAGTAATGCAATCCCGAGATCGTTGATTCCATTCATAATACATGTTTTGATAGCAAGGACAAGCTGATTCGTATCTTCATACATGTTCCAATTCTGCCGACATATACTGATTCAGTTTTGAAGAGGATGAGAGTATGCTGCACATTTCAATGGAAACAAGTCATGTCAAATCGAAATGAAAATTGAGTACAACCATCGAATAAAATTGGCAAGTAATAAATTGATGTCTCGATGTGCAGAAATATTCAACATCGTTGTTTTTCCTATTCCTAGTTAAGAATATTAGTTTAACCTCTTCGGAAATATGTGGCTTCATTTATAACAATTTAAATGCGACAGCCTGGAACTACCAGCTATTGTTCAAAATTTGGTATAAAGGGGTTAACTCGTTTGTACCATTCATAGAGAGCAGCTACAGTTATTTTAAAAATTCCGTGAGTTCTGTATTGTTAGCTTCAACAGGCTTTCCTTGTTGACCAGTTTCGTTGTGCAGCTCCCAGAAGATCGGATAATAAAAGTGGTTTTGAACGTACGCAGATGGAATATATACAAATATCAACAATTATTTAAATTACCTGGGCATAGCTGTTTAAAAAGTAAACAAATTAATTTTTAAGCTTATATATAACCGACTAACACTGTTTTATATTTTAAAATTTTGTTCCATATTTTAAAAGTTATTCATCTATATATAATTCACAAAAATTCAAAACACAAAAATAGTTAGTTGGAAATTTATGTACGTTTGCTTGTACTTGCATACATAATAATGCATTTTACATGTTTTATATTTAATGAAATGATTAATAGCTTACCCCGCTTGTCAGTTTTGGATGACTACCAGGATAAGATACCCAGTAGTTTTACTGCTGAGCCAGTCAGTCTTCATTTATTGTAAATGGGTTTTAACAGACAAGCGCAGGAGCCGAACAGGCGCAGCCACAGTAGCTCGAGCAGTAATCCTTGTTAATAAGTTATTTACATTTCAAATCAATACATTTTGTACCGCAAACAATTTCCAGATTTGGATCATAATAACGTAATAATGAATCACTGCCTTGCAAGCATCAATCATCTGCCCTCCCCTCGACTCGTTACCCACGCGGCCTACTGCAATGCCAACTCTTTTACTTCAATAACAGTGATATTCCCAGGCGGTATATACAGCAACTCCTGCACTCCGATGGCCTTTCATTCTTTAATTCGAAGCTTAGTAGGCTCCTCTGTAACCAAAAGCAGTAATGTACAAAAGCTGGAAAATGAACATGCTCTATGCTGCCCTTCAACAACCCTGGGCGCTGCTACCTTGCCCTCTACATTGCCCTTAAACAGATGACGTCTTCAAGGGGCAATGGCCATTGAAAAAATCGATGCAAAAGGCACGAAGCTTTTATCATCTTTAACTCTTATCGTAAAGTCACAATTAGCAAGCAGGAAAGTCGGCTCCAAATGTTATTTTTCGATCTCAAGTCGATCACTAACGAAGACGAAGCTCCTTCAATAATGGCCGGACGAGCAAATAAAACACCTTCATCGGTCGGTGATGCTATTAGAAAATTGTATATTCTAAATAGGCTTTTAGCATTTAATTTGTACAATGATTTTTGAATGATTAGGAAGACACTCGTTTTGTCGACCATTAATAAATAAAATAAAAATAAAATAAAAAAAATCTTTTAATGTCGTAAGGGGATTTCTGACATGGAATCCTAATACCGCTTTTTGCTCGTCTTCAGTCAACCCTTATCAGCATTTCATTAACCTAAAAAAGAGGAGGTACAGGAATCTAAAACCAAGTTCCAAAGCCTCCAAATCTTAGGCCCAGATAAAATCATGGCTGCAGAAGGCAACCTTCAAAATTTGAACTCAAGCAAATACAATTTTCTGTTAATGAATCTAAGCCAAAATTTATAACAGAAGTAGACTGTAATGTCATGCACAGGAAGGACACAGGGGCCTCAGAAAAAGTCGGTTACTTCGAGTAAAAACGTCAGTTTAGACTAATCAATAACGTGGTTTTAAGCTTTCCAAAGGTTGTTGACTGAATCGTCATAATTCTAGCCAAGATTTGATTATCAGCTAAATTCTTATGATGTTAAGACACCTAACTGATTCACTCAGCGGCAGTTTCTTTATTTACGCTGAAAATACGGCTCCAGAAAGAGTACATGGTCAGCACGATATATAAAAGAATCTTCAAAAGGTTCTCGAAGGCAAGCCTGGATGATAGCACAGTGTACAGTCTAGCAACTGAGGAAAACATAAAAATACACGATCGTACGACTCAGGTAAAGACAGATTTCGCTTCATGAGCTATATATACTTTATATGACGGTCTGATCCCATTTCGACAGGAACAGCATCAATCAGGTTCAAGCCACATTCCATAGCGTTATGAGCATGCAGGCTCTTGGTTCTCACGGACTCGACAACGATTATGTTTCCAAAATTCGTCAATTTTAATAATCTTAGTGGTTGTTTTCTCAGTCAATAGAAGATGGCACTGATCACATTGATCCGAAGGCCAACTGTACGCTTACGCAAGTCGACTCATATTGATCAATCAGCCACAAAGTATTTCAACGAATAAAGGCCAGGCATTATTTCCCATTCAGGGGTTCCATGATTTTATCATCGGTAGCTTGGAGAATTTTCATTGCAATCTGCGTCTTATGCAATGGCTATGCTTCTTTCCTTTGTCCCATTATGTGGGAAATTCATTTTTTAATAACTCCGGTGTGTGTTGTCCAAGCGGTCAGGTCATGAATTTTGTAGTTGAGCAATTTTAACATCTGGTTGCGCTTAAAAATTAAATGTGCTGTCTGCGATTCTGACTTAACAGTCTTGTACCATATCATTAAAATTTGTAAAATGTTCTACACGCAATTTAATTTATGTACTCGATGAGTTTAATTTAATGACCAGCACCCTTTGATAGTACAGTGCTATAATATCTGCAAGAAGTAATTGTAAAGATCAATTGGACAACTGAAAAGAAAAAATACGAGTAATAAAGATTTTGGAGTAAAGTTTGTATCTTACTTACCTGCTAAGTAAATAAGGTATATAAACCAATAAGGAAAAAATGAGCTTATAATAATGCCAGTAAGAAAACACTTTGCCCAGTGCTAGATAAAAAGAAACCAATAAGAACGTTGCTATTGGATAAAGCCAACTGTGCAAAACTCTATTCGCAGTGTAATATTTTGATGACTCGTAGAATGTATTTTTATTTCACTATGCAAAGAGTATAAAAATGTTAGAAATAAACTTTAGCACTTACCCTTAGAACGCCTAGCAGCAGCAGAATACCGCCCAAAACATGCAAAGCTGTCACGGTATAAGAGATGTACAGAAACCAAGCGCCTTTAAGACGGAAGTGCGATTTTTAGTTTTTGTTTTAGATACTTAACCACTTTTAAGATAACTTACTCGCGGTAGCAAAGGTCAAACAAGCAACGGCAATTGCGCTATTAACAATTGTCCAAAGTGAGAAAAAAACGGCTTTTCCTCTAGGCGTACAACAGACGTAGTCCAAACATTCACAACTGTCGCACGTACACATCTTCAATTTAAGTTTTGTGATTTCAATTTAACATTCGAATATTAGTTATAATTTGTATAGATTGATTGTTGTAATAAATATATATCCATATATTACAATTTTACAAATGCTTACTTCAAATTTGTAAGAAGTTGTATGTGTTATGCAAATCTATGTAACAGATAGAATAAAGCAACTCCGACTCCATAAAGTGTATATAATATTTGATCAGAACGAGAAACATATTCTATCTATCATCGTGCGTTTTATTCGTTTGAGGACATTGATCTCGAAAATAACAAAAGTTAGAGACTAGAATCTCAATGTTAGATTCTGGTTCATTAAGCTGATTTGTGATCAATGACGAGAAGCGATCATGAACTTTCATCGAATTTCGGCTTTTAAAGTCCATTCATTGTTGCCATGACCAAGTAGTGCGCTTCTCTGTCATTAAGGGCTTTTTTTTCTTCCTTAAGAAATCTTGATGAAACTCTTAAATTCCATTCAGCTTTGGTTCATCGAATTTTGACATGGGCTACTCCAATTAAAGCACAAATTGCAATGCAATGGGGCAGCATATGGAAATGCTGTCAAAAATATTTTGATAGCTAAAATACACAGTTTGATCTGCTGGCTTTGTAAGATACATTTGTACAAAAGATAGACCAAATATATTTTGTGCCAATTGGAAGATAAATAGAAAACGAGGAAACATGTCGCGCAAACTTAACTCTGAACTAGTTAGTGTAAGCCCCAAAAAGATGATCTTCTACGCGCCCTATGATCGCACTCAGAGACGTTTAATATCCATAATAAATCCCACCGCAAAACGGTTGCTATACAAGATACGCTCAAATGCCCCATGGAAATACAGTGCTAGTCCAAACTGCGGCTTTATTGAGCCCTATGACATCAGCGAAATAAATGTCAGCTTAAATTATTTTGATTTCCATGAAGATCAAGAATACTGTCATCGCTTCTGTGTCCAATGCATTCAATCACCGCCAATGCATCAGCTTCAAAACCAATCGATTCTGTGCATCTTTAAGCAAACAGGTCGCTCAATGATACATAATGTGCGCGTGCCCGTCGAGCTTCAGCCTGAACCCTTACGCATACCTCAGCAGGAACTGGACACCCTATTGCCCTACGATGTTCAAAAGTTGCTGTGGAACCTGCGTCCCCTTGGCAACGATTATATGGATAACTTGAAACAGGTGACTATGCTGAAGAGTCAAAAGAAACGCTGTGGCTGGGCACGCCTCCTGATGACATCGCTCATAATAATATCTGGACTGACGGGGGGTAAGGTCAAACCCAAATGACACTAGCTAAAAAATGACACCTTAAGAATTACATTATGCTAGTTAATAAGAACAAAAATAGCTTGACCATCAGACTTAATTTAAATATTGTAAGAGTTTTAGTAACTAAATTTAAAGCACTCCCTAATCTTCTTAAAACATAAGGTAAATGACTTCTCCAATCCGGCAGCGAGATTCCGGTCAAAAATTGGTACAGTTTAATGTATGGATGTAGTATCGTCCTAGCCGAAAGTCATAGTTGCCAGTACCATTTAAGCAAGTTAGGCTTACAGTTTGTAACGATATTCTATACATTAAATAATTATAATAAAAAGTTTACTTAAGGCTTCAATTTGATCATGGCAAGCTGGCCTTAACTATTTTCTATAAAATTGTATCTTAATAATCTGATTCTTAAGCTATTCTTGTCAGCTAATGTCGTTCGCAATGACCTCTTAAATATTTAGTAATTTACTCTTTTTAGCATATGTGCATCGCCAACAATTTAAGGAAACCTTGCAGTTACATCTAAAAATGAACAATCTGCAGTGTTAGGTGATATTTGGCAATTGACCAAAAGGATTGCCCACGCGGCAGACAGCTATCCGGAGGGTACGTCGGCAGCTACTTACACTTTGATTCACCTTTAAATGTTTACAATATCCCCACTAATAAATCAATAAACAACTATTTCAGCATGTTCAAGCCTTAAACTGTTTATACTGGTTTTTTGCAAATTAACGTAATAAGCAGAAGAGGTATTTCTGAGAATAAGTGTATATGCTTGGTCAGGAAGAATAGTTGAGTTGATATTGCGAAGTCCGTCTGACATATTTAGCTTTCTCGGAAAACTAAAGACTTTAAACAATCAGTGAAGCCCTATATACAATGTAGGTTCTCTCATAGAGTGTACGCAGATCCTGAACAATTTTTTTTTACTTTAAAAAAAAGAAGCATTTATTAAATTATTGTGTTGGGTCTTGGTATTTACACACAATTGGATGTCATATTTATTTTAATTTTAATCTATTATTTTAATGTGATTTTCGATAGTGTTGGGCTATGGCAAGCCGAAGAACCTTGTAGCTCAAACTACGCAGCAAGTAGTATTCGTGCTTATATGCGGATGTATTTATATAAAGAATAAGTGCTGGTAACGACAGCTAGGCCCGGGCTCAGGATATCCCCTGAGCTACTGGTTCTAATTTAGTAAGCATTTAATGTAAAATATTTGCCTAAAATATGTGTTGAAGAGCGACAGGGTCAAGCCAAACCAAAGACACTTTATCAATACGTTGACTAGTCAAGTGGTCAATCAGCTTCCTGTGTGGAAACTATGTTAGCGCGTAGACTGGGTCACCATTTGTTAACTTATTGCTGACTGTGTTAACTAACGGATTGATTAGGCGTCGACTACGGTTCAAATTAAGTGTCGGCCACAAAACAACTAACAGCACAATCCACAACATAATCGCGACCACAGCCACAACCACGACAATAACAAAAATCACATTAACAAACCTAAACATTGATTGCAAATTGCCTGGTTAATCTAGATGTCAATCCCTAATTTTGTTGTTGTCATTTTGGCAAACAGTGCAAATACAATGAAACTATTAGCCAGGAGTAGCTTATATCAATAAGAGTATTTCTCAGTATTGTTGGTAGTATAGCTAAGCAATTTAAATAAGATTTAGCTCATATATAAGCAGCATTGTGAAACTAGTAAATATTAATCCTGAAAAAAATGTTCATACCGGAAATAATTTTAGTAAAACTTATTAATGCGGAGTATGATCAAGTTATCTTGATGAGCAAAAAATTTATTCATTTAAGAATATACAGCTTTATAATATAGAGCTTCGATGTTGATAAGATTTTGCAAATAAGTGGGGAGTATAGAGAAACTGATAAATGTGGAGAATGCTATATGATATGATGTTCAGATCCGGCCGATTTCGACATATGTAAAACTGAGACACTAGTTCGCATAGAAACATAGGCGGACATTGCTTTATCAACTCAGCTACTCATGCTGACAAAAAATAAATCCTACTAATTTGGTCTCTTAAACTGACAAAAACCTTACGTGGCCATAAACTTGTTATGAATAAGTTACATTAAGGGCGGGCACAAAGCAGAAGGCGCCCAGTTTAATTAACGATTAATGGCTGCCATATAGCAAATAAATATATATGCATCACGCTGTCACAGGAACATGGCCTTAAAAAATAGTTCTTATTTAAATCAATCATAGGAAGATGCAAACGAAGATCACAGTACTGGCAATAAGTCGCATATGGGGAAAGCCTAATGGAGCTTTCATGTCTGTGGGGCAGAGTTCGCGCTTGTGTTTATAAATCATTTCAACTTTAGAGCTCCTCCCGAGCTTATCCATTTGCATGCCGTGCTCTTTATCCATTAATCGCTTTTTATGTGTTTCCATTTGCAATTTGCTGGACAGGATAGGGTTGCAGTTCGGCATCCTTTCACTGGTAACCCATTTGTAAGTAAATTTTTTAACACTAGTCCGCATTTCAGACTGTCACCAATACCTATGACTTATTACCGAATGCAGCCTCTCTCTCTCTCCCCTCTTCGTCTGCATTACAAAGAAGTTCAGAGTTCCCGACTAGAGGATACCCTGAACCGTCTTCTACCATTGCCACAAGCAGTTTGCCTAAAAATAAAAATAATATAAAATAGACAAATGCCGACTTTATGGGGATGCTTCTTTCTATAGATATGTATATATTTTACCCATTTTCAATGGGTTCAGGGTATAAAAATAATTACATTTATGACTTAAGCCATTAAGGCCGTTCTATAAACTCCTGGTTTTTATCCTCGAAGATGTCGTCTGAGCTATACAAAAAGGACCCTTGAATTTTGAATTTGTAAGGTTTCGTACAAAAATACGTTGTTTTATGGAAAAAGTTATTTTATTCGAATTTCCCATTATTATTGATCCCATAAGACAGACTAGAAGTCTCTCAGTGAAGACTCTTTGTATAAATAACCTATTTTTGAAGATAACTTAATCAAACTTTAAATTTTTCCTTAGAATGCTTTAATACGAAGCATATATTATAAGCACGAGAAAGGGAAAACAAATGTACCTGCAGATTAATCCAAACGGTTACAAGCAATTAACTCCTGTAGAAAAACAAATACAGGACGTCTTGAACGTGTTGGCAAAGTATTAAATCTGCCTTGAAGAAAAATATTTCTTCTTGATTTTCCTTGGTTTGGGTCCTTTGTTGCCAGGACCTTTCTTGATTTTGCTTCACTCGCAGTAGAACTCGTCAGAAATGTTAACGGCAAAAGTAAACGGAATAACATACCACGCAGCGAAAGTCCTTTGAGCATGTCAAGGTAAGTGAATCGGTGAGCAACTGGGTATGAAGTGAGCTATAAATGGTTACTGCAACTGCCACTTGCGCTTGAAGCAGTCAAAGATACCTTTTGCCACGCAAGTGAAGCCTGTGTTAGCTTATGCAATAGGACAGGAGAAGATTTAAAATAAGACTGAATTAATTTGTATACCACTGCAGAATTTATTATGCCCATGCCCGTGTGCCCGTCTATGCAAACTAGTTGCTTTGTTTTAAAGCTATCGTCAAGAAACTTCTCATAGGCGGCCGCCTTTTTGTTGCTAGCAATATGTAGGTATGTCCAAATCGGCTGGATGGGACTTCTAAATCATATAGTTGCCGTTCGAATAATCAGCCAAAAGATGACAAGAGTTTTGGTTTTTCAATAAATGTTGACCAAAATGTACATTTACAATTTTCAATACTCTCCTTAGATAATGAAGATAACCTGTTTATCACAGGACTATATTAAATAGCGCTATTGGGTTTTTTGGTAGTTATGTTAGTTACGCATTCGACACCTTTTCATATAAAAAGCTAAGGTTGGTGAGAAAGTTGAAGTAATAATCTTGGAGTCAAAACCCCATTAACCCGGAAAACTTTCAACGTATGAGATTTTTATGAAAACATTAAACAGAGTTCTGCACAACTCCGACGGCAACTTTCCTACTTGCTCGGCTTGTAATTTAAATGTCTTTACAAAAAATTTCGCTTCTATGGACAAGTTGTAGCTACTGTTTCCGTTGTTGACTTTATTGTTATGTTTAATGGGTTTATATTAAGCGCAGAGTTTTGGATAAATTATAAAAAGGAGCTGTTCAACTACTATGTTCACCTCAACTTGCCGCTGTAAACAAGGCTGGCTAAAAGGAAAGCGAACCAGAAACTAACAACAAATTGTGGAAAGCATAAAGTGAATGACATTTTAATTTATGCAAGACTGTGTGGTAAAGTCACCTGAGCAAATAACATCGGACAAACATGAATTTGGAATGGGTGTGGATCGGGGTTGTACAACATGACCCAATACGAACACCAAACTAACTTTTACAAAAACACACGGAACAAATTGACCAAGCAATACGGACGATAATAAAGAAGTTATCAATTATTTGATTTTTTCACTTAAACTCTCTTTATTAATTATCACTGCATAACGGATTTTGTGGTTGGTTCTGAAAACCGATCCGATCAAAGTCTGATGCGTTTTGGGCCGAACATCCAAACACAACGCGCCTTTAGGTAAGGCAAGAAGCCATTTGATTTAATTATAAGTTTAGTCAAGGCAAGGAGCCAAACTATTAACAACATGATTTTGCTGATGAGGAGAGAAAACTATGAGCTAAAGTTGCGAATGCTCGTGATGGAGTTTACGAGTGTACCTGCGCTTTCTTATCCATATTTGTGTATAACTATACCAATATCTATCTATAAACTGTCGCTGTTAATGAAAATCAGAATTAAAATTAAATAAAAACATTTAGCACTCACTAACTTAATTAAAGCGTAAACAGCATGATTTAAGTGCCAACGCCATGTAGGAGAATTGATGGCATTTGGAGGTGGGAATTGTAGCAGCGTAAACGGTAGAGAGCAGCTGTGTAATGACACTTTACACCGCAAACAAACGAACCAATGTCCTGACCATGTCCGCTGGCAAAACCATAGTTAGGTACAAGTGTCAATTGGCTTTCAGTTGTTCCTGTACACCTGAGTATGCGGTAGCCAATTGACAACCAGCCCCTCCCCCCAAGTGGGAAAGGGTCACACAGCACAGGGTGATACACTCTGTTAACTTTGTAACTCATGTTGAATAAGTCAGGGACCGCCAAGCCCCAAAGCCACAAGCTGCTCAGCCTGTACTGAGCCAATCACCGCACACCAATTGCTAAGCCCACAATTTGAATGGTTTACTTATTGCCCTGTCGTTATAGTCTCCAACTCAATAAGATATGTACATTTTTGAACCAAGATCAAGATGTCTTGACCAAGCTTGACTCTTGTTAGTTTACTTGTTCCTTACATATGAGCCAAAACTGATCAATATAGTATAGTATAAAATTAAGTTTTGGTACGAATATTTTTTTTAATTATTTGTTCATTTATTTACATTTTGGAACCCATGGCCCGTACGGAAATAATTATAAAATCAAGAGCAAGAGCGGGATGGTACAAAAATTACGTTTCGGGATGGTCGAAAAGGCCCGAATATTTAGTCTGAAGTCAGGACTTCAGTTGTTTGACCACGGTCAAGCATCTTTATACTCCATTCGTACAATATAACTCATTCTATCTGTGGGCACTAGCCAGGCATAAAAAGAAATATGATTACAGCAATATTTATTCGATTTTACTCTTCCTTTAAGGTCAGGGTATTTATAATATCCTGGATTAAATAAGAACTTTACAAATTTACCTTGGCTGAAGTTTCGTTTGCCCCACAGCAAGCAACTTGCAACGTCCGGCTTACGCCCTGCCTCGCCCACGTTCCTTTGGTATTGCATCCTTTGCACAATTGTTGACTCTTGCATTAATTATAATTATGAAGTGGAGCAGCAGCCTCACCAACTAACAACACTCAAACTTAATTTAGTTTTATTTCTTGGGTACCCAAATGTTCAATGTTGTGCATGTGGCCTTGGCCTCTGCAGCATTTTAGCAAGCCGAGAGCCATACGACAAAGAAAATGTATAGCAAAAACATGACAAATGTGAAATACTCAAAGACTAGAAATAATATTGAATTGTTTATTCATTATAAGCTAACGATATGTTGTGGGTAAGAGTATCTAGGGCCACAAAAATAGGTTTTTATCACAACTAATTTCAAAGAAATACACATACAGTTAGTCTGAACATCGGCAGAGCTCGTCGTTCTGAACACGATAATTATTCCATACTAACATAGTATAAGCGAGTTCATGGTGGCGCAAATGCTAATATGGGAAACTCTTTTCCGAACAAACTTTCTTCAAGAGAAAATCAAATCGAGTGACAAGCAACCGACTGCGCAATACGCTGCTCAATGTGTAAACATATTCTAGAATAGGTTGCTTATTGGGCTGGTGATGATCAAAAGCTTCAAATCAATAGGAATTATATTTTATAAGGTAAATTGAAGGTTCAAATGTTCTGGTTAGTGAAAAGGTTTAGACTCGGTCGTTTTGAACGCACTGAAATCGTAATGCTAATTAATATACTGACTATCCAGTATCCTAGAGTCGCTGTTCTGAGCGGAATGTTCGTTCGTTAGCTCGGGTATTTCTAGCCATGTTCGTTGTATTTCTTTCTGGAACTGGAACACGTTGTGTAAGGAATACCATCCATATTGAGACAAAACAAATAATATTCGAAAAATCTATTGCTAGCATAGCTCTAGTATTTACCAAGCAATCAAATCGAGCCATAAGCCAATACACTCTTTTTAAATTTTTAAACCAAGTATAATAACAAGCAGAAACAATGTGAAACGATGCGTGTGCTAAAAATACAAATGTAAAACTCGCACACACACACACGTTTCTGTGCGAGTGTGTTCCCCTTTCTTGTTCTGTATAATCGATGTTTCCAAGCGCACTTTTAGCCTTTAGTTTTCATTTTTACTTCCCATTGCTTTAAGTTTCCATAAATTTTCCCATGCGCTTTAAAGCTGCAGCTTGACAAAAAAAAATAGTTTGGCATCCTACCGAAAATTAAATATGTATTTAAAAATTATATACAAATATATACATTTTAGTAGTTTCCTTAATATATTGAACTTCACTTCTATTTGAATATATGTTTAAAGTCCATCAAATAAAAAACCAAAAGTTGGAATCAGCAGTTTCTGCCCATGAAAAAACATTAGATATATTTTCACGAAGATGTTCGAAAATAAGTTTGAAACCGCGATGGTAAGCGAAAAAGTTCCAAGCTTTTCGTCAAATTTCCACAGTTGCGGTTTTCTGTATTTTCCGAAAAGTGTGAAACACCCCTGAAATAAATTCGAACAAAGTTCTTTGAAAACGAGTTCGAGGCCAATCGGATGGTAATCAAATCTCTGCGTAAGAAAGTCCCTTCTATTTACCCAGCGCTAAATTGCCGTACAAAATGTTCCAACTTTATTTTCATGAGTCAAATTGAAATATTTTAAATATTTTTATACTTTGAGAATTCCTATAACAAACTGTACCAACATGAATCTGCACTATAAGACGGCTATTTTGTAGAGTTGTTAACACTAATTTAGTAAAGAAAGTGTTGGAAAACACACTTTCGTCATGAATTTTTGCATAGGTACGTCGGAACCAGCCGGATATATATCATAGCTGATAATGTGGCATTCTACTATCAACCCAACTCTACATATCCTATGATTACTTAATAATCAGAAAACAGCTGGGAACATAAATTCCATACAACATCCTTTAATGGGAACTTTAAAGTTTTGACACCTACAACAAAATTTCCGCTTTGGCGCCGATTGCCAATGTTATGTTAGGGAAATTTTGGTGAGTTTGCGTTGAGCTCAGGATTCACAGATGAGTCATTGTGAGTGTAAGTGTTTGTGTTACTTTTTGCCGGTTTGTTTATCTTATGCTTTAAGCATTTCGACTTATTTTTACAGGCTTTTCGCCGGCATTCACTGTCTGCCCCAAACAGAAGCAAAAGTACGTTGCACAATAGCCATAATTGTATGTGTGAGCGAGTATAGATGTGTGTGAGTGTGTGAGAGTTAAGCTTCCAATTGATTGTGTGGAAAAGTAGAGTCAGACCTGGACCAATGGGGATGGAGGTTCTTCAACAACGGACTACAAATGTTTACAAGAGCATTTATTTGGCTAATAGACTTTATGTTATATTTATGCCGTTCGACTGTTCAAACAAGAATGATCTAGCCGGGAGTGCCCGCCTAGAGCATACACTACACCCTCTTCTTCCATTTATAAAAACAAATAAAAAAGGCTATTTGTTAACACCGCAAACCTTGCTTAAATTAGAGTGGAGTTTAATTATTTGATTTTGTTTGAGGAGGATGGCCATAATATGAAAGATACTTGGACTGATTAGTTTGTAGAATTTGGTGACTCCAGCTTTTGAAGACCCTAAAGAGTTATCGATTATTGGAAACAAGTTCTAACTGCGCGGATACTAGAAGGACCTAAGTTTATGCTTAAGTCCCCAGCTCGTATACGTTCTGAGACCGCCGCGTTCATACATACGGGCATGGCTAGATCGACTCAACTTTTGATGCTGCTGAAGAATATATATGCATTGTGGGGGGGCTGGAGATACTTCTTTCTGCCTGATACTTACATTTGCACAAAAGCATTACACCCAACCCATTTTCGGTGGGTTGAGGGTTTTTAATTTTACAAGGACTGTACGTCAATCCATGTTGCAGACTATTGGGATTTAAAAATAATTAGGGGAAGTTTTGGATAATAACTCTTTTGATTTACTGCAATGAGAACAAAACAATTAGTTGTGAACTTCAGTCACCAGTTGAAGGTCATGTTTTGATTTTAAGACAATTATTTGTGTGACTTTATATAAGCTCCGCGCTGTATTCAACTGGTGGCACTAATGTGCAGACGGCGCTGATATCTAGAAACTAAAAAAAAGGAAAAACTTAAAGCTTGCCCAGAGCTCAAAGTCGAAATGTGTGTCATGTGATTAGACGGCAGCCATAGAAATTGCCAGCCGGTGTATAGAAAACCCAACAAATGCGACTGGCAAGTTATTTAGTTATTTAGAAAACCAAAGAATGCAAATGTGCCAATTTCCACATTTCACAATTTACACACACGTGTGTGTACAACAAGCCAAACAAGTCGGCTCTAACAATTAAAAATCGGTGTCAAAATGCTAACGTCAAGAATTTTAAGTGCATTTCAAGGTTAGCATAGGCCGTGTACTGAACACATATTTGCATGCCTTTAAAGTTAAGAAAAATAAACCAACTCAACTTTAAACCAAATGTGTTAGCTATTTTATTTTGTAACGTTTTTAGTAGCACTTTGTTATATGTAAAAAGAGAGGTTCTCTTGATTTGAGGTTTCCAACATATAATAAACATCAGGTGGAGCACGCAACAAAATGTGACACAGGTTTTTGACTGCCAATTGCAACATAATATTTTAAAGCGATTTATTTTCGATAAAATAGCACAGCTGAGATATGTCTCACATTTTTCGGAAATTCCATTTCTGCTTCTGGAAAATTGTAGTCAATGGGACGCTTAATTTTTCATTTTCAAGTATCTATGTCAACATTTTTGTATCTCAATATATAAATGTTTCGTCCCGACTGGCTGACTTCGGTCAACTTCTTTAAATTTGCTTTCATTAAATATAAATCAAATCTAAATCAGTTTCTGAAATCCCATTAACGATTTTCTAATCCGGACATACAACAACTCGAACTCCCAAAGAAACAATTTGTGACTAGTTGTAACATTATCGAATAAGCGCTGTGTCCTTCTCAAGGTATTTATTTGGTCGAAGGAACTTATGCTTAGCAGTACCTTCATATACATCACAATTTAAAAAGTTAAGAGATTATTATTATTATCAAACGAGAACAGCATACTGAAGGATGTAATTTTGTCCTTTTATAGTTATAAGAGTGGAAGAAATCAAGTAAAAAAATACGAATTCTCAAAGTAAAAAAAAAATTTTTTGCCACAGCCCTAGTTAAACACTAATTGATATTCATTTATTAAGTAATACCATTTAATGATGCAAGCTAAAGGAAATAGTTGTTTATACATACGTTAAAACCGTTTGTTGGTGAGATTATCTAAAGCTGCAATAAAATCAATTTACTAACTTGAAACAGCTGTGAATAGATTGATAAATGTGCAGATTAAATTCGGAACATTCGTGGGCACGAGCAAAATGCACTTGAGACTCATGCTTGTCTGCCGACAGCTCGTCTGTCAATCAACTCGTTGTCAAGTGTGCTCGGCTGTCTTTTTTTTTTTTTTTTGTTTGTTTATTGTATTGAATCAAAAATAGCATACATTTTTTTTACAACACAGTTGGCTTAGGTGATATTACGCCAAGCCTGTTTGGGTCCTCAGGCTTTATCGTGGACAAACGTCAAAGGCGGCTTTTTGAGTAAGGCTGCATCGTCACGTAGGTAGTCGGGGGACTCTGGGGCGTCTCCTATGTCGTGGTTAGAGGAGGTCTTGAGTCTCCTGACTACACACCTCCCAGCGAGGTCACTTGCTACCCGGCTGCAGTGTCGCTGCAAGCGTTCGTTGTACCGGTTGGCGAAAGCTCCGACTTGGCTGTCTATGGTCTCCATTTTGAGGTCTATGTGCAAGGTAGAATTTCTGACGTACCAGTCAGCACCCGTAATTCGGCGCAAGGCCAAGTTTTGGAGTGTCTGAATCCGTCTTCGATTTGTCCGAGATGCAATGCCCCAAACCTGAATACCGTATCTCCAAGTTGGTGCCACCACGACGTTGTAAACTGCCCGTTTGCAGCGAAGTGGCAATGGGCTGTTGGCCATCTTATAGCGGCACTGCTTAAGAAGGCCGTCGATGTGCGCCCGAAAACTAAGCCTCTTATCCAGTACAATTCCAAGATACTTGGCGCTTCTGCCAGGGTGGAGGGGGCTGCTCGGCTGTCTGCCATTGACGGAATGACATGTGCGCAACGTGTCAATAAACCTGTAAATCAAATGGCCACAAAATTGATAGGGTGGCAGAACAGGAAATTGCCCAGCTGCGAGAAATGGACATATTCCGAAATTCAACTTAGACAACTTAATTTCGAATGAAAATCCAACAAGCGAGAACTTAGTCTAAATGTAATTAAGACGGCTTTAAGTGCTGGCGGCGCATATGGATACCCAAGTTTCAACCATGACCTTTTCATCCCCGAACCCTTTAAAAATGGTTTAATAGAGTTTTGTGCAAAAGTAATCAACAGGTGGTTGGCATTCTTGGTCAGCATCAATAGCCGATCGATTCGACGATCCATGTCCGCCTGTCCGTATAGATGAACTCGTCGATCTCAGAATCTATGAGAGCTAGAGACTTGAAGTTGAACGTAGCTTCCCTTCTAGTCTGCGCGCAGAACGAATTAGTTTCAAATAGAGTAGAGCTTTAACGAGCTAGAGAGACAAAATTATCGCATATACAAACAGATTCAGAAAAACAAAAGGGAAAAAACGCAATTTTAAGAAACTAGGATTATGACGGAACTTTCTTCGTGAAAAATGCGATTCAATGATTGTTTGGATTAAGTTTTGTCCGAATTGCATCAATTTATTTTCAAAGCTCTACATAGGGAATATGAGTTTCATTTTGTTTCGATTTGGGAAATTTCACCCGCAACAGTGGTATATTGGGGAAAACCATTGTTTGAAAATTTTTTCTTTACCGTCCGGTCGGTTTCAAAATCATTTTCAAGAATCTTCGAAAGAATTTATTTTAAACGTGATGTAATAGCGGTTTACCCGCTAGCTAGATTTATAAAAATATAAATTCTTGCATTATTAAAAGTAAAACATTAAGAAACATTTATTATTTGGATCAAAGTATGTACAAAAATTTAATGATTTTTGTATTATATTGTATATATAATCCATTTGGGCTCCAATGACTATATAGTACGCCGTCCCCACAGAGCATTATTATCACCAATTACCCCATTTTCTTGATTCATAACTGGATGGACTTCGAAATTAGTATCAAACGGAACCTATTCGAGAAATTTGTAAGATCCACTTTAATATATAAACATTTAAATAAGGGGTGTTCACTGCTACTGTGTTATCGATTTAACTGACGAGAAATTGTAATTTAACCCACTTCGGCTGTAAATACCCACTTAAAAGTTTGCTAGTTTGTTTTGATTACTTAAAAATTACTATTCAATTTTAAAGTTATTTTAATGTTATTAAAAATGAAATGTTAAAAGCGGCTAAAAATTACATTATTTTGTGAGGACGTAACCCAGTTGCAGTGAACAACGCAATTCAACAAAATTTTGGTGTGAATTATCTTAAGCCTATGTGGAATGGCAGTGTATCCATTAATTTTCATATCATTAATGTATCTAATTCATATCATCTAGCTTTAAAGAAAGAAACAGCTTATTTTCTTCAGTTTTTGTCGCTGTACTCTTGTACTGAACACACAGACAATATGTTTAATTGTTTAGTCACACTCGACAAGTGTCAGGCGAACCAAGAAAATAAGTATACCTACAGTTTTAAAGCTAAAGTTCCTGAATTTAAACCGCAAGACTTCAGAAATATTTTTGTTAAGTTTCCCAGGCCGCAGCTTGCATAAATCGATCTTTCCTAATCATCCGGCAAGTCGATATTTTTCCCGTAAAGCTATTGACTATCAAGATTTATTATCATACCAAATAGATTTTAAAACTAATGTATTCAATAAATGTATTTAATTTTGTTGAAAAATAAGCTAACCACCGCTCGTATATTTCTTTCTTACTAGCTTAATATCAGCAGTTTTTTATAGAATTGATAATTATTTGTTATTTATAATTGTTAACCTAAATATTTTGATTCTTGTATACATTTTACCATCTGTTAGAATAGTCTGTAGAACCCTGTAAATACCTGATTATTTGCTCCAGATTCAGTATTATTATCTGTGTTGTTTGCATCTATAAGAAGTAAAATGTCACGTTAGAAAATGGCTTTGATTGAAAAATGTGTTGTAAAATACCTCCAAAGACCACAAATGGTGAGTTTTCGAAGCTCCGATTTCTTGATCCAAGCTCGCAACCACCGACGAATCCAATTGGCTGCTCCGGCATATACAAAGACTTATCCTGTTGGCGACGTCTTAATGGCCCGTCGGGACGCATGAAGAGGCTCTGCGTTCCGCTCTGACGACGTAGCAAACCGTCATCTTCGAGCAGACTCATATCCAACGACTGCTTCTGGCGCATTTCCCATTCCAATCTCAGGCGCTCATTATCAGCTTCGCGCTTTCTTAGTTCTAGAATAAATATATGTATATCAACGAAACCATGTGAACTATCGTTGAGTTTTGTTATATTTTTTTTATGTTTACAAAATTAGAACTCAATATATTATATTATATATTATAAACAGAATTTTTACACTTAAATGTTCGATTCGTTGCAAAAAGTGCTACAAATTATTATCTTTAGTCAATTTGTAAAGGGTATTATAATTTGGTCATTAAATGCGAAGCGCATAAACAGCCATCTAACTGTCGTCCTGAAACTGTTCGGACTGAAAATATGTCGGAACCGGCCGAATCGGACTACTATATCATATAACTGACAAAGGAACGATCAGTCGAAAAATAAGGACTTCAATGAACAACTCTTTTATTTTTTTTTAAGAAATCTTTACCAAACTCGGCATTTATTAGTTTCACTGTACTCCCTACATATATGCGAAATTCTTTCAACATCGGACCACTATATCATGAAACTGCATTTGGAAAGACCGGTTGAAAAGTAGGTTTTTGTATGGAAAACCTTTTGTTTATTAACAACTCTACCAAATTAGGGATTTATTAGTTTCACAATGCTCTTAATATATAAACAAAACCTTATCAACATCGGACCACTATATTATGTAGCTGTCATAGGAAGAATCGGTCGAAAAGTAGGTTATTGTATGGTAAAAAATGCTGTTTACCAACATATTTTAATCCGCATTTACTAGTTTCACTATTCTCACATATCTGCAAAAGGCATATACCTATATGAAGATATATACAAATATTTTTCTTGCCAAAAAGATATCCTTACTTTCTCTTGGGAATATGGCGTAAAACAAGAAATAGGTTTGTATAAATGTATAAACAATAACCTTGGCGCAAAAGCTGAGTCTCCCGCTCATAGCGAATAAACTCCAGCTGAGCTTCAAGCTTTTCTTCTTCCATCTTCATTTCACGTTTGAGAGCAGAGCTCTTGGCGCTGTATAGAGCATACAGCTCCTTCCATCTCGTACCGTATTCCTGATCAAATGAATCGGGATCGGCGAAGCGTGGTCCAATGCTGCGAGCGTTGTTGAACTGGCTATTCTTGTTGAGAGCCTTTTCGGGCAAACCCTCTTCTGTCAGCTCCTTGGGCTCTACCACGCATGGACGCAACGAAGCAGTTAGGAAAAAGCATCTATCATGGCACATACGCAAGCAGATGTGGGCAGATGATCTCTTGACAAATTCAACGACGCCCTCACCCGTATGATTGCCACGATCGTCAACAATAATGAATGCCCGCTCGATAGGTCCGAATACCTCGAATGCCTTATGGAGCAACTCGTTGGACACGTAGGGTGTCAGGTTGGTAACACGCAAAGCTGTAGCGCTGGGAGCGAAACGTACGCGCAGCTGTCGGCCATTGACCAGGGCGCCATCCAAGGCACGTTTGGCTTTTTCGGCATTGACATGATAATCGACCTTAACGAATGCAAATTTTTTATCTGGACCCATGAATATATCGTCCAGTTCACCGAACGGCTTGAACAGTTCACGCAAGCCATCCTCCCTTTGTAGATCATTAGTTAAATTGCCAACATACAGGCGATTGCGTCCGGAAAATTTTATCTCCTCCTCATTGACATCAATTGGAGCAAGGTCAATAGTTGGGCCATTAAGGCTACGCAGCCGTTGTGCTATGAAATACTCGTCGCTCCGTTGATAGGAGCCATTGTGGCCATTACCGCCGATTGAATACCGACCACCGCTACCGCCCACGCCCCCGCCACAACCACCACCACCACCACCACCACCACCCCCACCATTACCATTAAAGCCTCCACCATTACCACTTCCGCCATTGCCACCACCGCCACGCGATCCACGGTACTTGCCACGTTGCTCGCCTTGACCGCCGACGTTCCCGGCCACGCGAGCTCGGAACGATTTTGGCGGAGGTTCACATTCAGTCTCCGGTTGAGGTTGGTTGTTATCAGTATAATTAACTCCATCCATCATTATATGTTCCTTTGATCGCTGCATAGCAACAGCCTGTAAAAGTACAATAGCAAAATTAAACTTTTTATCTTAGCATATCATTAGCTAAATATATTCTAAAGCTCTATATACATATATATTGTACCCATACAAAAATGAAAAATGGGTGAAGAAGCAGAACGAAGGATTTCCGACCCCATAAAGTGTATATCTGGTCAGCACCAATAGCAGAGTCGATCTAGCCATGTCCGTCTGCCGGTCCGTCTGTATGATCGCGTCGATCTCGAAAACTACAAAAACCGAGATTTGAAATATAATACCATTTCCAAAATAGCGATGAAAATCAATAATCTTGGGACTAAAGGCATATAATATAGATCATTGTGTTTTAAAATATCATGAAGCTCTGATAACAAACAGAAGTTATTATATTATATTAAATTTCCATTCCCAATCCGTAAATTGCGCAATTGGCCGCACCTGAGTTTCTGTGTTTTGCATAAATATACCTGCAGAAGCATTAAGGAATTCAAATTGAGCTAATTTTATGATTTGACATTAAAGCGTGGTGCCAAAAACCAGTATATATATGCTGAAGGGTACAGGGAGTTTTGTAATCTAGCACACTCGACTACAACGTTCCTACTTATTCCTTTTTTCTTGTTATAGATTGCAATGCAAAGTCCTACAGGGTTAATGGAAGAAGTTGGTAAGGGGTAGCATTTGCGGACTCTTATTTGGGGCAGCTATCCCATTGAATGAACAAAAGCCAGTCGAAATAGTCAAAACAGATCTGCCCTCTCAGAAGCGCAGGCCAGATGATATGGTTATGTATGTTCGCATTGGTTGCTTCGGAAATACAATATCAAAGAACGAATTAAAATACACAATAACTTATTACTATTTTTTCTGAACAGACTATACACTAAGTTTTTGAATATCCTTCTAATTTATTATAGGTATATTTAAGGAAGCGAAACTATATACTTACATTATCCTTCTCCCAACGCTGTGAATTACCTTCACGATTGCGAATTCGTGGTTTTTTTGATGCAGGTGCAGGGCAGCCGGCTTCAATATTGGATGCATCTGCATTACGCTTGCCACTCGCATTATTTTTAGTCTTAGTTGGGGGCACGATTTCCAAATCATCCAAAATTATTGTTGACTCCATATTTATAGCGAAAATACACAAAATTAAACAAATTTGCTCAAATTGAAGCTCCTCAACTGCTTTGTAGAACTCGACTGATGACTTCAGATGTCACAAGCTTTCAACTAACAATGGCACGCCTACTATTGAAAATTTGTTTTATTAAACTTCAATATATTATGGTTTCGATAACCGATAATATGCTTTTGATTTATTGGAATTTGTGCTTGAAATTCCTGATTAACTCTAAAATACTTATCGACATCGACAGTCAGTTCTAACTTTAAAAAATAAAAAACAAAATTAAAGTGGAACACTAAATCTTGTTTTAAAGTAGACATTGATAAAAATGATATAAGTGTTGAATACCTATAATCTTAAAAAATTGGCGACATTTAACTAAAGCCACACAAATGTTCAATAAGGCAACGGCGACCTTTCAAGACGTTTCATTCATAAAATAATTTAAGAAAAAATGTGTTTTATAAGTATTACGGCTGAAGAAGAACGTTGCAGTCGCAACTTAAAAACTAGTATTTCAATAAGAAAAAAATTATGCCACTTTGTTACACATTTCATTTTGTTCAATAAACAGTCGCCCAGATAGATTTGTATATTTTCGGGATTTTCCTCCCTTTAATATGCGTGGCAAAAGCATCAGCTCCAATATCGTTCAACTATTTCTTGCTTTAATATTAAAATGAATACCTTTTAACAAACATCAAAAGCTTTAAAAACAATTTAATTATATTGTGCTCTTTTATTTTGAATACCAACCAAATAGCACCTCTATCTTTATTAAGTATGCCTGAGAATTACCAGATAAAACAATTAGTGTTAGGATCGGTTCTATAGGCACACCAATACCCTCGCAGTCAATCCGCTCGGCAACAGCGCCGCTACAAGAAGGCTCAAGAGTTATCAAACACTGGATCTACCCCATGGGAGGAAATGTTACTTAATTTTCTCTTCCACTTTTTTCATAGAACTCACTTTTGCCATAACGGATCCGCGAATGATTATTCAATTTTCCAGCAGCTGTGATGCTTCTTCCATTAGCTCCACACAATGGGAAATGCTTTCTGAAAAGAAATGAAATGGCATAAGCATGACTTGTGTGTTGATAGGGAAAGTCGACATACCCAATTTATTGTGTCCAGCTCCTATAAGTTCTAAAACATCCTTAGAACAGCGATATCGATTATTATCGATCAAATGGATATATGGGTTATAGATGATTTAAACCAAGAACAAATATATATAAATACCGTCTTTTATCCATCTTCAATGGCTACAAAATCGGAAGTTGTTCTCTAAATGCTTTGTCGGAAATATGAATATTTCTTCCATTTTGGACTCAACACACATTCCTCTTAAAGGGCTTGTACTATAATGTGGGAGATCTTATAGCAAGTGGCTAAAAACAGTTCGCAAAGAATGCTTTTTAAATTAGCCTTATAAGAAATCAATTTTATATGTGGCACAAATTTAAAAAATATCGATTTTGGCGTGCTACATATATTACAATGGCCGATAAGCTTAGAAAATATTTGTTGTTATTGCATCAAGGATAGTTTCGTTTTATTATTTCATCCAATTAATTGAAAGCATACTGCTTCCAATATAACAACCAATTACATATGAATTACAAAGTAGATTGTCGCGTGCCAAACGAAGGTGGAGCTGCAATTTGAACACTGCAGGGTTTACGCCTGGCCCCTGGCTATGTTACGCCGATGTTAACAGAGTCAGCATAGTGCAAAACGAACTACACAGGTAAGAACTTAAATATATATTCTCTCAGAATCTTAGCGCAGTCTCTCCTCCTACAGCCTTCCAACTCACAACAGCAATGGTCTTAACATTTAAGTAATGGCGGCAGAGGGCAAAAATACGTACTTTCAGATACATATGTATTTTAATATGTCCCGTAACATAGATCTTCAGCAACAAAGGCAACAGCTGAGTACTTATCGGTTGTTACAAAGCATTCAGCTTTCTAGCGACTACAAAATGAGCAGCTGAGTACTGATTCATTAGGAAAAGTTCAGCTGATAAGTACTTATATTTTTCAGAGTACTCAGCTTTTCTGCAAGTGCCCGGGTAACCATCGGATCGGATCTGTTACATAAAACTCTGAATCTGAAAAGAAAGTAACCAGCACTGCTACACATAAAAATTTGAAACAAAAAACGCGGTTCAGCTAAAGGCGGATTATACACGATAGTATATTCATATAGTTATGTACATTTTTTAATTTAATTATAAAACACAATTAGACTTTACAGTTTCTATATTATTAATAATGTATAGCTTATGTATAATAAACATTTCAATTATTATTGATGTAATTTTTTTAAACTTAACATTTTAAATAACTCATAATGACTCAATATGGGAATACGAATGATCTCATTCGCCCATCTGGAAATCTATAGTATAAAACAATCGAAAATTCATCGTCCGTAATATCGTTGTTGCCCGACACTCGGCAACCGTACTGCCATCGCAAATTTAAATTACTTATGTTTATGAAATAAAATCTTTATAAAAAAACTAGCTGAAACACATAATTTATGCGGAGAAAATTAATGGAAGAAATATCATTTTTATAGTGGTATTAGATTCATGTCAATTTAAAATACTTGATACTTTTAACAGGTTGTGTAAATATCGCTCATCCCTATTTCAAAGGCGTGTCATACATTCCGGCAGATATAAGAAAATTGCAACGGGAAGCGTTTAACGCCATAAAATCAATCATGCCTGTTATAAAATTTCTGACTTCCGATGATATAATTATTGAAACAGACGATCAAATAGCCCAGTGCTCGGACATAATTAGGGTAAGCAGTTTGTACAAAATTTTCCAATAGAAAATTCACATTTTGCAATGTCATTAACATGTAAACAAAAGCGTTTCACTTCAAAACATTCCGAGTGGAACGTTCTCGCAAATAATATAAAGAGTAAATTTTCTGTTTTTTTTCTTTAAGCCTTTACTAGATATGTGCTCTACAGAAGAGGGTGATCTGCCAAAGCTGAAAGTGAGTGCAGCTATTTTGCGCAAAGTTATTGAATGGGCCGAACATCACAAATATGATCCTTCAGGGGACGCACAGTGCACCACTGATCCGTGGGACACTCAGTTTATCAGTGTTGACCAACCCACACTCTTCGAACTGATCCAAGCTGCCAATTATTTGAATATCAAGGGGTTACTCACGCTCACCTGCAAGGCAGTGGCCAACATGATCACAGGCAAGACCCCAGAAGAAATACGGAAGCTATTCGAAATAAAAACTAATTCCGCTCGCGCCGGAGAATACTACGATTGATTTATAAAGAACTAACTTAGTTGTTACATTATTAACAATATAATAAATTTGTACTCATTTTTTAGCAAACTTGTGGTAGACATCTATGAAATGTTTGTCAGTGGCAGTGTATAGAATTCGATTCATTTATAAATAAATCAACTCGCCAGGAAGTTTTTATTATTTGAAAGCATCATGTCTGGGCTAAATCCATATAAGCATTTTCTAAATTTTATCTGTAAGCTGTCGCCGCACGGAAGGATTTGTGAGGCCCATTTAAGGGCTGAACATCCCGAGTGTTTTCGGCAAAAATCCAGAATTTATGTACTATTGGAACTACCACAGAGGGCATGGAGGCATATGTTCTCTGGAGATCACTGTCATGATGTGCACTATTCGCATCATTACGATTTCTGTCCGATGTCGCTTCATGGGCACGATTCCTCCATTTTAGGCTGTGCGCTTAAAATTCTAATAATACTTGCCGTCAGCATCGGAATTTTGTATGCCGTATTTAAGGTGACTGCACAAAGACGTGCTTCGCTTCAATAAACAGATGCAATGGAACCTGCTTATAACTTCAAATTTCTAGAATCTAAGTTATTGGAAAGAATATCGAAACATAAAGGGCAACCTCTTATACAAGACATCAGTAATATACTCGCAAATTACCAGTTCGTATTACTCTGTAATTATATCTAACAGTACAATATAATAATTTTGGATTACCTCATATGTTATTTTTCCTTTTAATTAGCGGCAATCATAATTGGCGGCAGCTACATTCCAATAATTAATTTGGTCAAGATATTTGCAGAAACAATAGTTTTCATACTATTAATGCATATGGCATACATATCACATACATATGGCAAACATCCTCACATCGCAACATCAATGGCAGGCTCTGGAAACTCGTCCAAAAAAAAAATGATATTACCATCTTCTTAATGCATGTTTCCCGAAATGCTGGAACGGACAATATCGGGATGTGTGTGCGACCGGAAAAGAAACAATTGTGAAATCAGTAAATTATACACGGCAGGGGGATTATATAGCATAGGGAAACATAAAAAATAAATAAATTATAAAATAAAAACAATTGCGGTTTTATATGTTATGCCCTGCGAATCATAGAACAAAAGGTAGGTTTTTATACTGACCTAATGGATATTTGGCGGAAAATTTGAAACTTTTTCGCGCAACATTGGATAGGCTTCACTATGATTTTCAAAGATCTGTATGTAAAAAGATTTAATGTTTTGCGCATAATCCAGCACTCTTGGATGGAAAATGCTGATCAAAGTATAATAAATAGATACCTTGAATGCGTAGCACCATTCGTGGCCAAAGGAGAATACTCGTTGCAATGGTTAAGTTAAATTTGACTCATTATATTGCTGGAAATGGCACGAGGAAGCTGCATTTAGGCCAGGCCGACACTATTTTAATTTGGTTAAAGCTCGGCACAGCGCAGCCAGCGGCATTTCCGTCCACGGCGAGAGATTCAGTTCCTGCAACGGAAGCTGCTGCTGCTACTGCTCCCACTGCTGCTACCGCTATGTCCTCTGCTGTGTTGTCTGTTAACCGCAATAATTTATGCCTTTGAGCCGTGTTTGAGTCAAAGCCTTTGTATGAGAGTGTGCTAGTGTCTACATGCGTGTCTATGTGTCTGTGTCTGTGTCCGTGTGCACATAATTTTGCCTATTAAAGTAAAACACTAACAACGCTTATCATTACCAGCACCGCCCTGGCAGGCAGCAACCACAGCAGCAACAACAACAATTACGAACGCTGCGCTGCGTTGCGCATCCTTTCGTCGACGCCATTTTGTTTAGTTAATGCTCCGCGCGCGTGTGTGTATGTGTGTGTGCATGTTTGTGTCTTCGCCTCGCACTTCCTAATACAAAAAAGCGACTTTTCAGCACAAATTTTTAGCAAAATTAAAATATTTATGTTGCCGACGTGCTTAATGCCGCGCGCTGTTGCCACCGACATCGCTGTCGCCGTTCCTGATACTCTTTCGCTCAAAGCCCACCACCTACCCCAACGGATGCTGTTTAGTTTCTCATGTGTGTGTGTGTGTGTGTGTGGTTTGTATGCGTGCGTGATTTTGATTACGGGTTGTCTATGTGGACGTCCGCATACCCTTCATTTGAGAAGGGTTGGTCATAATTTTGTATAAACAGCTTTGCACATTTTTGTTTAGGGCTTGTTTCCATTGGAATTGAACCTCTAACTAAGTTGAATACGTGTTTTATTGTCGTACAACCGATAAATCATAAGCTGGAATAGAGCATCGACAAGTCGGTGTCATACTTAGAAAGAGTTATTTTTAGTTTAATGCAGCCGTTAAACAAAAGGCAATGTTTTGCTGAGAGTCCGCGCTCCTCGTGCAGCATTCGTCTCCCTAAAGGCAACATCATGATGCTGCCACTTACCATTTGCACTTTAACAACATCATTTTGCTGTACGTCCGTGGCGCAACTATGCAACCAGCTCACACAGCTGGACCTGCAACTCCACTTCCTGGTATTCCACCCAGCACTTCTATTGATACTGCATATTAAAAACAATATATTCAACCTGCCTTTTAACCGAACCGGTTCAAATAGGGAAATTACATTTATTTGTACCATAAACCGAACCATTAACATACATACCAATCTAACCATATGTGGTTAGATAAAGCCATTGTTGGGCCCAAGTTGTTTATGCAATCGGGCTAAGTCTTTAAGAAAGACTGCACGCGTTGCACGGTTCCGGGCACTAGAGCACAATTAATTGTTTTAATAAAAATAAAATGCATTTATTAAAGTGTCATAAGGCTCGCTGGAAGAAACCAAAAACAAGAGGCGAAGAGGAAGCGTCGCTCCTGCAATGGAGAAGCATAAGTAAAATAAGCATATTTCCTCGGGCCTTACTTGGCCAAGTTGTTTGAGGCCTCCTTTATGACCTTTTTTTCCTCTAAGCCACGCTTTCTGGTTCGCCGTGTGAGGTCTCTTTTTTATTTTGTATTCATCCAACCGTCTGTTTCTTTTTTAAAACTTTAAAATTTATGGCTATTTTGGGACTTACCGCAACTTCAAGCCTTGGGACTTCGTACGTTGTGATACCCTCTGCCCACCCGCCTAAGCATTAAGCAAATGCTTTTCACTTTTATTTGACTCATTAACAATATAAGTAAAAAAAACTGCGTAGATAGTATCTAGTAGAAACTGATTTATCAGTCGAAAGAGTCCTCTTGATTATTGGGCTTGCGACTTTAAGACTGTAAGCTCAAGCAAGGACTTTTTAGATTCTAGCTAGTGTGTGGGGTAATAGAGCATATCAACCCGCTTAATTTTGTGACTCTAACCAAAACTGTAAAGTAAAAAAGTTCATCTACTTTTTTTAGTTGAAATTTTAAACATAAACGCGAATGTACACGTACTATCTGAATATAATTTAAATTAAGAAAAGTCCATTGAATAAATAGAAAAATACGTATTTACAAAGATCTTCGAGAATAAATAAGAAGTTTATCTGATAGTTAGAAAAGGGAACTACAGTAACAATTTCCTAGTTATTACACTTTGGGCTATGCGTTAATCTACAATAAGTCGGCGAGTTATTCAGTCAGAATAAATTGTTGGACTTACAGGTTTACACAATTCCTCTTATTGAATGCTCAAATCTTCTCTAATGTCATCAGCTTTTAATTGATACTATTTGTAACTGCTTCTACCAGGTTGCCTTATAGGGCTAGATTCTTTTTGAAAATAACAGTCATAAATCATCACTGAGTTTTCAGTTCTTTAGGCACAGTTGGTTCTCACTAAGCAGTTCTTCTTATCAGTATCGTTTAGCAACTCTCTTAAAGCTCTTGGCAAATTTCACACTCAAGTGCGTTTAATTTAATTTTTCCGTATCTTTGACACATGGCAAATACGTTGCGCATACGCCATGTCGTGCCGTCAGAAATGCAAAAGAAAACTGAAAAGTAAAATTCGATTCGATAACAAATGAACTGTAAAACTGATGTTCATCTGTGAGTCCAGAGTATCAGAAATGTAAACTGAATTTCAAAAAGATGTGTGCTAGGACTCACAGGGCAGAGCAATTGAAATGGTAGAGAAAAGCAACAGAAAAAAACGGAAATTAAGCAAATGCAAGGATGACTCTTACCAAAAGGAAATAGTTGAAATATGCAATAGGAAATTTGCGAAAATCGAAAAAAAAGTAAAATCAAAGCGAAAAATATTGTCGAAATGAAAGCTCTATATGAATGCAGCTCTTTTTCGCTTTGTTTTATTTGTATGGGCCACACGATGCAACTCAAATTTAAACAACTAAAAGCTTGTCTTGGTCAACACACACACACATACATACATACAAACCGAAACACACACACGCCCGATCAGACAGACAGGCATTCAATGCAAGTGCTGCACAAATTCCCAAAGCTAAAACGTTGGGAGCAACAACAAAATCCAAACGAAACTCAAAACCAAAACCGAGCCAAGCCCCGTTTGCCATGCCGAGAATGATGGAGAGTGTTTTGTGTCGGTGTGGCTGCAACCGCATTTCGCACAAATATTGAAATGGTAATGGCGCGGTAGGGCAGCTGCGGGGACAGGCGCAAAAACTAAACCGAACGCTGCGGCCATTAGATGATTTATAGGTCAGTTCGCAGCCTCAGTCCCTGTCACTATTCCACCTCAAAAAAAAAACAAAAGCTAAAATGAAAATGAAAACGAATTCGAACAACTGCTGCATCGATTGACAGATAGAGCATGGCAAGCAACCGTGGAGTTAATTTTTGCCCTGCACCGAAATTGTTGAACCCTCGAAGTTGGCTAGAAACGGGTTCTAATTTCGAGAGTCGTGTTCTGCAATTGAAAGTGACACTTTACAGACAGCAAGAGACCGTTGAATCAACTCAAAATTGCGCTGATGAAAAACGCTCAGAATTGTTACGGTGAAAACCCGATATGATAGCCAATGCAATTTGCTACAACTATGGTCAAAATATGTTAAGAGTTGTGTAAAATTGTGAATATTATTGTATTCACCTTTAACTTCCAATTCACATTTTAATAAGTTAAACATACATACATACATATGTACTAGCAAGAAAGTTCAAAGATCTTTGAACATGATTTTTATGCCGATCAGATGGTAAACAAAACATTTTAACCTTGCGGGATGAACTTCCCAAATGAGTTTTTTGTTGCGATTCGGAAAATAAAATATTAAAGTTGTCAAGATCAGACAAGTAAAATGATGAACATCTTATTGAAGTGAAATTAGAAATATAGTCACAGCTAAAAATAAAAAATGGTTCAGTAAATTAAATATAATATCAATTCTTTAAAAAATCACAGTTTGTTATGTATTATTAACTTTTATTAAGCCCGTTTTTGCAGTCCAAGCACACAAATAATATCAAATGTCGTATGTGGACCTGGTGTAAGCATAGCTAACATAATTCGATTGGCGCTTGGGGACAAGGAATGGCAGCAGGTGTTGGCAGGATATAAATTCTAACTTGTTACAAGCTGGAAAAAATAAACAAACAAAAAAACAGAATTGAAATTAAAAATTGGTGTTGATTGTGAAATTTGTGACATTTGCTGCGCAGTGGCGCAGTCCACCCCTTTACCTCCTTGTCCCTATCCCTATCCCTGCATCAATTTGCCAAATATTGTTGCTGCTGCTGTGCGTCCTTGTATCACAAGCTGAGCTCCCTGTACCCATTGTTGGGCTGTGTCGTGTATGAATATTCGTGTTTCACTTGCTCGTTTATTTGCTTGCATTACAATTACCAAAGGAGCAAAGGACCCAAGCAGGACCCATATACACGTACGCAATTTGTTTGAACAGCACCTGGCCAAGAACTCGCCGAGTGTTGAACTGGGTGGGAGTGGATGGTGGAAGGGGTTGGACAGCAACTGTTGTTAGTTTGTCCTGTTACACAAACAAATTAATTTCGGACCGGACACTCGAAATGTTTAGCACAATTAAGCAAATGCTCCTAATTGAAATTTGTGTGCAGGTGTCGCACAGAGAGTAGCATGGGGAGTTATTGTTGATGTTAAATCATTTAACATCAGCACGAGTAGGTCAAATTATGCAAATTCTAATCATCGAATTGTTGCAATGTATAATGTTGCCATCATATTTGTAAATAATTATGCACATCAGACAACAACATTTGAAAACGAATTCACAGTGTTCGCATATGAACAAAAATTATTATACCCTGTACCAACTGAAATGGGAAAAGGGGTATGATTTTGTTGTACTGTTGTGCTATGTAACAGGCAGAAGGAGACATCTCCGATCCCATAAAAATCAGCATTAACAGGCGGAACGATTAAGCCATGTCTGTCTGACAGCCTCACTGTATGTCCATCCGCATGGGTAAAAGCGTCAATCTAGAAAGCTAACACTGAAGACTTGGAACGTAGGTCCTTTTATGACCCGCACAGTTTCTACTTTTTTTCAAATAATCAAAAACTTGCCCCACAATCGATTAAAATCGACATTGGTATCCTGCTTTTTGCGCATATTTCTTTGGTCTTAAGAGCTAAAGTAACAACATTTGACTTGTGGCTTATAGTATAGTATATTTAGATCAAGTATCAAATATCAAATATATAAGAACTCCAATTGGAACCGCACAACAATTAAAACCACAATTTTAAGGCTGTTGTCTATTTGTTAAAATATGAATATTCTATAACACAAACATTCAATAGCGTGCTATTTTTGAATTCAATAAATAGAATTGCAATTGCGATTCTATTGTATGCTGTGCTCTGTTTATATGGTACTATTTTAATTCAGTTTGTTTCATACAAAATAATGTTTATAATAGCTGCCTGGTATTGGGCGATGCCAATTAGTTCGCTCAGGTTATAGAGTGCAAATTCTCTACCGGCAGAAGAAAATACTTTACCCATCATTAGTATATTTGGTAAAAAATATTTGTTTTCTTTCGCCTAAAGTTTGAGAAAGTCAGTAGTCAGCAAAGGTAATTGATATTTTATTCAATGCAGTTATTGTAACAACCAACTATTCCGAATGGAGTTCACTTGTGTTAAACACTCAATTATATAAGGCTTACTCGAAGTAATTCAATTTCAAAATCAAGATCTACAAAACTTACATAAGTTTGAATACGACAACTGTTTTATAGATGTTAAAAGATCTTAACTGGATATCAAAGTAGTCAGTAAGTTAGTATAGAAATTAAAATTAAAAGTAACATAATAATCATAATAATTAACACCATTTATATATCCTAGCTTTATAACCTTACTTCATTGAACCCCAATTCTCAAATTCCACGTTATGTAGATCAAATGAGCTCGAAGCCGACCAATTCAAAGACTCGCTGGAAAAGTATTTAGTAGCTATTCTCCGTTTAATTTTAAACACTCATTCATGCATTAATCATTACCTATTTACCATTCAGAGTGGGCGAAGCAAATCTCCAATGCACAAAGATCTTTAGAAGTGAGTTTGTATCCGATTGGATGGTTAATAACAACTATTTTTATACAACTATTTGGACTGTAATTTGACCAGTCAGTTATATAACTCTTTCCTTATTGAGCACGCAAAAAAGGAAGCATTTATGTAAATGGCACCCACTCTTTGTAATTTCAGTGCTTTACAACATTCAGTTATTTATATGCAAGGAATTCTGTATTCATATTTCATATTATTTATATGCTAGCGGAAGTTTTGAAGCGTCGCGCACACAGGATATTAAAAGGATACGTAGTCATGCGTGTGAAGTGCCAACGGTAACGTCACCCAACGGCCACATATGGTACTTATCGTCATGGACATGAACCGCTATATATATTGCTTTCTTATTTCTTTATTTTTTAAAGGTGAATTATGAATGAGAGGGCATTGCCCTGCCAAAAAGTTGGCACAAAGGAGATGCAGACAATTTCAGTTTTTAGTCCTTGCCAACTTTCAAAAAGTCGTTTCAACAGAATTTTAATTAAAGCTCGTAATGCATTTTTAAATGCCTGTCATCTGGAAGTTGTCCACTCCTGGCTCAAATTTAAATTTAAGGACCACAAACAAAACTAGTTTAATTTAAATATGCGCGAGCAGCCGCCAGGCCTTCATTGTGGTCAGCAAAAAACCCAACCACACATATCATTAGTTTTTTTCTATTTTTTTTTTTTTGAATGGTAGGAGCAAAGAAAAGGGCAGCTGAAATTATGAGCTAAGCGTTAAAGAATCGCGACCCACAGCCGTAGGAGCAGCAGCAGCTAAAACATCATCACGTAACCACACAATTGTGGTCAAACTCAGTCCGAGGCTCTAGATGATTCCCCTGATGTTGGCGCCTGCTGTTATCCTTAGCACAGCTCACAGCATATTTTGCTAATGGCATTTCAACTATTTTGATCTTATGCCTTTGGTCTTGTGCGCCTTTCGTATAACACAATTTTTGCCTTTTGACTTATTGTTTATTTGTTCATGCATTAATTTTTTGGCAATTAACACATTAGGAAAAATAACCTACAGTAAAAATTGAATTAGATAATTTTTTTGTAATAAGCATGGTAGTTTATATTTTACTCAAGAACATTCCGCAGCTTGTGAAGAAATGTACTCGTTGACAACATTAGCACACATATAACCTGCATTACTAGCCTATCTTATCTATTATCCATTCATTAGTACTTTTTTTTTTTTTTTTTTTTTTTTTTTAATTTATTTTATTTTGCGCTGGAATCGATCAGTGCCTTCTGATCTCTACCAAGCGGAGTTAAGGGTATATTGTATAGTTATTATTTAATAACTTAAATGATGATTACAGACTTAAAAATATATAACAATAATGGGAAAGGGATGTTTAAGTGATGCGCCTCGTTGGTAGGTCTTCGGGGTGTAGCCTTCGGAGGCGCCTCTCACTGATGGGCTCTGCCAGGGCCCTTGCGGCCGCGTTCGGATGCTGCACCAATTTGTCGGAGTATCGGCTGCTGAAGAAGTTGAGCTGATCTCCGACCTTTGTTAGGCGGAGATCGCGTTCGATGGCGTCTGTTGTTACGTACCATGGCAGGCCAGCAACCTTGCGTGCTGCCTTGGCTTGGACCACTCTTATGCGACGGAGCTGGTGTGCTGATGCCGTGCCCCAAACTTGGATCGCATATGTCCAGATAGGCGTTACCATCGTTTTGATTAGCAGTGTCTTCGTGGATATGTGCAGCTTGCTTTGAGGCTTTAGTAGCCAATCGAGCTTTTGTAGTCTTCTCAGGCATTTTGCTCTCGTTGCTGCGATGTGAGGCCCCCATATGAGCCTTCGATCGAGGTGGACACCCAAATAGCAGAAAGAGTTGGTCTGCTCAATGGTTCCTCCATCGAACCGTAGCCCCTGGCAGCTGTCTGGGCGCAGCGTAAAAGTGACGCAGGCGGACTTGGCACAGTTTATAGCGATGTTCCACATAGCTGTCCAGGTTTCGATCTGCAGCAGCCAGTCCTGCACTGCACTTGTAGCAGCTTGCAGATTTTTGTGGGAGGCTAGGAAGGCAGTGTCGTCCGCATATGTTGCCACCAGCAGTCTCGCAGGGCTGAGGTCTTCGTTGCTTTGTCCTTGTGTGGGCAGGTCCGCCGTGTACAGCGTGTACAGCATCGGACCGAGGACGCTGCCTTGTGGGACACCTGCTCTGATGCCCTTAATTGCCGACCTTTGGTCTTTAACGGCCACATTAAAGGTGCGTCCTGCCAGAAAGGAGCTAAGGATGCTGAAGTATGGCGCTGGGAGTATCAGTTTGATCTTGAACAGAAGACCATCGTGCCAGACCTTGTCAAACGCTTGTTTGACATCGAGGAAAACGCCGACGCAGTATTGCTTCTGCTCAAAAGCTTCTATTACATGTTTTACTGCCCGGTGGACCTGCTCGGGGCAGCCGTGAGACTTTCTGAAGCCAAACTGATGATCCGGGACCAGGCGCGTGACCTCGTCGAGTTCTAAGAGACGGCTTAGCAGAAGTCGCTCAAAGACTTTTGAGAGCGTCGGCAGAAGGCTTATAGGGAGGTAGGACTCAAGTTGAGTTAGCGGCTTACCGGGTTTGGCGATCATCACAATTTTCGCATGTTTCCATTGCTTCGGAAAGTGGCCAAGGCGGAGCATGGAGTTGAAAATTGTGGCGAGCGCCATGACTCCTTTGCGTGGGAGAGCCTTAGCTGCTCTGTTGTCGATTTCGTCGCATCCTGGGGTCTTCTTTAGCTCAAGCATTTTCAGCTGTGTCCCGATTTCCGCGGGGGAGATGCTTCTTATCGGGAGAGCCATCTGCAGTGGAGCGTCCAGTGACTCGGCTACTTTACGGCGCTGTGCAACATCTGCGAAGTCGAATGGCTTGAAGGTTGTCTCCAAGTAGTCAGCAAATGCATTGGCCTTTTCCTCGTCCGATCGGAGCCAGAGGCCAGAGTGGTCCGTGATCGGGGAGGTAAAAACTGTTTGCCTTTTAATGCTTCTGGTGAGCTTCCACACTGAAAAGGTGCTGTTGCCGTCATGCCCAGTTGCTTCGAGGAAGCTGTCTAGATTTTCCGTTCGAGTCCTAGCCAGCAGTCGTCTGAGCCGGTTGGACGCGCTTACCATTTCTGCCTTGGTAGAGAGGTCTCCGTTGCGGATGTACAGCCTCCTTAGACGTCTTTTGTCGGCAAGGAGACTCCTGGCTTCAGGGCTTAGTAGGGACCTTCTGAAGGTACGAGTGTGAGGCAGGGTTTGCGGGGCTGCACGTCTAGCAGCTTCCGTAATTTTCGCTGTGAGGTGGTCAACGTAGCTCTCCAGTTCACTTGCCGTATTTATGGTGACGTTGAGCTCTAATGTGTCCTCGAGGCAGGCCCGGTATACTTCCAAGTTAGAGCGCGGCGGGAGCATTTTGCGGATTCCAACTTCCCACTTGGGAGTCTCCTCGAGCTCAATCAGTAATGGGAGGTGATCCGACGTCAGGTCAAGGAGGCTTCGTATTCGCAGCTGTTCCTGTCTGAATCCCTTGTAGAGCCCGAAGTCAAGTGCACTTGGTGTTGCAGTAGCCCTATATGGGTAGCACGTTGCCTCTCCAGTGGCTATGACTTCGACGCCTTCATTCTCAATGGCAGAGAAGAGCGTTCTCCCTCGGGAGCACATGCGGTAGTTTCCCCACCAGCGATGTTTGGCATTCCAGTCTCCTCCTGCCAGGAATTTGGGGCCAAGCTGGTCGAAAAGGGCTTGAAAGTGTGCCTCAGTCACTCTCAAGGCCGGAGGGCAGTATACAGACGCGAGATTGAAGTCGCCTCTGCTGGATCCGAGTCGGATAGCAGCAGCTTGCATATGCCAGTGGCAGGATGACTCGAGTGGGTGGTGCGACAAGGACGACCTGATCAATATTGCTGCTCCTCCATGTTGGCTGTTGTCTGGGTGGTTGGCGGTGTGGAGAGTGTAGCCTGGCACTCTGAGGGTGATTCGAGAGCATCATTAGTACTAGTTCTTAGTTGAGTTATCCTCAGCTATTAATGTATTCTTGCAGCATTGTTATTGAGCCAAAACACTTCATTTATGCATTTGTATGTATGTAAATATGTACATATATGATCAAGTTTAAGTAAGTTAAATACATATATATATATACCTGTCCTATATTTAACTCCACGTCTAAAGTTATATTTACATAGATATTTGGAAATAGGTTTAAGTCAAACCGATTTGATATAACATATGTTTCACCTAGAATCATAAGCACAACTTTGAAAAATGTGGTGTAATAAAAACAGATGCTGACACTCCTATTCGTAAATTTTGGAATGAAGCGAATAATTGATAACTCTTCAAAGTATTAGTTAGTCAAATAGCAATAAAGGAACATTCTTAATGAAAAGATAAATTTAATGACATTAAATGATATCTTGTGGGCCGAGCTGCGCTTTATAAATTTTTGCCCGCGCATGCTTCTCTACATCAGACTGCATTTAAGTTTAAACAATTATGCAAATGCATATTAAATTAAATGACCAATTCATAATATCCCTGATATCAGAAAATTGTTTATTCAGTTATCGGCCAGTGCAATGTAAATAAACTTACAGAAAGTGCACATATGGCGTATACGCAATGCTGATAAGCTGAAAAACAAAGATCAACAGCAGTTGACAAGCCAATTCCTAGAGCAGTTTATTAAGGGAGCAACTAGCTGGAGCAAAGCCTATCCCAAGGCTGTGGATTTCCGTAAAAATTATGCCCATGGGCAGTCGCCATGGGCGGGCTGAAATGGTTTCTTCCAGGCATCTTTCAGTCGGAGTCAAATACTTGACTGGGTTGGGTGCTTCCAACATATATTTTGTGCAAATTGTAATTTAAACATTTTGGAGCAGAGCCAAGTAATAATTTGTTTTCCCGACTATTGCCCGTTCTGCCGAGGCTGTCTTTATATTTTTTTCTGTATTTGTTGTATTTCTGTACTTTGAAATTGATGCGCTTCGCTGCACGAAAAACAAAGGAAGCCAAGGAAAAGCCATTCTTATCACATCCTTTGGCTGCTGCTGTGACTGCTCCTTGAGCACAGCATTTTATAGCACTCGAACAACAACGTGAAAGTCAAGTGTTGCAGTTGCGGGCAATTATTTGAAACCCCAGCCAGGGGTCTGACTCCGCGCGGATGTTGTTGTGGGAATTTCTTTTCGAATCGTTTGGCGCAATAAATTCTATTAAAATGCAATTTGAAGGGTTTGTGATTTTAAATAATGCCAAGACAGTGCTGGGTTAATGCAGCAGGCAGTTTTTCTTGCAGTTCCTATCCTTTCTATTGTTGGTTATCCTTGCCCCAGAGATTTCAACTGTGCCACAAATTCGTTTTCGGATTTTCGTTTTACTTTCCATGCCGCTGCAGATGGAAATTTATGCAAGGATGCCCTTCTAGGTGATCCTATGTGTATGTGTAAGTATGCGTGTGTAGGCTATTCATGATATTTATAGCTTATTCGCTGCCGAACCAACACGCCAGGCTAATTGAACTGCCATTGCAATAGAAAATTGACAAAGAAGTTTCAGTTACGCTAATACACTACCTCATAGCTCCAATAAATTTTCAGCACTTTAAGATATTTAGATTTATAATCTATATACATTCAACTGTTTCTGCTTGCTGGAAAATTAACAATTGGCGATCTAAAAAATATGTTGATAGAATTAGGCTATAATTTATATAAAGGTCTGCAGTAGAACTCTCTTCCCTTAGGATCTGACATAATTTTTTTTAATTATTTGTAGCTTTTAGGGTCTTATATATAGTAGTTTTATAGCTCATGGAAGGCCAAATTGTTGCGGTTAGCTCCCTCTAATGTTAACGAATCTTCGCAAAATTTCTCCGCCTTCTGTCGCGTTGGGATTTTTCACTAAATTATTTGACATGTGTTCGCTCAAATAAGGACTCATATTTCGGAGCTCTTTCGCCAATTCGATAATATATTATTACAAAATAGTCAGCTCTTCTCATTTAACTAATACATCTAACTGATCTCGATACAGTAGTTCAAAGCTGATAAGATTTGTAGCATGGTTATATTCGTAAGGGCCAAACAATTTTTTATACAGGAGCATAATTTTCGATCAATTGTTTCTATGAAGTCTTGCACAATAAAACAAAGCTTGGTCATATCTTGATAATATTATTCATTCAATAACAGCTGCTATTAAACATTTTACGTAAAATAGTTTACATGAGGCATTTTTTTCAGCTTATTATACGACCCTCAAACATTTTCAAACACATTTCACTGCTAAAATAAAAATAATAATAATAAATTTATCAATGACCATGAACAAAACTACCGATAAATACAAATGTCCAACATTAACGCTTATCTGAATAGCCAAAGAACAGTTAAATAAATAGATAAATTTATGACAATGTCGCATGAAAATTTATCAAAAATTGGTCCTTTGTTTACTAGATAGTACATAATCGGGATATAAACAAAAATTTGACATTCGTTGTTGTCTTTTATTGAGAACAATTTTAACAATTTTAACAAATAAAAGTGCTCTAATGGTACTCCTTCCTTGAATGAATCTCCTAGTCGGCCAATCACATCCTTATTTATAGCTTCTATATATGTATTATTAATTTCAAAGCAAAAATATTGTTGTTTTTAAAATATTTGGAACTCCAGACTTAAGCCTGTTCGGCTTAAGCCCAGTTTGCAGCCTTGGTATTAAGCAGGTTGCTCAAATTGAAATTTAATTCAATTGCATTGGGCAACTTAAGTCAAAGTTGTGTTAAAGGTGGCCTCTGAATATTATTAATGAGCCCCATAAGCCCAATAAATGGCCAACAATATAGTTATAGTTGTTGTTATGCACGCTGCGGTTGTCCGTGTCGCTGCGTATTTTTTATGGTTATTGTCTTATTGCAATGACCATTAAAATTGGCATTGTTATGGCCATGACTATTGTTGTTCCCGTTGTTCCTGTTGTTGTTGCTGTTGTTGCTGGGTCCCACAGACATTGAATGAAAAGTGCAACAGCAGGCGGCAGGCAGCTGCGATGTCAGCTTAATAATTACAACGCACGCACACACACACACACACACACACAAGCTGCAGTTGCATCTGCAAGCAATTTTAAAATGAAAACCCAGAAGAAAGCGGGAAAAGCTGAAAAACGCAGGGCAAACTGGCAGCCATTTGCACGTCGTCAGTGTCGACACATTAAAATAAATGAGACTTTGCCGTAAGCAGATCTGCTGTTGTTGTTATTGCTGCTTTTAAAATGGCAGAGCATTTTCACGTTTACCATGCGAAATTACGCGAAAATTACAATGCATAAAAGCATCGAGCGATATTCAGCTGAGTTCAGTTGAGCTCAGATAGTTCGCTTAACGGATCCGCTCCGTCCGTCCGTTGACTCTTTACGTATTTGCATTGCATGAATAAAAGTTGCAGGTTGCAAGCGTTCCGCAGGTGGGCAAAGGAGTGCCAATTGGCAGACTGACCTGGTTGTCAGGTTCGTCAGCCTTAATTACATTGAACAACTTCATTGGAGATCCAACGAGCCAAGCTATGTTTGCCATTGCTGGAACTGCTCGTTAATTTTGACCAAATTGTTAATTGAATACTTTGAATAAGGAAAGATTTCATACCCTCGCATACATATAACATTATAGCAATTTATATACATAAACTTGATATTCTACATATAGAGGCCATCTTTGCCCTTCCTTTCTAATTAACTATTGCTACTATATAGATTGTACACGCCTAAAAATTTCAAAAGAATCGGGTCTTAAGCACCCGAGAGAGGATATCGTGCGGATTACGGCATGTTTGTTTTGTAGTCTTAATAAACAACTTAAAAACTAAGAATTTTCCGCCAAAGTATGCAAATTATTGTTATTAAAATTATACGACAGATATATTAAAATTATTTGTATCTGAATGGCCTGGGAATAACAGCTTTCGGCAAAGGCAATGCAACATACATCCGTTCAGCTAGTCGGAGCCTCGAACACGAACTCCCGTTGTTTTTGGAACTTAGTTTGATGTCTTAACTAAATATTTACCCCTACAATGTTTCACAATGTTAAATAACCCTCGCTCTGTATTACGCTGCTTTAAAGCGTCTCAAAATCTTCTTCCGCTGGGCATCAATGGCAGCAACAGCTTTAAAACTCCCACATAAACCATAAACCATAACCCTAACCCAATAAACCACTTTCAGAGGGTGTTCGTTACGTTGACTGTTGCCGCTGCTGGCTTCAATTTCACACCGCCAACAAGTGACAAGCAAACGAACGAACGAACAAACACACACACACACACACACACGCACACAACTATATATACAAACACACAGTGGCAACGCATCAAAGTTGGTTGGCAGCATGCCACAAAAATGCTGCTGGCTACAACAAAAGCAAACGGAAGTCAACAAAGGCGCAATATGGCGAAACGCGAAAGGAAAAACAACAACAGGAGCAGCAGAGAAATGTGATCATAACGTGGGCGTCACACGATTTAAC
Source organism: Drosophila montana (assembly GCF_035044405.1). Lineage (NCBI taxonomy): Eukaryota > Metazoa > Arthropoda > Insecta > Diptera > Drosophilidae > Drosophila > Drosophila montana. Next base: position 298,515 of record NW_026996881.1, read on the forward strand.
GCCCCGAGAGTAGACTATGAATTTTTATGGTGAAATTTGCCGTTTTTAATTTGGACGCGCCTCAAAAAATAAAATCAAAAAAATAAAAAAAAAAAACACCCACACAGACAAAATACGCAAAAAACTGTCAACAGGAGGCAAAATGGCTGAGGGTATGGTCATATTTTCTGCCCTGGGCTGCCGTGACACCTTCATGGAGTCCATGTCCATGTCAGTCGTGCAATCCCTGCCTGTCCCAACCCCGTAACAAAGCTCCTGTCTTTGCCCCCAGCCGTCGCACCGGATATTTATGGTAAAAATGCAAAATTAATGACGTGTGACTTGAAAATTGTCGCCAAAAAAATGTGCCAAATTAAATTTGGTCTGAGCTCAGGAGCCAAAAGCCAGCGAAGCGTTATATTTCACCACCGCAGCATAAAATTCAATAAAACATTTCAGGCCCAAGCATCGTATTCCATTTACTTGCAACAGTTCCCATCGGATTCAGTCACAAATTCGCTGAAATTTTCAAATGTTTCCGACAACCATCCTTGAATCCTTGGATTGAAATGCAAGCTACGAAAGTATCTGATTCTTTCAAAGCGCCATGTTTTTACCATATTCCGAATGTCTTGCTCTTTACACTCTCAGCATAAAATTATTGAAATTGTTTAAGCACTACTCCAGCAGAGTAGTGTGGATCAGCAGTGGATCCCTTCTCGACTGCTTATTGAACTTTTCTCTTCCGTCGCTCTGTTGTTGGCTGCAATATCATCTGAAATTCGAAATCAAATCCGATAACAGATCGCAAATGGTTTGCCTTTTGATAAGATTACTTATTTTGCCTTATTTATTTATATAATATAATTATTTTCAAAATAATTTTCTATAATTTTTATCGAAAAAGTAAGAAAAGAATTGGAAATATTGAAGGGCTAATTCGAATCGGCTATATTCTCAAATTGTGATCTTTTGTTTTCGTTTTTATGAACTCATCAGATTTATGGACTATAAATATAAAATCTAGAGACTTTAAATTTGGAATGTAGGTTCTCCTACCGATACCTTTTTTACTAACCCAAAATCAATTAGATTCGAAAGCCAGAGAAACCAAATCTATTAAGCTTGACTATATCTTAGCTTGGTACTTGTGGTACTTGGTACACTCTCCAGATAGTCTAAAATATCATAATCGCCACTTTGACAGTACTGTAGGGATGCAGAACTGGTTTCTAAAATTTTACGTTTTTCCTACAGGAGAAAAAGAATAAAAAATTTCTGGACCCGAAATACAACTATTGAAGATGTTATAGTACATTAACTAGAGCTTTCTAGGCACATTCTCCTTAAACTGCCCCATAACATTACCGGGTGGATTATAGTTGCAAACCACCCAGGTACGATCAGCCCTGCAAAAGGAACAATTATAAAATATATTGGCAACTAAGGTCTCTGTAGCTTGTCTAATCCACCTGCGAGCCACACCAGAGCCCATCTCCGTACAGGCTTTCCAGATCAACTGTGTAAAATGACCAGAGGTGGGCGTAAAATCGGGCTTATCAAAGTTAAAGGCATTGATCTCGCGGTACCACATGTCCACGGGCAAATCGCCAGTTACATCCATTCCACCAGATAGAAATATATTTTCGCCATATTTGGGCTGTGGACGATGCTCCATTGCGTTCCTATCACGCAGGTGCTGTGGATCAGTAGGAATCGGTCAAGACTATCGATTAGATAAAAGGCGAACCCATCCGTACATTGGCCCAATCCTGAGCATACTTGTTGAGCTCGTTGTTAATCTTTAACTCGGGGCAGCCGTGCATCTTCCGATATTTGTTGGTGGTGGTGAACACATCATGCAGGAATTTCTCATTGTTAGCTTTTGTATCTTGGCCAACAGGTCCGGGCGTACGCTCATGCGTTTTAGGTATCGGCGGCGGTCTCCTGGCCATGTATATTTTCGGATGCACCCAGGTCCAGAAATCTAATCAACAACTTTTGAATGCTAAACTAATTTCATATTTCCTATTTATTTTTGACAATGCGAAACACAAATAAGTTTTGTCAAGTTCAGAAAGGAGTTTCGGATAATAAATTTGATGATGATTTAAGATGAATCAGTTGTGAAATGCAGAGAGTTAAGGAACCGCCACACACATTTGAATTTACTCTGTTTTAATGTTAGGGTCCATGTCTTCTAATATACCCTATACCTATTGAAAATATAACAGGTAGAAGGAGACTTTCCCGATCACACAAGGTATTAATTTTCTGACATTTTTCAATAAAGTCAGTAGAAGAAAATCCTCGGACTTTAGCTGCAATAACTTTTGCAGAGCTTACGTTATGTCGCTTGCCAAAAGTACTAGAAATTTTATGTAATTCAATTTTGATGACAATTTCCAGTATTTTGCAAATTGTTCAACTAATGTACTTGTTCTTGCTATTTCAGAAGGGGTTTGCCAATTTTTAAATTAGCTTAGGTTAGGCTGAATTATCTTTATAACCCTTTTGTTTCCGACTGAAGCTAATAATGTGTCCCATATTTAAGTAAGGGTATTATCATTTTGATTGATATCCAGCGGGTGAAACCGGAAACTCTCATCATTCAGCCATAGATTAGATATTTCACAAACTCCAAATGACGAGAAGCTGTCAGTTGCTCAGCCAACTCGGATATCAGTCACTGGCAGCCATATAATGATTGGATTAACCCACATGACGTATGAGTGATGTATGAACATTTGCATTAGCATTGCCTCGCTACGGTTATTAATGAGTTGCCGTTTCTTTCCACGACTCCAATGTGGCAGCCACAGCTGGGCAATACTAATTGCCAATAGAGTGAAGTAAAGTGACTTAAAGTCAGTTTCAGATGTTGCAGGCCACATTTCGAACATCAATTATTTGCTTTAAGAAGGGAAACTAGCGACAGTCCGAGTTGCAAACAGTTCTGCGTTTGTAAATCAACAACATTATCTTTCGTGTTCTGGTCAAGGATTAAATAACCATGGAGGAGTAAATCACAAAATTCTGTTAAGCTGGTTTATTTGTTCCAATTCACTTTTCCAAATGTTCCACTAGATTCACAAAAAAAAAAACAGAAACAGAAACCTTTTTTCCTTGGAACGCGACTTTTCAACGCACTTTTACCAAATCGTTGAGAGGTTGGGCCGTTCCGTTTAGGGCTATAAAGGTATAAATACATTTATCCATGTCAATGCAATTTCAAAACTGTCATTTAGGCAAATGTCATTAGGTACCACTTTTATTTTGATTTAGCCTGAGCCATAAGTGTTAATCCTACTTCCGTATTTTTGTGTTTGTGTTATTTTTGATTATGTTGTTCACTATGTTAATCATTTGATTGATTATTTGAATCATCGATTTGGGCAGTGGACATTCACTTTAAGCGCCGACCTGTCAGCCGTTTCAGCTTAAAGTCAGTCATTTGATTTAACTCGCCCATTACGACAACTCAAATGCGATTCGCATCGGTGGACACGCGTTTCAATTCTCACTCACAATATATTTGCGGCACAGAATGCCGCATTCAAAGCGTTAAACCAAAACCGTCGTTACTTTATGTCGATTTAATTAATTTCGCAAATTTGGTTTTCGCTTATTTATGTATTGTACGGGTAAACGTATAAATAAATATAAATAGAAATATATGTATGTACATATACTTTCGGAATACATTTTGTTTTTGTGCTGCGTTTTAATGACAACCGCAGCATCTGTTGCCGGATGCACTCGATTGCATATGCACGGCAATTGTACGGGAATTCTACGGCCTGTTCAGGCATTGAAAATGCCAAACAATTAAAGCTAACTGCACAGAATTTCCATTGTATTTATTTTTTAATACATAACTGAAATTGGGTGGGCCGAGAAAAACACGTATTTGTACGTATAAATAGCAAATTAAACAGGATTTCGAAGCTATGCTATATGATTAGCCTAAAAAAGTCATTATGTTCAATGAATATATCTGCATTTGAGGATTAACAGGATTTGCATTGCTTCCACAACGTTAAGAGAGTCGAGGATAAACTGCACCTAGTAAATAAGTATATTCCATCACATTAGTTTTAAGTCCAATTCGCTTTGCATATTCATAATAAAATATTTCCTTTTAACCCTTAAATCGTATATTGCATTGTATTGTTTGCGTTTATAAAGTACTGACGCTCCCAACTTTAGGAAGCTTGCAATTGCTGAGTTTGAATTGAAATATATTTATTTGAAAGAAAGGATTTTTATATCGACTGCGCTCGGCGTCCTTTCTTACAATATCGTGTCAGCAAAAAACCATTAAGTCCATATTTTCAAATATTTAACTTCTTCATATTAGTATATTCAACATATACCAGACAAATTTAAGGTCCACTCAAGGTTCAAAAGCACTCTTCCACATCCATTCCGCCGTATAGCGAAAGCAAAAACAGAAACGTACAGCGATTGACGGGACGCGCACTTTTACGCAAGTTTATTGCATCAGAACTCAAAGCCAATAAAACGGGGCCAGTCACTTAGCTGCAGGCGGGTATTCGAGCCGGATATCGAGCTGATAGGTGGGCCGGTCTCCCGTAGCCTGTAGCTGCACTTGTTAACCAGCTCAATTGAATAGACAAAGAGGGCCACTCACTTCGGTTCAGGTCATGCAACGCCCACGCCCAGAATCAGGCACCTTTCAAAGGCTCAGGCAAACAGCAAATGCGAGCCAGTACTGTAACACCTTTTTCCAGTGGCTACACCGGCCAAGGGGGCAGGGGTAGAGGGTGTGGTAACTGCAGCTGCAGTGGCTGCCGCCGCCGAAGTTGGTAATCCACTTTTGCCGCATTCGCTTCTTGCTGCGTTCATTTGAGCTGCCAAACATTTTAGCTTTTATTGCCCAAAGGGGCAAAAATATGGCAACACACAACCAGCCCACTCACTCACAAGCTTCCCCCTCTCCTCGTCTACTCACTTCTTCTGCTCGCTCACACGGCGTAAATGCAATTTCCAAAAATACTCCGTGTCACTCCAAAAAGTCCGCTATGAAAAACACGGAACATGGCACATAAAAATTGTAGTTTTTTATAGGCAGCTTTTTTCTTTAAAAAGTCGATTGGAAATCGGTTCGAAAGATTTTTCTGGTCATGTGCGAATGGAACGAATGGAGAACGTATCTCTAAGCACATTAACAACCTTTTTTTTTGTTGGCCGAAAAGTTTTAAGTGTCGTAAACGTTTTCGAACTGAACTATTCTGTTTTTAGACTGCTATCAATAAAGGATCGAGTGTTTTTACAATTGAAGTTGCTAAAGTACTTTTGATTTATATGGAGTTTAAATCAATCAATAAAAGCCAATCCCATCAGGATTCAGGTTAAGATAATACGCTTCGGTCGGTACCCTCGGCACTTTGTTAGGGAAATGATTCTTGATTAACTACGGTGTGTACCTTAAATATTTCAAATTTGAGAAATAAACAATTGAATACTTTTTGAAATATTTGTTTAATTTTAGAGGTAACGGGGAAGTATCTTTAATCTGTGTATGTTATACGCGCATCTACATATCAAGGTTAATGCATCTAGCTATTTCAATTTACTAGCTATGCTTATAAAACCAAATCTGTAAATCGATATTTATCGATATTATAGGTAGAATGGAGAAGACATTTAAAAAATGGCAAGCTCACTCAGCGGTTGGTATACTTATATATATGGACAGGCAAGCATGACTAGATCGGCCAGCAGACCTGATTAAGAATATGGTAGAATATGGTCGTTATATAAATTTCCAAGAAATCAGTGTACCTTTCCTTTTACCAATTTTGAATGTGTTCAGGGTATAAAAACCGAAGCAATGATTGATTGATTATTCGACCATTTATCATTGAGAATCTAAATTTATGAATTATTTTGCTGAATTATCTAGATTTATAGTTTTATGAAATGTGTAGTTAAATTCAACATCTTGAATGATTTGTATAAACTTTATCGTTTAAATAAATTTCAGATATTTCACAAGCTGAGAGTGTCAAAAATGTATTCATTTCTTGTTGCCAGCTTAGGAAATTGTAAAATAAATTGAAATACAAGATGGGCATTTATCATTCCCACATTTCATCCAGCTTGTACGAGAGAGCTGAGTTGCATGACAGCAGCTGAGGCAAATTTCCAGTTGCGCCCCGAGGAAGTGGGAAGAGCCCGAAAAGCGACGCAACATAAAACTATCAACAAAATGCAGCTGAATTAAAATATTTATGTATTGTACGTGAGCCTCATGCTTATGTTCTATCATGTTGCCATGTTGCCTGAGACGGGGAGATGTGACTCTCTTCCTGTTGCTTCTGGCAATTTTGGCTGCATGAGAAATGGCGCCTCATATGAAATGCTAAAATTTTTGGATAGCCGAAAATGTGTGTGCAAATTTGTTTATTGTTTTAATAAATGTCAACATTCGGAAATTGCCAGCAATTAAAGACACGCTCCGTGACCCTGCCATTGCAACAGTTGCAGCATCTGCAGCAGCTGCCACAGCTTGTGGCAATCACACATTGCGTATGATAAATGCCGACTGCCAAAATATCGAAATGCTGCCATCGACTGCATAAAACTTGCCAAAACTCCTTTTGTGGCCAGGCAAAACCAAAACCAGAACCAGAACCAAACCCAAGAACTTGCGACCCGCACAATGCAATGACATGATTTATTACCGCTTCCGGAACGCAATGGATATTTTCCCTATGCCAGCGATGGGCACATTTCGTGTACTATTTAGTGTCACGAAAACTCACAACACAAGAAAAGGATCTTGTTGAAGGATCGGATTTGCTGCGAATATTAAGTTTCTAAATGTAGGAATAATTGAATCCGATTTGAATAATATTGGATGTTCAAAACCATGTGGATGTTCTAATTTTGTAATTAAATGTGTATCGCCTAGAAAACAATAAAGGAATTTAAATGAATGCACCCCATATGTTCTTATGTATAAGCCCTTGTCTGTCAATAAATAGTTCTATTGTAATGTGTTAAAATACTGTCAAGGCTTCAAGCCAGTTTTGAACAGGACCATTTTGTAGACGGAATTCCATCTTATAATACTCTGAACCTTCTCAAAGTGGGTAGAAAGGGCAGAAGATGCTCCTATTTCCCAAAAAGCATCGATAATTTTCCCACTAACCAAGCAATTAATACAAATGACATCATTTTTGTTGTACCTTATCTCTAATGCTTCAAGAACTGGAGTCACAAAATCTGACACATTGTATAGTATACACAGATTAAGTATATGTTATCATTTCCATACCGCAAAATAATGAGACCCTCACAACAATTTTGAGCCGTATGTTAATTATGTTCTCTTTTTTGCGAATATACGAATACTCTGTGGCATATTTAGATTTACTCTAGAAAATTCTACTAAGATCGGTTAGGATCTTAAGGATAAATCTGTACACATGCATATATATGAACTTATTTTTTTTTAAATATTTGAGGGACACCACGCCCTTAAGATAAGAATGAATGGGGCTAACAAATTTAATTTATTTAACCATATGTGGAAGACATCCATTTGGATAGAGATCAATATAGTGCACAGTGCAAATACAAAATTTTGAAATTTATGAAAAGGTAAGGAACGGTAAGAATAGAAAAAAGGTTTACGAACCGTGCTTAGTGCAAATTAAATCGGAAACTTTCAAAATTTAAAGGAAAAAATTAAATTTTTAGCAAAGAAGTAAACTTTATTGGGTTGTTTTACCCATATTTCATGAATCGAACTTAGTTTTTGAAAAGGTATTTTTGTTCAGACATAAAAAGGCTCGGAACATTTGGAAAGCCAGTAGCTTATCAGTTAAGGTTCGTGTCATGTTGTGCCAGAAAAGTGTTGTTCATCTCTAGCTCTATTCTATAGAAGAGTTGATTTTGATAGGGCGTGGGCTACGAGGTAATGTGGGAGTTTGGGCAAAGGGCGCTTATGGCCAACCATTTATTTAACGTATGCGCAATTTTCATTTCATCTTTTTTATCGGTTTTTTGATCATTTTTACTCACATCGTGCAGCGATTTGTTCGATTGGAAAAATTGAATTATATACTTTTGATGAGCATAATAAAAAGTGGCAGCTGCATTGGTGCGGTGCAAAAAAAAATGAATCACCAATTTGGCAGGCGGTTTTCCTTGTTTTTCGTAACCGGAAAGGAGGCCAATTGCAAGCAGAATGTTGAAAACGCGTTGACCATAAATACATAAAATGTATCCAACCGTTGATTTAGAGGATATAACCGCCGAACAACATGACTATAATATATAAGTGATATATTCATTTTGTATCAATACAAAAACTCATTTTCGACCTTTGTTTATGTATTAAATACTAGCGAGTATTATCCGGCCTTGCCTGTTTTGTGCTACAGATTTTAAACATTACCTTTCCACCAATTACACGCCTGGGGATAATTGAAATCTAACCGTACCATCTTGATCTCCACTTCTATTTCAAAATATGTTTAAAATACATCAAATAAAGAAACAAATGTTGGAATCAGCAGCTTGCGCGTATGTAAGTCTTGTGGTGAGAATCTTGAAGCCGAAAAACAAACTTTCGTTGACACGCATTTTTCATCCACAAGCCGTGAGTTTTGCAAAACCGAATCAAAAAACTTCTATCAAAGAACTTTGCAAATGAGTTTTAAGCCGATAAACCGAACAAATTATTTGCAAACTTTCTGAAAATTGACCAAAGTTTCGGATGGTATTTTCAAATGTACCGAAACACGGATCCAAATCGGACAAAACTTAATAATTTGCTAAAAAAAAAATCGTGCATCGCATTTCCGCCGAGCATGCTTGTACTCTGCAAAAAGTGAGAAACACACACGAAAAAATATCTTTAAAAACTAGCTTGAGGCCGATCGGTAAACAAAAAAGTTTCAAACAATTTTTTTTACGATTTTTCCATACTTGCGGGTGGAATTTCCAAAAGCCCCGTCTTATCGTAGTCCTACACCACATAAGGTAACTACAGTGAGCTTCATAGGGTTGTGCGTTGGTCACCAATCTTCATCTTCATCCTTTTAATAAGATTTCGTTTATATTTTATGTTCATATGTCCTTCAGATCGACTTAGCTTGTTGTCCTTGTCAAAGAGTTCAGAATTTAAATTTTAGCAAGAATAACATAACATAATACAGAATTACTTTCAATTTTGTCAAATAAAAATGAAAGTTGTAAAATGAATTAAGCTTTTTTATTTGTGGGCCTGATCATCATTTGAACAAATTTAAGCGATTCCTTGTGCCACTTAAACCAATCAATGCCATAAAGTTGATCAAGTCTAGTCGTCCTGTATTCTCCATTTAGATTGCTACATTTAGCACACAAGTTAATACTTTTAAGTGATTTTACTTGATGTTTTATATAAGTTACCTGGTATAGCATTTATGAAACCACCACCCCGATTTATATTCTTGTGCGCAATGTTGACTGCCAGTATCGTGATCTTTATCAGGTGTTGAGAACTCCATATTAATATGTCCAGCCATTCCATCGTCTGCGTTTCCCGAATACTTTCCCAATGATTTTAACTTAAAGTTTTCCTCCTCCCTACCAATGAGGAATTTACTGTACCGCGCATATCGAACTTGATTATTAAAATCTTTTAGATATATATACAATTCGTGTGGCTGCGATTGGGTCAATAAATAGAGTTTTTCAAGTCCTATGAAAAACTCTGCGTGCAAATTTCCGAACCCCAACCGATAGTCTTCCCAAGTGCGATTAAAGTTTTCAGTCCCATCCTGACGGCGCTGAACTACCATCCAGCCGGAGCCAGCCAGACTCGAATCACAGGGCACGGCAAAGAAGCTCGTTCCAGGCACTTTTATGTCATATATATTTGTCAGCTTACCAATGCAGCTTGAATCTAAATTTTCTATGATTTTTGTGTTCTGTTCTAATAGTGACTTTTCTAGTTCTTTAATTTTGGCTGAATTCGCTATATCTCGAGCTTTAAGTTCCAATATTTCTGAATCTCTGTTCCTTAGCTCTGTGTTTAATTGAGCTTCATTATTATTTTTTGCAAATATCATATATTGAATTTTATCCACAAGGACCTCATTTGAGTCTTTCAGCTCATTATTGGTCAAGCAATTGTTTGTGTGTTTATTACTTAATTCTATTTGGCTCTTTAACATTTTAATAGTTGCTTTAAGGTTCTGAATCTTATCAATTAGTTCGCTGAACTGATTTTCTTTCGACCGAATAGAGGCAGCATATTGCAAAAGCGGCTTGACTATGCCGTAGCAATAGCCCCCGCATTGCTCATCCAACTTCTTGGAGACAGCGCAATGCTGAAATATATTAACTCATTGGTTAACAATCATAGTTCATGCTCAAAGTAATTGGAAAACTTACGGGATTTTTTAGTAACTCGCTGTTTACCACTTGCAATGACGTTATCAATAATATGAACAATAGTTTTAGGTATATGTACATTTTGTATAAACAATCCGAAACTCGCAAACCGCGTTCTATTCAGCAAATTTGCAACTGAAATGTATGCAAGCGCGTACTGCAAAATGAAAGCTCATATATTAAATGATATAGTTTCTTATCAGACTCTTAGGTTAAAGTTGAGCTATAATTGATATGCAGGGTGTGCATCTGGTGATTTTTCTGTTATCAATTAAATAATATATATTCCATTTCGCGTATATGGACCAATAAGAAGGAAGAGTAAGCTAATCGCGAATGTTCGGGTTAAAGATTGCCTGAGTAACTTGCAAAGGGTACTTTACGACAAAATATATACACTCATAAAAATATGCATGCTGTGCTCTTTATACGCGCCCGCTGACAATCCATATTCGCCGATTTACTAATATTATAAAATACCACGTAAAATGTGAATTAATAAAGATTTATCAATTGCAGTTTGCCACATACAACTTGAGTCATACATACATACATACATACATACAACTATACTAATTTTATGATGGAAGTCATTGTAACAATCATCGTTACTGGTAAATGAAAATCTGTGATACTTTCTTTTTTTGTAATCGGCTTTAGTTTATAAAAATTCTTGAATAGTGGATCCGTAGATTCCATTGCTCGACAATAAATGTAACTCACATTGTTTAAACGGTAATTTTGTTTTGCAGGGAAACGTCTATCAGACAAAACAGAAAAGAGAAAGCTAAGATGCCGCTGTTTCTGAAAGGAATTTTTAAATTCACATAAAATTGAAACTCTTTAAAAGCTTATCATCAATACTATTTCTTGGTGCAATTATACATACTTATATATACCTTCTTCAGTATTCTTACCTCTTTCGTTTACCCTTTGTTTATCGTCTTGAATAATCAGGCTTGAATTTCGAGTTTCCGTGCAGCCTCTCTTCTCTTATACTGAGTGTCATCTACTTGCCATTTATCAATACGAATTCCATACGATTTTTTAGAAGAACTCACGGTTTATTGGAGTGGGATTGAATGATCATTTTCTGATTGCTTGAGTGAATATCAGAATTTCGTACTCTATTTGTTGTCTTATGTTTATGTGTAGTAATGGGTAATGTACTTAATCTATAGGATCACATATTTCGTGCGCAATGCAGTAAGTTCTTTATGCGTAGCATATTTTCCTTAACTTTGCTTAAAAGGATCATTTTTACTTAATAATAAGTATTACAAGTCAGAATACAGTCAAACAAGTATGTGGGACAAATACAGGAAAGCATTTGCCATGCCAAGCATTGCAAGATATTACCTTATTACCTAACTTGTTTCCAGCTGGTCAACTCTTTGACTAGTTGTTGTTACCATCACAGAAAGAAAAACATTGAAGGGAAACGCAGCAGTTCTCCAAATGTGCTTTATTGGGATGCAATTAGGTAGAGCACAGATGATAACATTCCCCTTCCTTTCAAGAGAACCTGGTATGTAGTTTGAATGTAAACTTATTTCTGTGTTTATTCGCTTTGTGCGCGCAATAATTTTCTTCGTCTGCTTTTTAACTTGCAAACGTTAACGAGGAAGTGAACAACCCGACCCCCTTCCTTTCGCAATGTCCCTTGAAGTTTCCTGCAATTTGCATATAATTAAAAATTAAAGTTTGACCCAAACTTATTTCCTGATTACCGTGCAAGCAATCACTATTGGAGCCATATATACATATATTTATATATATATTTTTACATTTTACATATATATTTTTATCACGCTTAACATGTCTGGCTCCCAGCTTGCAAAAAGAAAATATTTATTGAAGCACAATAAATTTGTAAGACTACAACACACAGCTAAGAGATACCCTGCACACCAATACAAACAAGCAGAGAAGCACACAAACGGGGCTTTCAATGCTAAAATAAAATAAATTAATCTGGTTGAGGTATGCGACAACCTAATGGCTGTTCTATTTCTAAAAATCTCTTTTTATACGTGTTTCCAGCGTTTTATAAAATAACTTTGCATGGGAAAAAGGTGCGTCCGGGGTTATCTAGGGATATTTTCAAGTTAGTCCAACCAGCTTCAAACTTATTTTCTAAGATAAACATAGTAAAATAATGAAAACGTTTGTAAGGTTTGCGCCTCAGGCAAAACGTAAGCGAAAACGGTTGATTAGAGCGTTTTCTTTTGCATCCTTCAAAACTTTAAATTGGTAAATACATATCAATGTAAATACATTTTGAATAAGATTCATAGATTACATAGAAAATCCACTCCGGCAATGCTGGGTAACAACTTCTACCATATGTAAGCATACAATGGTGTATCCCTTATATATCAAACATGATAGTCATCCAACTCACAGTTTTTTACATTTCATGTTATTCCTATGTTTTTCATTGTCATCTGTCATATTCTTGGTAGTGGGCGTAAGTATAGAGAGCTTTATTCTATCGCTCGTTGCTGACTTTGCGACTGGTCAAAAAAAATGCAAGCTGCATTAATCATACGCCTCGTGGGTGCACTTGAAATGTGAATTTTTGCTGAAACGCTTAAAAAAAAATCGAGCATCCATCAAATTAATGGAATATCATATTTGCCAAGCCTTGAGCTCCAACAAATTTGTTTATAAAGCTAAAAATGTTATCGACTCCACGTCGCATTTATTATTATTACTTTTTGTTGTTGTTGGCGATGTCGGGGCTGTTGTTGCTGTTGCTGTGAGTTTTTAATAGAATTACTTTCCAGACTTGTGAACAACAAACTGAAAAGTGGCCCGTGGCTGATGTTGTCGCCACGCCCCCTTACTATCGACTATGAGGCGCACAAAAGCAATTTCAAATGCCAGTGAAAAATGCTGCTGACTCATAACTGGCTGGGTTCCTCCCTTCTCCAACAAACCCCCTCGCGCCATACACATGCGGCCAAGCAACTTTGTTGAAGATTTTATTGAATTAAGCCAATTCGGTATGCATGTGAACGCCAAGCCCCAAAACCTCTTCACGTTCAGTCCCCGGGGCTGCGGATGATGTGACTCAAATTTCAAGGAGTAACGCAAAATTCCATACACGTGGCCCCCAAAACCTGGTCCATTAAAACGTTTTTCAATCCACACATTGCAAGCAGCCATGTATCTAACGGCTCTTCTAAGGTGGCAATGTGCATTTGACCCCGGCCGTTGACCAGTGTCAAGTTTGGCAGGGGGCCAGGTGCCGATTGAGCTAATTCTGCAGGTGCTTTCGTCGAGTTGACGCCTGTGCAGGTCCGAGCTGGCGGGGTGGACCCCATCGCTTTGCGTGTGCCCAATTAAACCAAACCAAGAGCCAGCAAAGCATCATCCAATGCACTTGGCATTCAAAATGCTTAAGTGGGCATGGTAGAAATTGAATGAAAGCAGCATCAGCATCTGCTACAGATCTGCATCTGCATGCGCATCTAAAGCAACGTTAAACTAAATTGGCTAAAATGCCTGAATTCCTCCTCATAGTCAGGCGGGCCAATCTGTCCACAAATCTTTTGCCTTCCGCCACCCCTCTAACGCCCAACGGCCTTTGCTGGCAAATTGAAATGAAAAGCGCGCCGCGGATTGTTGGCTTTGTTCGATGGCTGGCGAAGTTGGCTGCTTGTTGATAAAGATATGACCGCAACATACAAACTACCTCAAAAGACCACGTTCTGAAAAACGTTTTCATCAGCTATTCTCTTCGAGGAAAAGAGATGAAAAAAAAGTATGCTTAACTAAGATACTGAGAAGTTGTCTATATAAAAAGAGTTGAAATTCGTCTTCTATGCGTTACATATTTCCTGTGAAAATAATAACACCCTCATTAGGGTATACAAAAAAGATACATTTTCAGTGAAGTATTTCTGAAGTATTTCTTGGTAAGTCCTAATGTAGACGGCATAAAGTTAATAGCTTTAAACGATAAATATGTAAAATATTAATAGTCTAAGATATGTCAGACTACTTTTAAAGCATTCGATAACTAAATTCTATTAAAATGCCAGTCATACAAACGTGTTAAAACTCGTCTTCTATGCATTACATATTTCCTGTGAAAATAATAATAATGGTGTTTTTTCACACGTTAGATATTCTGAAGATTTCTTAGGAAGGAAAACAATTGAGTGGCATCCACAAGTAAAAAGCATAAAGTTGATAGCTCTAAACGAGAAATGCGTAAAATATGAATAGTCTAAGATAAGTCTGGCTACTTTTAAAGCTTTCGAAATCTGAATTCTATTAAAATTCCAGTATAGTGCAATGATGTATTACCAGTGCGTCAATGCTTTCGACTATAAAAGCGAATTGTCTTGCCAGTATGTCACAAACAATCTATAAACTTAGTGTGAAAAATGTGTTTCAAGTGTGTTCTGCTGCTTTTGACAACCACTCTAGTGGCTGCCCACCTGGAGCCGGCTTTAAATGGATCCTTTACGAGCAATCGCATTATTGGTGGCTCGAATGAAGTCATCGAGAACGCACCCTGGCAGATCTCGCTGCAATTTCTTGGGAGGCACGTCTGCGGGGGTTCCATCTACAGCGAAGAAATCATTGTAACTGCTGCACATTGTGTTTCAGGTAGGGCCCATACGGATTTAAGAGTCCGGGTTGGTTCTACTTACCATAACTCGGGTGGCACTTTGGTCGGGGTAGCCAGAACTCTCAGTCATGAACGCTTTAACCAACCACCATATGCAAATGATATAGCCGTAATACGCCTAAGTACGCCCCTCACTTTCGGAAGAAGCGTGCAGCCCATTGCCCTGGCTAGGACAACTCCTGGCAGAAAAACTTCCGCAACAGTAACCGGTTGGGGATTCCGTAAAAAGCTGCCCGTGTCACCAACGCAATTGCAAAGCGTGAAACTTCGAATTATGAGCCACAAACTATGCTGGAAAATAAACTTTGGGATAATAACTAATGATATGGTCTGCGCCTTTGATTGGAAGAAAGGCGCTTGCAATGGTGACTCTGGTGGTCCGCTAGTTGTCAATAGAGAACTTGTGGGCGTTGTTTCTTTTGGAAAGTTTATGTGCTTTGGTCCCACTGTTTTTGCCAATGTGGCTGTGCAACACGATTGGATTTTAGAGGCGGTCAAAGTGATTTCAAAACAAGATTCAACCGCGATACCTTCAACAAGGCCAACAACAACAGAGTCTTCTACAACAACTACTACGAAAGGGCCGTCAACTACTACTGCTACTACGAAAGAGCCTACTACTACTACTACTACTACTACTTCTACTACTACTACTACTACGGAAACACCTTCAACTACTCCTAAGACAGAACCTTTAACTAAAACTACTCCTATGGCAACTCCATTACCTACAGGCTTATCTGTTACTACTGCTACAGAGGATGTTACAGAATCATCTACTATTACGACAACTTTAACATCATTAACAACAGAAACAACGACCGTCAAAGTTTCTCATCAGGAAGAATAGCACTATTGGGAATCAAAATATGATGGACATGTATCTTACCGAATAGAGCAAAAATTTGAAAGATAATATGTACAAAATGATAAAACAAAAATAAACTAATCACATATATTTGTTTTGAAATATTAATTACGGATATATGTAAACATTTTCATCTCAAGAAGCCTAACAATTTTGTACACCTCAAACTATCAAAAACAATCTATTATTTTGTTGCTGTTCGTTATATTGCGTTAATTAAAAGCTTTTAGTTTCATTACTTTTAATATTAAAACTTCTAAAATTTCAAACATTATACACAAATAGTAAATGTATTTAATTTAATTACAATAAATTAACTTGTTCTTATTAAAATAATCAAAATTATAAAAACCAACTTTTAAACTTCGAACTAATACCTGATTGAACAGATGTGGAAAACCAAGTTCACCAAACAGTTTGCAATCGAAAGCGTTTGCTGGAACTCGTGTAGCTGGTATATTGGAGGTAAATGGGATTTCGGGAACTCATAGAAATCCATTCATTCCGTGAATCGCAAATGCGACGCATTCAAAGCACCGCAAACTATTGGCTTGCCCCTGGATATGCGCAGCCATTTCCGTCGCAGTTGCATGCAACATCCGCCCATGAGACGGCCACAGCTGTTGGGTTTATGGACGGCTCCATACATTTATCTGCACGAACTGCTCCCCTCCGCAGCTTTGTCTGCGTGTTGAAAATTCAAATGAAGCTGACTTTAAATTGATGCTGGTAAATTTGACTGCGCCAATGCGCAATTTATGACTATTTCATGCCAATTTTAATTTGCGCAGTCGGCGTCCGCTTTAAAATGGACCCTTAATTCAACTCGTAGTGCCATGGTTTTGGGCCTGGGCCTAGCATTACGATAGGCATTGGGACCTGTATTGTGGCGGCTCATTAATGCCACGCACGTTGCCATGGCAAGGGATGAAAGATACGGAACGCTAATAAAACAAAAATGGAAAACATATAAATCAGTGTCCTTGGCACGTGTTGCGAACGCCGTCGATGACATTACCCAAGGCACTGTGCGGCACCAGTTGCCAGTTGCCAGTTGCCGGGTGGCAGGTGCGCCTGGGTCAACCTGCAGGGACAACTGCCTCGCCTTGTGCGCCGTCACGTTGTAAATCTCGTGAGAACAAACACAGAAGACAACAGCACGGCAGACGGCGACACAACACGCGTGCTTAGCCATATTCCCCATATCCATTTACATACACACATGCATTGTCTGTCACACAGGCCCAAAAGGCGACAATCCGCACGATTGCATTATAAATTAAAAAGATGTCAACGCAGCAAATCAACAGCTGCGTCCAAGCAGAAGAGCTCGACAAAACTAGAAAACTGCAGCAAAACTGTAGAAAATACAATTTCGTACAAAATGGCACCAAAATTTAAGTCAAATCAAAGTTAAAAATTGTTAATATTTTAAATATTCTTTTGCAGAGCTTGCAAGCTTAGGTATACATGTATCAAAACACTTTCTACATTTTAATTTTCGATTACTATTTTTATTAGACTTCTTAAATATATGTATTAAAGCAACCATCAATATTATTATTTATAGCTATTTGATATTGATATCTATATATACTATTCCACACCCCTCTCGCCTACGCTAAATAGTTATAAATCAGATAAATAAATCAATTGGAATTACCCACCAATTAAGCAACAATTTTAAATAAATTGTCTTTTTGAGAATATACGACTATTCTATATATCATCAAGATCGGTTAAGAAACACAGAAGCTATTAAGAAATCCGAGGGGCTAATTTTTTATTGGTAGGTCACGTGCAGCTAGCGCAAATGCATACACATAAATAGAACTGCAATTATGATTGGATCGTACACCGTGCTTTAAAGTATATACTTATAAATATTAAAATGTATACTTATACATTTTTATTAACAACAGAAAGTGCCCTAGTCGCTAGGGTCCGATTAGCATATACCCCGAGTAGTAGTATATACCGACCTACAATTGTAGGCTTAAGTTTTCTAGCTTCCTTCTATAAATACATACACAAAAACACACACACGCACACATCGTTTCCTGCCACAGTTCTTACAATAGTAATTCGTGAAAAGAATTCAATTAATTATATACTAAGAAATTAAATACATTCATCGAGTATCCTAAAGCAAGCTCAATTTAAATATTCTCTGGCTCCCCTGAACACAGGTCTCGAAATTGCAGCCAAATAATGCCTTTTCTTAAGTTGCACAGACAGTTGCGCCCTCTGCAAAACTAAGTTTCGCAACGTCTGGCAACTATTTGCATGCTTGTTGTGTGCAAGTGTGGAGAAGTTTCTAATATCTGCGGAGCTTAATGTCTGTTTGGGCAGAAAGCTTTCCAAGCCATTGGATATTGCAAACTATGCAATATAATCATAATCGTATGATATATGTCCAATCTCTGCAGCAAAGTTTTCAAAATTGCTCGTTCGCCAGACCCAGTTAAGGAGTTAGCTAAAGCATACAAAAAGACAGAACCCCGGGAGCTGTGCTAAGCCTTGCCGAGCTTCGCACTCTGGAGAGTCAATTTCCAGCGATTAAATTAAGAATGCATAACTTGCAGGGTTAACAGCGTCAAACAGAAGGCGGCCAATTGCCATGACTAGCCCAGCCCTACTCGCTTCCCTCCCTAACCCTTCCCTGTCTGAGACTTGGCCACGGACGAATCTGATTTTTATTTGCCATTCTCTTTGCTCGTGGGTGAAAAGTGGGGACTGAAGTGGAAGAGTGCCCTCTTCCAGCTGCTGTTTCTTATTTAACTGGCTTTTATACCCTGTAAACGACAGAAATGCTGCATAATGACTGACAAAGTTAAAATAATTAAGGTAATAGGTGATGAAATACATAAGAAAAATCTATGCGTTTCGTACATTTCTTTACTAAGATAACATCGCAGCAATCTATTTTTATATCTATATCTATGTCCAAATAGGTCCGCAAGGGTATTTAAAATTCGATTGCCACTACTTGAACTTGTTTCAATTTACGATTTCTTTGCTATTTCTGAGTCCTGACCTACCGCACAGTTGGCGACTGGGGAGAAACTGCCTTTCCGGGTACTGTTGTTATTTGTGTAAGATACATATGGATAGTATATATGTAATTGTATACTTAACATGAAACGTGCTCCGATTCTCGCCTCTTGGACCCAGTTACGGGAGTCAGTAGCATCTTGTGCTTCAGGCACTCGTTTTCTGTAAGCCAATGTGCCCAGCGTTGCATTTGTTTGTAATACTGTATACTGCATTTGCAAATAGTTTCCATAACTGTTGTTCTCGTTGCTGTCGTGTGGGTCGTGCCGGAAACATTTTGTGGTTGCGTAAACGACGATGGCAACACCGACAATGATAGTGGGCGAAACACTGAAAAACCTGGTGGGACAGTGTAATGTCAAGCTGGGAGTTCAAGTTGACCTCGCTTTTAATTTGTAGAAATGCGCACGCCAAATAAAAAATAATAATAACAAACTTGAGCCTGGGCAATAGTTGGACAGAGGTCTGCATTGTTTCACTTGCACTCTGTCATATTTGCACGTCTGGCCAGTGTGTACACCACACACACACATACACACATAATTGAATTAGGGCGAAGCTTCTGGTCTCCCACTCTCTCATACTCTCTTGAGCTTTGTGCTCTTGTTGTTTGCTTGTTGCGCTGCGTTGCCTTTTGTAACGAGCTTAACGCCATTTTGAGTGCAATGCAATGTAACACACTCCCACACATAACTGTTTGTACACGTGGGCATAAAGAAAAAGTTGTAAAGGCAATAACAACAACAACTTCAAGCGGTAGAGCAACCATTTGCAGCAGGCGCCATCGCTTTATTGCTGACTTTATGTTTAATGTTAACAAAGTGCGTACTTTGTTATGTGCTCCAAGAGGCTTACGATTAAGAGCGGCAGCGAAAAAATCTCCCAGTTAGTCCATTTTACATGACATAAAATACAAAAATAAACTCGTAAGACTGCAAATAAAAAAAGCACACTTACACAAACACCGTGCAATAAGGAAAACATATGGGTTCACAGATCATGCTTTCTCCCAAATTCTCTGAGTGATCCTTGAAAGAGTCTATTGTTGAAAGTGCACTATTATTCATAACTAAAGTTCGAGGGTGAACATAGATTAACTAAATGTATGTCACGAAGCACTAATATGGCGATAATGTCACATGACCCAAACAAATATCAAGCCAAAATGTGTAACTATTTATAAGTACTAATTGCGGCTTGAGACATAAGCTAGGGACACAAGTGTAAACATGTGTGTATAACATGTTGAGAGATGAGGATAAGGCTCTTCCAATGACTGGAAGTGCACTAGAAATATGATTCTAATGAGAGCTATATAAGAATTGAATTGTTAAATTCATCGAGTCGTTGTGTCCCTTGCAACTATCTTATATGAAGCTATCCCCGTGTTGCCCTTGTATAATTAACAGAGTACGTATTGTGCTTAAACACATTAAATATCGATGAAAGTTCATGTCATATTTGGTGCCTGTAGCTCTCGTCTAGATATAAACAATAAACCTCAATACACATTCATATCGATTGATATGTGTATGGCTGAAAAAAACTTCATGTACAATTTGCCACATTTTTATACTTTTTATATGGTGAAAACATACATTTTAAGCGGTTAATCCATATAAAAAATGTAAAGTGTGTAGCTAATTCCGTAATTGAACAAGAGCAGAAAGTTGTTACATGTGTTACAAATTTATTTCCAAAGATCTATACGAAAAATCATTTGAGACGTGTTTCACACTTTTCGCAGAATCTAAGCTTACTCAGTGGAAAGTGCGATTCTAAGATTTGTTCGGTGAAGTTTTAAGTTTTGTCCGGTTCGCATCAAACTTATTTTCAAAGCGATTTGGGAAATTCCACACAAAACAGTGGGCCATTAGAGAAAAAACAAAAGCTGAATTTACGAATCTGATACATAATATACAAATTTCATACAACATCATTCTATCTCAAGCGAATGAGAATGAAAACCAAAACTCTTGGTTTCAGTGACAGCAGCAGCAGGCCAAAAAGTATTCTGCCCAGGAAAAACCACATGACACACTCAACCTGTCAGCACATAAAAGCTCTTGTATCCATTATAATGCGTATGTGTTAGTGTGTGAGTGTGGCCAGATTCGAAGGAAAAGAATGTTGGCTACATAACGTACTTACATATATTATGCATGCAGCCCAAGCAATGGCCAAAAGAATATTCAAAGCATTTAGCAACTCATTGTCCCTTTCAACACCGAACAGAACAACAACAAACCCGACGTATAAAAATGTTTTCATGGCTCTCAAATTGTATAATTTGAGTTTGCACATAAAATCACACCGCAAAAATGGACATGACCCACAGCAAGGCGTAGAAGTGAACCTACAAGAAGACAAATTCAAATACATGTTCACACATACACACGCACACACATATTTGTTTGCAAGTTATACTTACGTGAACTTACCACCAGGGATTCTGTCTACAACAAGGGCTGCAGAGTCAAAAAAGAAATCACTACTTAGCTTCTTGCAAAAAATTTTTTCTGAAGATTTTGATCAAAAGGCGCTAGAGCAGGAACAATCCAAATAAATTTATTCGTGCTTATAAGTTTAATACAACATGACATTGTGTCATATGTCATATGATGGAAACGACCGGATCGGACCACTTTAGCGAAAAGCGTAAAGCAGGTTCTTGTGTGACAAACTTTTCTGTTTTCCAAGATATCTAACTCAAACTCGATATTTATATGTGTTACTATGTTGCATCTATATGATCTTATTAAGGTTGCACAATTATATTATAAACGAAACGTTTTTGTATATAAACATTTAGTTCTTCAAGATATTTTCACCAAACGCTGCATTTAAGAGCTTTATATATACACATATCTGCAAAGCCATAAGGAAAATGTCGACAAGGGCATTAATTCTTTGGTGTTCCCAAGGTGGCTGTACTCTCTTGTCTTATATATGGTTTGATTCGGATATATTTTGCAGCCTTGTTATTTGCTATTATAAGTACTATTTATAAAAGGTTGATTTTTCTTAAAACTTTAAACTTGAAACACTTCAACTGCATAGACCTGAATCCTACATAGAAAATAAGTTTTAAGAAGATGCTAAAACTGAAACCCGGCAGACCTTTCAAATTTAAATACATTAAGGCTTTGGAACAGGACGCGTTCACAAAGGGGAACAGGAAATACAAAATACAAAACTTGTACGCCATAAAAATACTATAAAATTGTGAAAAAGGCATAGATACAATATACAAGTTGCGGATACATAAGAGATACATAAGTATCTGCTGACCTAAGTGCGTGTTCGCATAAACTTTTATGAGTGTGTGGGCGCATTGTCAATCCGAGAACTTTAAGTATTCTCTAACCCTTGGCGTTGAGTACTGATGTCGAGTCATTGTCGTTGTTTTACCCAGGGTGTCATTTGTGAGGTTATGCACGCACCTTTTACCCAGAAGTTTTACAGATTTTATTTTAATTTTTCTTTTTTCTTTTCTTGAACCCCTTTTAAGTGGGATACGTTTTGCGGAAGGCAGTCTCAAAGCAACTCACACACAAAGAGTGAGTTATATTGCTTCCACACGAAGCATTTCTAGGCGACAAATTGGTCTTCAAGCTTAACAAAAAGGTTTCCAAACTTTGCACAGTGCTGAAAGTGTAAATTGCATTGGGGGAAGTCAAATGAACTGGAGGAGGTTTGGGTACACATGTACATATATGTATATGTGAGCTGCTGGTCTTGTAATAGTGGCTATTGGTTTGCTTGTGGTGAGTGCTAGCTTGGGAGACATTTGCAGAATTATGTTCATGTCTTAATTAGAATGCCAGCTCAGGTCCAGTAGACGACGCACGTCTCATAAATTACTTATATGCGATTTGCATGAAATTTAAATAATCAAATTACCCGAATCCTGGGCACACAATTAGTACAGCTCTTACGATTGTCGTTTGCACAATCCAAAATTGTAAACTAGTCGTCAACACAGGTCCTGAGGTCCATATAAAATGAAAAGTAATTTTACATAAATTATTGCCACACTCGTAATTTGGAATGAATACATATTTGTGGCTTGGTACGCCAATCCCTCGTCTTAAACACCTTTTAAGCTGTCACTTAACCGATCAAGAAACAGTAAACATTAGGAAAGTGGTAAGTCTGGGCTGAAAATCAAATTCATTTAACCTTTCCAAATTGGACAAGAGAATGTTTTGCAGTCAAAATACGTATGTATTAGAATCTGATTCCAGGGCAGTCTGCGGAATGCCGAAGACTAACTACCCTTTAGCACAGTAGTGCTTTCAAACCAAAGTTTATTTCGGATGGAATGAGAAAACACTATTTTTGGTTAATCATTCGTTTGATTATATATTTTATATTTGGGCAACTACGGGCATCGTTTCAGTTCTTGCATACTATTTGCAAAAATCTGCTCGAGCTGTTTTTGAAACTTGTAGAATCATAGAATTATGCACAACATGGAACCGGGTCTCTGAACTTGTATCACAACCTCAACACGAATACGATATAACTTTAATTATGTAAGTGAAAATTATGATGGGGTGGGAAACTTGCCGGTGGCTGTGCTCTTGCTTGGGCGGTCACACGTGGCGTATGAATAATTAAAATGTCAGCTAATTAAGCCGAGTAAAATGCATTAACTTGCTGCACTGCAACGATTTTGGCCAACATACATTTTGTTGGTTTTAATTAAAATGTTCAGAAAATTCAATGCGCTTACATTTTTGCAACAGCAAAGTGTGGCATTAATTTTGAATGTAAGCGTAGGGAAATTGATATTTCTTGGCACGTTTCAGCATCATCTCATAGTCTATTTCATTGAGTATATCCGGAAAATCCATATCATCATCCAGATAGCTTGGATCCCACGGTGGTATTTTAAATCCCCTCAACAAAAGCAGCATATTGAGCAGCAATAGACTCAGCAATATATACAACATTGCTTATATTTTATTTGAATATTTTGTAAATATTTTTAGCGTTCGTGTTTTTAGAGTTTTGAGATTTTAATAGAAGATGTGTTGATTGTTTTATGATTTGTTTGAGAACCATAGATTTAAAGACTTATTTTTTTCGAATAATAAAAATAACGGTAAGGTACTCAAAAATAGAAATACTTATAAGAGAATTGACAAATGAAATTAAATTATATTTACATTTTATCAATATTAGTATTAAGGCAACTTTCTTATCAATATTTCACAGCTGGGATACTCTTCTCGCTTATTCACATAATAAAATTAATGTTAATGATACACTTCTGTTGTTCTCTCAACCTCCCGAGGAGCATTCGCCAGCTCTTGCCTGGTTCCCATCGCATAGGGCTTTTTATCATAGGTTTTTACATAGAACGTTCCATTCTTGGGATCTGACGGTTCGCCACCCATACGAAATTCCCCATCATTGTCTAAAAGTACCCACGTCTTTTTGGATATGCGCTCACAGCGAATGCCCCAGAAACCCTTGGTGCTATTGATGGACTCGGCAAAGTAGTCATGGGCACGCTTATGGGAACAGCCGTACATATAGCACTTCTTTTGATCCTTGCCAAAGTTGGGATAGAAGGTGGCATGGCCCACGGGCTCCTCGAAGCCCAATCCAATGCTCGTCTGTATTGACTCCACATAGTGTGCATCACTCGCGTCGATGCGATACTCATCGCTCTGCTCCCGAAACTTGGGACCCGCCGGATCCAATGCGTAGATCGTATTAAAGCGAAAGGGTCTGATCTGTTTGCCCGCACTGCCTGCAATCTGTGCACCCAGGGAGTGTCCAATAAGGTAGACATCGTCAAACTGCAGACCGGCACGCATATGGAGAAAACGCACAAACTCGGCCAGCAGAAAGCCCAGATCTTCGACCATATCGGCAACACCAAAGTAGTTAACATTTGAAGATATCTTACTCCAATCACATACAATTATATTAAAATCCTCATAACGAGGAGCTTCCATGTGGGGCTCACTCTGTGCGGCATCATTATTATTTTGTGTGCTGGCCTTTGGTTTAGTCAAACTCAGATACGCGCTCTTCACATCCCGATTCAATGAACCCTTGCCTTGACTCATCCAGCCGTGTATGATAATTCTGTAATATTCAAATTTGATTAATTAACAATATTAATTAAGCAATAAGTAAGCCTTCAACCATAAAAGAGATAGTATTAAATATTATATATGGATAAATACTAGTTTATAGACTTCCAAGCTTATCTCAATGTTATCGATCATTAAATTCAACTAAGATTAGCGCAAGATATGGTAAATACAGAAGCTATTTCCGAAAAATTCGGAGAAAATAAAGCTGCATTTAAAAAGTTAAAAACAATTTAAGATAAGAATATTATTTTTATTTTGCCAATATTTATTTCTGGTTTTTCAATTGCCAACAAATTTGCATGCAACTTATTTGCAGACAACAATAAACACATTTGTATTTAATTCAAGGTATTTTAACTTCAGACCATCTGTGAATGACTCACTGATAAGCGGCCAAAAACGAAATGAAAGCACGCCATAAACACGTACCACTCCGCTGCCTAGTAAGTATTCGACTATAGAATTCCCTGTAGCAAGCTATAGTTTATAAGACAGAAATATTTAATGTTCGAAAAGAAATGAACCTATATAAAAAAAAAATATATAAAATGAATAGTACAAGCCGATATTCCCGTGTCCGCCGTTTAACGATCGTTTTGATTTAACGTTTAAAAGTTTTTCATCCCAGGCTTCGTACACCCCTCCACACAGATTTAATGAACTGGCCTTATTAATTATTCAAAAATTACTTCGGATAAAGCGAGAGTATTGAATTTTTAATAATCAAATTAAGAAAGTGATTGCATAATTGTATAACTAAATATGAAATGACTTTTTGTTTTTAAAAAGGAATAATATATAATTTAAGTGCGCTCCAAACCAATCAATAGTTGTTCAATGTGTTCAAATGTGTGATATTAATAAACGTTCACCTTTTCGGCTCCAACAAGGTCGAAGGTGGAGTATTCGATATTTCAACGAAACTAGATTTTCATATTTCGTACCTATTAATGGTTGCTAACACTGCTGCAGAATACTCCTAAGTGTACTTCATCACATCTGTAGCTATTTATATGGCTTGCTACCTTTTACATGTTTGGCAAAAAATTCAATCTACCCGTTGTACCATGATCTAACTAGAGAGCATTAAATACTGATAAAAACACAAAACCAGTTTTCACATGTGAATAACAAAATTAAACAAATAAAAGTGGTCCCAACTATGAGATACCCTAAATATATATATTGATATACTTCAATACATACTAACTAAAAATCACAACAACAAATTCTTTTGTGATTACCTTCGGAGATTATACGATATTTATGAAATTTTTACTGCTTAAATATGAAATATAAATTATAATTATAAATTATAATTAAAAATAGTTTGTTCATTAGTTTGAGAAGAATAAAGGAGTTTTCCAAAAGGATATACTACTATTTTATCTGTATGACTACTAAATATCGTGTATCTCGTTTTAAAATTGCGAATATTGCTTAAAAGACCATGCATCAAAATCGATGCTTATAAATATTCTGAAATTTTAAAATAGTTATCGAGAGTATGTATTGCAAATTTCAAAACATCAGCCCCTGTAGTTCCCGAGGATGAGGCGTTCCCACAGACGGACATACGGACGAGGCTAGATCGACTCAGCTCGTCGTCCTCAGAAAAATAAATATACCTTATGGGATCGAAGATGCTTTATTCTGTCCGTTACATACCCT
The DNA here is from genome assembly GCF_035044405.1 of Drosophila montana. Classification (NCBI taxonomy): domain Eukaryota; kingdom Metazoa; phylum Arthropoda; class Insecta; order Diptera; family Drosophilidae; genus Drosophila; species Drosophila montana. The sequence goes on from NW_026996881.1 coordinate 325,264, forward strand.
TGCACAAAAACATTATAGCCATTTGCAACGGGCTAGGGTATAAAAACAATTAATTAGAAACTTACTCAAATTTTTGCACCAGGCAAAACTACAGCTGATCAAAATGACGCAAAAAATGTATATTTAGAATGAGAAAGTAAATGTGGGTTAACAATAGATACACACATGCATATATGTGTGCAAGTTACAGACCAATACATAGGTTCAATTTGCATGTAGTGCATACTATTTACATTGAAAATTCCCATTACTCTGTCACATATGCACATTTGTGCTTCCCAATCTCTTATCAGCCAATGCAATGGCTTTGGGATTGAACCCGATTAAGGCACTTACCTAGTGGGATGCCGTGCATCGAAACCGGAACGCTCCAAGGTCTCATCATCGCTGGGGAACAGTTCTTTACCGCAATCGGGAAAGTCCCTTTTGAATAGAAAGAATTGCATTTTGACACGAGCGCTGCTCGTAAAGGGTACCAAATGCTTGAAGAACTTCTTCCAAAATGGATAATCCAAATACTTATTGGACTTTGTTAACTTGTGATCGCATTGGTTTAGCTCGGGCAGATTTGCTGAGGCAGCTTCAGTTGAAGATGCCGCTAATATTTATTGCAAATACAAAAATATGTTACCTATATATATTAAATACATTTTATTTGACAGCTGACCTACCTATCACAACACTAATAGCGCCTATAGCTATAAATATTATCGGTACGAAGCGCATGACTTGATCTTTTTCTTCCAAGCCCTCGAACAGTTACAGAATTTATGCGTGAGCTCGCGTTCGTGCGTTGCCCCAAAGATCGCATACACACACTTAGTCAGACGCCAATTTAACAGCTCCGTAACGCTCAATGGTGCGTGCTCAACTAACGACTGACTGGCTGATCGGTTCCGAGCGCTCGAAACTCAAATTTACACTTCCAACTAGAGATGGTTGCGGCTGCCTCAGTTTTGAGCCAGGGTTCAGCACGAGGCAGTGTCCAAAATTATACAAAACTTCATATGTTATGTATATTTTTCGAATATTTTTCTGGATATTAGTAAAAAGAACTTATTGTTACTTTTTAAGGAGCGATCAAATAGATGAATGCCATAAGACTTTCTTTTCAATTGTATATATTCAAAGTTATTTTTTCAGGATATGTCGTGCCTTTCTTTTATGTGCACGAACACAAAATCTCCTGATTCGTGGCTCACGAGTCACGAAAAAAAAACACGGCCCGCTACCTTCTCTATTCCAAGCAAATATTCTCGAGTGGCGACTTCGTGTCTGCACTCTCTCCCTCATCTCTAGAGATAACAAACGACGCATGAAGAGAGCGACCGAGCGCCGGTTATTAAACAGATTATTTAATTGATATCAAAATAAACAACTGTTTAATGGAACTCATTTACTCTCCCGCCTATTCACGCTAAGAGTGGGTGGGGGTAAAGGGGGTTGAGAGCCCAATTATGAATACTAATTAAATACATCCACTAATCTTGTAGTTGAACTTGAAATTCGTTAACAAATCAGCGATAGATTGCTCCGGCGTGAGGCCTTGTTCTTCGACAGAAGAAGATTTAGGGTATCTCCCAACTAGAGTAATATTTCCTTTTAAGTATTCACCTTGTACATATGAGCTGGGCTTAGCGAATCGGAAGATACGCTTCCCGAGAATCGTTTCCTTTAGTAGACATATTTACGTATGTGCATATGTATTTTAAGGGGTAAAGGATTAATTTTGAATATTTGTCAGGCTCAAAACTCATCAACCCTAACAATACGATCTATTTTCTTTTATATGAGTTTCACTTGCTTACCCAAATTTATTCTAAACATGAATCTGATTAGCTCGTAATAATTACGGCACTACGACCATAAATTCCAAAGTTTGACAACTTTTTTCATTTGTACGCTCGAGGATAGCAAATAAGTCGAAAACTCATCGCAGCGCTCTGTTATCGTCTAATTGCTCAGCTCAAATCAAATTTGTAGCACACCTTATTATGGAGACTAAGGCGAATAATTTATGTTATTTATGAGAGACCAAATGAAGCGACAAATTTCAGGCACTTAGCAAGTCAATCGCTCAGGCAGCCTGAGAAATGCGGCCAGGACGAGCTGCAAACTGGCGGGCGTGGCAAGTTTTCAGCACTTTGGTCACGGACACATAAATGGCACACACCTGGCGAACGTGAGGCGGCATTTCAATTATGCAAATTTCGTGAGGCTCGTTGATTAGAAAATCCGCAAAAACCCTTAAGCGTCGGCATGGGACATGGCTGAACCATGAGGACCTCTAGCTCCGACACTTTCTCAACCTTCGGGCGTCAATCAATATGCCAAAAAGGGGTTGGGTTGAGGTTGCTTGTGGGCGCCAACCACGCCCACGCTAATTAATTGGCAAAACCACCAATTAGACTACACAAATTAATTGGCAGGCCCACGGCTGCCTATACGTTGCGCTCTTCTGCTTCAGCTTGCTCAAAGGACACTTATTGAGCATTTCGAATCTCGGCACCCAACTGGAAGTCCCTCTTGAAACCTCTCTCTGCGAATTAAAATATTTGGTTCGTACCCAAAAATTTACTGCACTTTTGCGCATTTTACTCTTAACTTTGTTCGCTTGAGTGTCACCAAACTTTTTGCGCAGTTCCTTTGTGCCACTGACAAGGACGCAAGGGGACGGCGGCAGGGCGGGAATTAACTGGGAAAACTGCCACTCCAGGCAGCCAACAGCTTTGGGGCTTACTTACCCCCAAAAGTCGTTTGTCATTAAAGTCGTTTGTCATTAAAGCATTCTCTGTTTACCACGTGACCTGTTTGGGGTCCCAGATAATGTTGAGATTAAAGGTACACGAACCCATTTACACAGGTAACCATGTTTTGCATATCTCTTTTATTTTACCCTACATCATAAATTGCCTTAGGTCAAACCACGCTATCTATTAAATAAGATGATACTCCCCTGATAAACAAAGCACATATTTACAAAAAATGCACAATATTAAAATATATATATTTTTTTTTCGTTTATTATACGTTTGTAATTACTTCCGCCTTTATCAAAGTTTTTTCTTGCTATACCACATGAAGAATTCTCTGGTCGGGAATGACCTGCAAGTAGATGCAAGCATCTATGCACAGAGGAAACAAGTAAAATTGCTCTAGTCGGAAATGTCCGACTTGGGGATACCTTGAACCTTCTCTGATCATTAATCTCTATATATAAAACTGTTTGTCCTGACTGACTGACTGACTGACTGATTGGTGATCAACGCACAGCCCAAACCGTAAGAGCTAGGAAGCTGAAATTTTCACTGTAGCTACCTTATGTGATGTAGGTGCACGTTAAGACGGGGTTTCGCGAAATTCCACCCGCAAGTGTGGAAAAATCGCGAAAAACGTTTGCATGTAACTTTTTTGTTTACCATCCGATCGGCCCCAAACTTATTTTCAAAGATCTTTGTTCAAATTCATTTGAGGGGTGTTTCACACTTTTAGGAAAATTCATTCCTCTTTGGTGGAAATGGAGGTCAAAGATTTGGTGGGCGACGTTTCGCGCTCAAATTCATTTCCAGAGATTTATAAGAAAAATTATTTGAGACGTGTTTCACACTTTTCGCAAAATTCAAACTTCTTCGGGGGGAATGCGACTTAAAGATTTTTTTGGGCGAAGTTTTCAGTTGTGTCCGATTTGCTTCAAACTTATTTTCAAAGCTCTACATAAGAATATAATGAATACGTGTTTCAGCGATTTGGGAAATTCCACTGGCAACATTGGTAAATTGGCGGAAAACGTTTTTTTGTTTGTTTACCGTCCGATAAGTTTCAAAATCATTTTCAAAGCTTTTTGAGAACGTTGATTTTTAACATACGTGTCACGGGCAAGGCCGGGTTCTGCCCGCTAGTAAAAATACATGAAAACAAGTAACAGTGCTCTATTGTAGCTAAATTAAAGGTACTTGATCTGTATATACTATTCTAGATGCTATATGCCTAATTTGGCGACTTGCTCAAAGCATGGGATTTCTAGGGAGACCTATGTACAAAATATCAAGTCTCTAGCTCCTATAGGTTCTGAGATCGACGCGTTCATGTATACGGACAGACAGAAGGACATGGCTAGATCGACTCGTCTATTGATACTGACCAAAAGTATATACACTTCCCTCTGCCTGTTACATACATTACAGTACAGAACTATTATACCTTTTTCCCCATTTTCTATGGGTTCAGGGTATAAATAACCTATAACCTAGGATCCAAAATAATGAATGAATACAGATACATGCACCACACTCCCAAATATCTACTTTATCTTCAGAGAAAGAGCTTACTTGTCGCAAAATGAGAGCAGCCTTCTTTGAAAATAAAATAAATCATTATAAAATTAAAGAAATGTTTTTACAATTTGAACAATATCCAGATCGTAGCCAGGCCAAGCTCTCAACCGCTCCATTTTGCAGTCCGCCATTTTGTTCTTTTGCAGTTTTGGTCAACGTTTAAACTTTTTTGGAACCGCCCAATGGGCTGCGGGCCTCTACGCCAAAGTTTCGCATTGAACCGAAAACTGTAAATCCGTAACTAACATTTTTAAGCATAACAAAGTGCGACGGGATTTTGCGAATAAATCTTAAGGGCGCTTTTTGGTTTAGTCAGCCGTTGCACTGGGCGCTTATTATAAACTTCGTTGGCGAAGGGGTAGGCCAGCCGCTTGGTCTTTGTATTTTCCGGTTACGGTGGGCCAACGATGACTTCAACTTTTCTTATTGACTTAATGCAGTTGGCAAGTGCACAGTAGAAGTGTTGGCTGTTGGCTGTAGATTTCAGGGCAGAACCGTGTGCTAACTTGGTGCAAAGAAAAGGACACGAAAACTTTGCACATTGTCAAGGGAATCGCTTGCTCACAAATAACTTGCCCAATTAATGTTGCGATTACCAAGACAAAAAAAACAAGTTAGCGTCTACTATCCTTGTCCGACTAAGAGTTCCCCTGACGAGTTGTCGAATATTCTGTTAGAAGAGACTACCTTTATTCTAGACATGCATCCGCAAAGCACGCATACACTCAAACACACACGAACATAGACATAGATCTGATATTTGTTAAATTGACAAGTCCTACTAATTCATCCAAATGTGTGTTAATAAAATAAATAAACTGCCCAAGACTATACCACCAAAATTACGTTTTACCCACCTCTATACACCTCCATGTGCCCAGGTTTTGTTTCCAGCCTTGATTTGTCATAAACCATTTAAAAAATCCAATAGTTCAGTTCTTGATCCCAAATTGGCATCTACCAAATATGGTAATATACCCGTTGGATTTTCCTTTAAAGTATTTTAGTTTGAAGTAACAATTTTTGAAGAAATACCATTTGTGTTTCGGCTTGGGTGGTTTTTAGGTTCGTTTCATTGTAAAATATAAATTTGTATTCCAGACCAGCTTGCAGCCTTGGGCTTAATGCAATATAGCACACAAATTAATCTACCAAGCTCAGACTTCGGCCTAACTTTAATTGTATTGACTGGAATAACTGAACACAGAAGTCATCGCGTTCTAACCATTCATTTTTAGTTTCGTAAGGCTACTGCTTTGCAGGTTTCTGTCAAAATTTTTGGGCAAATGCCAGAAGCATTTGAGTCGATCAGTTTAATACTCTTTAATTCATTAGCCGCATACATAACTTTGATTTACAACTCTCACTTTGAATTCTTATAAAAAAATAACTGAACACGTCTTAAAGCTATATCGAAAATTTTAGTTAATTTTTTTTTTTAAATTTCATAGTTATTTTCGCTAGTGGAGATGTGGACATGGACATAGACATGCCATTGAGTGGTAAACTGGCAATTGTTGCAGCCACAGCCGGTACATTCTTTGCCCTGGGTGCCTACTATCAGCACCAGCATGTGATCCGTAATATTAAGAAACTGGAACAGCAGAATCCACATGCCTATTTCATTCGACGAAAGCTCTACGGACTGGTAAGATGCCCCCTAGCCTGTTTGTACGGTAGCACCCTGCTGAACACAGGTGTACACCCATTTCAGTTGGATATCTTCAACGTGAGAGCGATTACCGAATGCTATGAAGAGATCCCGGACAACAATTCGCACAAGATGGGCGCCGTCATGAAGTACGGGTTTCCGAGCATGAACGAGATAAACCTAAACGAGACCTTTAACTTTGTGACCTCGTTCGACCGCCGTAACTCGGCAATTCAGTGGATGTGCGAACGCGTTGATGAATCCAGCTATACAAATGCCACGGCACAAGAGTATCGCAGCCTCTCAGTACGCCGTAGGCCATTTGGAACGCTGCCAAGCATCTATCAGCAGTCGGAGGCTGCGCGTGTTTTCTTCATGTCGAACATAAAACCGTTTTTGGGCCGGGGCTTCAATGCCGGCGTCTGGGATCGACTGCTGCACTACGTGCATGATATGGCCCAAAATCATGGCGTAGTGTTTGTGTACACTGGATCCATTTACCTGCCACGCGAAATGAAGAGCAACAACTGGTATCTGGAGTTTCAGCCGGAGGACAATACGATTGTCGCCATACCGACGCATTTCTTTAAGATTATTATCATCGATCCGAAGCAAATCAATAGCACACCCTATGCGGAAGCCTATGTGGTGCCCAACATAGCCATCAATGATAACACCGAGCTACATAGTCTGCTATGTGATGTGCGCGACATCGAGAACGCGACGGGATTAAAATTCTTTGAGGGTCTCGATCGCAACTTTGTCAATACCCAAGTGCCTTCTCCTCAACGACTGGAAAGTTCTCTATCTCAAATAAGTGATTAGCTGTAATAATTGTTCAAGCTTCTTAGTTAAATAGCTTTTAAGATTGGCTGAACCCGATATGAATTATGTTTTCACCAAAATTCCACAACTAATGTTTCATACACTTCTCACTATATATCTCATTATTTTCGTTAGTCCATTTATCTATTACTTAAACTAAGACTTTTCAAAAAATATGCCATATTTTGGATAAATAAATATTTCAGATTGACATCCTAGAAAATAAAACAAATAGTTTGTTGTTCCTATTACTTCCAGTTTCTATACATGCATATATGTACATATATGCTTAGAGTATCTCCATGTCGGGCACTCCCGTTTGGAGAACTCCTTATCGTTTTATAATCTCTGCAATGCTGACTGACTGATTGGGGATCAATATTTTTTCTCTAATTACATTGTAATAAAGGTGCATGCTAATTAAAATTTTTAAAATATCTACCCCTGGAAATCGCATAGGAAATCACTTCGTATTTAAAATGTCTCCCAAGTTTGAAACTTACATGAAAACCACAGCTGACTCTGTAATTAAATTCTAATATATATATTTTTTTTCAAATAAATTTGTAGCTAGTTGTTCCTACAGTTTCTTTTTTATGAGCCGGCCCTGGCACTTGCTGCTGGTCGTGGCAATTGGATTTGCCTCTGCGATTGGATGCTTTGTGGCTGGCGTTTACTTTCAACATAACCATGCGACTCGGCTGCTCCAAGAGCTCGTGCAGCAAGATCCCTATGCCTACTATATCAGCCCAAAGCTCTTCGGTGTGGTAAGCCAGCAGCCTGCATCTTGCCAGTATCCTACTGATCAGCTGAAGGCAATTAAAAATCTGTTTCCCAGTTTTGCTTCTTCAGTTCGGCGAGTGACACCACACACCGCGTGCAGCGTATCATGAAGTACGGCTTTCCGGGCTTGGATGATGTGAGGCTATATAGCGACTTTGTACTTTCCTACGATCGTCGCAATCGCGTGGCACATTGGGTATGCGAACACTTGCAGAAGTCGAATCTACAGGGTGCGCGGCGCGTTATCCGCGCTCGCGCCACCTATCGGCCGGATCTGAGTGTGCCTTCGACTTTTCGATCGACGCTCGCCGACTATAGACACTCTGGTTTTGATCGTGGTCATCTGGCAGCGGCTGGAAATCATCGTGGCCAGCAAATAGATTGCAACGAAACCTTCTTTCTGACCAACATAGCGCCGCAGATCGGCCAGGGCTTTAATAGCGGTGCCTGGAACAAATTGGAGATCTATGTCAGGGAGCTAGCCCATCATTTTGGCTCAGTATATGTGTGCACGGGCCCTCTGTTCAAGCCCCGACCGCAGGGCTATGACAAATGGAGCGTGCAATACCAGATGATCGGCTCCAGTATGGTGGCGGTGCCGACTCACTTTTTCAAGGTGATCATGGTGGAGTCAAAGCTGCCATTGGGTAAGCCCTATATGGAGGCCTATGTGCTTCCCAATGCACCCATACCAGGGGAACTAACAATTCGCGAGTTTCTCTGCGATATACGTGAGATCGAGCACCTTGCAGGACTTAATTTCTTTCAGGGCATTCGCAGAAGTGCAATATTCGGCAGCAACTATCCTAGCCAGTCGCAAGTTTTTCGAGATTTTGCATAATTGGGTGGCTCTATCTTGAGGATTAAGAACATAAATAAACAAATTAAGTTCCAGTAACAGAAGCTTGCTATAATTTGTTAATAAAGCTTAATTAGTCTGTCCCAATAAACTGTTGAACTTTGATTAATTTGCCGAATTTAGGTCTTGGTGTCAAGTTAACCTGTTAAATCTAAACTGTTTCAAATGGAAGGCAATGGCTTTCTTCCTCGACAGCTTACTGCTGGAGCGTGTCAACAGTACCTGTAATAAAGTTATTGATCTTGGTTTATTCCGGATCATAGACTCCAATTCCACTCTCATGTTACGACCTTGGTCAATAAGGTCAGAATTGTTTTGGAATACATCAAGCGATGTTTAAAGGAATTCGACGATCCTTACACGACAAAGATCCTCTTAATATCTCTGCTACGACCTATTCTTGAGGTTGCCTCTTGTGTCTGGTCGCTATAATATTGAATACGCCAAGACAGAATTGAATCTGTACAGAAACAATTCTTTTTGGGTGCCATTTTTGGTTTAAATTGAGATCCTCGTGTGCGGTTACCGCCATTCTCCAGTAGTTTTGTCCTTCCAATCAAATTCTTTTAAAGTATTTTCTGGGTGCTCACAACAACCGTCGAACCACGCTGCTCTCTCGTTCAAAATTATTATTAAATAAACATCGCCAATTTACGATTAAGACTATATTTAAATTCTTGACTTGGTATAACCCCGCTGTAACGTTATTAACTCTAGCACAAAATTCTTAGATTTATTTAGGCCAATTGTTTTTTGCTATTATCTATTGAATTAGCTGATTTCGGTTTTTTTGGAATCAAATTAATAATGATCTTTCTTTGGTGCTCTGCCATGTTGTCAACAAATTCGTTAGATTTAATTTGCCCCTGCCTTGACATTTAGATTAGAATATTTCTCATTTTGAGCAATCTCGCCCGAGTCCATGCTCAAAACAGTCCGCATAAATATATTACAAGTGCCTAGGTTGATCTAGGTTGAAATATGTTCTGCGAAGCCACGTTTCAAAAGGTTAGACAAATAAATGATTAGGATAACAGAACATTCGATCCTTAGGCTGTATCCCAAATCAGTTTATTTTGTCGGTTGACGGGGAGACTCCCAGATCCTCAGAAATAATTTGCTCCCATCAGATGTTATCTAACGGGAATGTGTGTGCAATAATCTCTATCAGGTTCCAGATCGATATAGTCATAGTTTTAAATAAAAGAACTTTTCTACCTCGTAGGCAGCTGATCTACAAATATGATTTTTTTTTGGTAACTAGCAATATGTTTGCACAGTAGGTCATTTTTTAAAAACTATTTATTTTGTTTGTAGAGCAAATCTGAAAAGGATTAACCCTAAATTAAAAGTAGCTAGGCGGCATTAATATATCCATAGTTTTTTAAGAGTTGCGACACATCGCAATGTCGGTCACAGAGGCCGGCGCCCAACAATGTGCGCTCTATGCGCTGGCGGGTTTGACGGGATTTGTATTCGGTGCCTACTTCCAACAAGAAAGTTCAATTCGTCACTTGTTTGGCATGATAAGGAGGGATCCCTATGTGTTTCATTATCGCCGAAAGCTGTACCCACTCGTAAGTATATAGTGAAAGTTGGACAATTTACCAACTATCTCCCTCGGCGTTCAGCTGTCTACTTTCAGGACAGATCATGAAGCGAGGCTGTGGAATCTCACGCCGACCCTGTCAGACAGAATACGCAACCGTTTGTTCTTTTCACTGTTTGACATAATTGGCAATATATTTTTTGACAAGAGACCAATGTCGTACTCGCCAGATTTGTTGGATCTGATCAAGTTTGGTCTACCCAGTATCGAGAATCTATATGTGCACAAGGACTACGTTGTATCGCAGGACTTAAGCACCAATTCTCCGAAATGGATGTGCGAGCATCTGAAAGGCAATTACAAGAAGCTAACAACCGACGGAGACGGCGATGCACTGCACCTTCGCTACAATGATGTCTATGTTCTGAGCTGCGGCGGCACGCGAGTTTGTAAGGCTTTCAAGCGTGAAATTTGGCGTAAGCTGGAACAACATGTGTCCCAAATGACGGAAAAATTTGGTTCGGTGTACGTGTACACAGGTCCCATGTATTTGCCATCCTGTCGCCCCACCGAGGATTGGACTTTAGAATATCAAATTGTTGACTGGATTCCGCTCCCCATGCCCTCCCACTACTTCAAGGTGCTCATCATTGACCCACAGCTGCCAGAATATACTCCCTATATGGAGGGCTACATAATAGACAATAAACAATATGCATCAAGTAGCAGCACCGAATTGACCGATTATCTTTGTGACATTGCTGAGATTGAGCGGCATACTGGTCTTCGCTTTTTCGAGGGCGTTCAGTCAACGGTGCGTTTCGAGAAAAAAAAATACAGACTCGATTCTCAAGCGAACAGTTTTCAACATCTACGTAACCATTTTCGCCAAATACGTGAACCTTCCATTCCCATTGTCCAATCTTAAATAAATATAACCATGCAATTTACGTTGTCATTTTAATCATTTTTTCCTGACCATAACTTCTGGATTACATTATTTTGTCCATTTACGATCACATTTTTCGCCACATTCATTCCCTATGTATTTCATGCTGCTTTGTTCGTACTACATGGATTTGCAATAAATGTGAGGTTGCGCTGTGTTTTAATAAGAGTAATAATTTTTAAAAAATATTTTATTTCAAAAATAAAATAAAAGCTATGAATGTATGCAAATTTTTTATTAAACGAGCATATTAGATATAAAGAGTTAGAATGTAACTGCCACAATAAATATGTTGCAATAACAGTGCACTGTTTATGTTAACAGAGTATATGTTGCCGGGTTTCGATATTTTTAGAGACTGGCTATCGATACTAGTTTCATTTTTAGCTGACTTCGTTTTATGTGACGGATGAATGTTTTTTATCTATGACAGGCTCTAAATAGTTCCTGTTCTGTGAGCTGACTTTAAGGTAACATGTATAAGAGTATATATATTAAATAAGCAGCAGATAATATTAATGTTAATTTCGTTGGTAAGCTTTAGACTCTTCAATATTTTTAAAGGTTGTAGCATTTGATTTAAAAAAAACTATCGCCAAACAAATCGAAATCAACAATACTGCTCATCAGTTGACTGCTATCGATATAAGTCGCACAGGCGACAACTTTACGTGGCAAACTGTCAAATGCAACCAATAGGCAGCAGAAAAAAATCGAATTAGCGAACTGACGTGGAAGTTCGTTTTGCTTGGAATTTGTGTTAAAAACTGCTTTACCTGTGTATCCATTCCCAGCGAAAGCTGCAAATAATTGCACAACAGTCGCTAGCTAACGCATCTAAGCCGAATTTCGACGCAGCAAGGTCTGAAATCGTTTGAATTCGTGGGAACGGGAACGCGAACTTTGAGCTGCAATTTGTGTTTTGTGTGTGAAAGTTGCTGCTTCACTTTTATGTGCTTATTTTGAGACGCTTCTCGCAGGCCACTTTAAGCTATGAATCCGAATATGTATGGCCCACCGCCTACACAATTCCAACCACAATATGCACCTCCGCCGCCGATTAGTGGCACACGGCCACCGACAGGTTGGCCACAACAACAACAGCAGCAGCAGCCGCCGCCGCCAGCGCAACAGCAGCACCCACAGCAGCAGCAGCAGCAGCAACAACAACAACAACAGCAGCAGCCACAACAGCAACAACAACAGCAGCCACAGCAACAACAACAACAATATGGCGCTGCGGTGACGTCCGCTCAGCAACCCTATGTGAATGGCAACTACCAGCAGGTGAGCTTCTGAGCCTGATTTTTAAGCAACATCAAATGAGCTCCAATTCAGCACAAAAGAGAGAACATGTTATACCCTCCCAAATTCGAATCGCTTACTCGTTGCTGCCACAACTTGTATTCAACTTGTGTGTGCCGATGATAGTATTAGTTTTAAATAGTACTTGAGCCTCAAGCTGTAAAGAGGTCAGCAAACGTTTCATAATGGAAGCTGCCTGATAAGAGTCCACACATAATTGAATCGATTTGTACTGTATTGCATGTATTTATGAATAACTCGAACTACTACTTTCTATCTCCCTCTTGATTTCTCTCTGTCGCTGCCTCCGCACAGTTGGCCACGTCGATGAGCGGCTTGAGTGTGAGTGGTAATCCCCTGAAGCCTACCCAGCCGCCGCTTCCTATGCCCTCGGTTGGAGTTGGAGCTACTGCACCGCCGGCCGCATACAATCAGTTTAACTCGAACGCGCCGCCAACGTCGCAGCCATTGCCCCCGGCCGGTTCGGGCTTAAGCTTCAACAATAACAACAATGCTTACGCGGCAGCCTATGCAAATGGCTCATCAGCTCCATCTCCGGCGCCTCCAGTGTCTGCAGCTGGTGGAGCAGCAGCGCCACCGCCCTCGCTGTATCCACCCACATCAGCGGCGCCTACTTCTGTTCCGCCTACATTGGCACCTGCACCTATGCCGCAAAGCGTGCCCAGCGGCATTAACCAGATGACACTCAACAGCGCGAACTTGGCGGGTTTGCCACACATGCCACCACCAAAACCAGCTGGACAACAGCTGCCACCAACATCCATTGGCGCTGCGCAACCGCCACCACCAGCAGCGCAGTCAGCACCCGGAGCTTATGTACGATCTGGTCAACCGCTGCAACCACCGAGTAGCGCTGCTCCAGCCACGTTCGCGCAATCTGGCATGCCACCTCAGCCGGCAGCAGCTGGTGGCCCAACTGGTATGCCATATGGAGTACCGCCGCCTGGCAACTATCCAGGCGGATATGCCGGACAACCAAATGCGGCATTCCAAGGCGCGCCTCCGCTACCAGGACAGCAGCCAGCGCCGCCGCAACCTCAACAATTTGGTGCAGCTCCGCCTCCAGTAGTCGGCTTTCCGCCACAACCAGGACAACAGTTGCAACAGCCGTCCATGCCTGGCTATCCGCCGCAGCCAATGCCCGGCTATCCACCCCAGCCTGGACAGCAGCCACAACAGCCCATGCCCGGCTATCCGCCCCAGCCTGGCACCTATCCGGGACAACCAGGACCCGGTCGTCCTGGCTACAATGTAAGTTCCTGTAACCAGCAAAAGGAAATGTTACCTTGCCCATATGCTATTGCCGCAATAACATTTTCTGTTCTTTGTAGCAACCACCCATGCCGGGCGCTGGCAATATGTACCAACAGGCACCGCCGCGTCGTCTAGATCCCGATCAAATGCCAAATCCCATACAGGTGATGATTGAAAATCAGCAAGCAGCTGGGGGTCCATTTGTGACCAATCAGGCTGGCCTATTACCGCCGCTGGTGACCACGAAGTTTGTGGTGCACGATCAAGGCAACTCCTCGCCGCGCTTTATGCGCTCCTCTCTCTACTGCATACCCAATACGGGCGATATGCTCAAGACGACGGCACTGCCCCTAACGCTCAACATTTCACCGTTGGCGCGCATTGGCCAGGGTGAAATGGAGCCGCCAATAGTGAATTTTGGTGACATGGGTCCCATACGGTGCAATCGTTGCAAGGCCTACATGTCGCCCAATATGCAGTTCGTGGATGCGGGTCGACGTTTCCAATGCCTCATGTGCAAGGTCACAACGGAAGGTAAAGATTAAAAAAAATTAGCCACACCGGTTATAAAATTAAATTTATTTTAAATTATTTTTTCCCATAGTGCATCCCGACTACTATCAGCACTTGGACCACACCGGGCAGCGTGTGGATAAGCATGAGCGACCGGAACTGCTACTGGGTACTTACGAGTTTCTAGCTACCAAGGATTACTGTCGCGTAAGTTTAACGAATTCATTTATGCCCAGCTGTTATCTAAATAGCTTTTTTATTCTATAGAACAATACGGCTCCTGAGTTGCCGGCGTTTATTTTCATCCTAGACGTCTCGTATAATACGATCAAATCTGGATTGGTGCATTTGCTCTGCTCGCAAATAAAGCACATACTCAAACATTTGCCTGTGGACCAGGGTCAGGACAAGTCCAAGGTGCGCGTCGGCTTCATTACCTACAACAGCACTGTGCACTTCTACAATATCAAGAGCAGCTTGGCGCAACCACAGATGATGGTTGTGGGCGATGTGCAGGAAATGTTTATGCCGCTCCTAGATGGTTTTCTTTGCGATCCAGAGGAATCGGCGGCCGTGATCGATGCACTAATGGAGGAAATACCGCGCATGTTTGTAGACACCAAGGAAACAGAGACTATACTATACCCGGCTATACAGGCTGGTCTAGAAGCCCTGAAGGCGTCCAATGCCTCTGGCAAGCTTTTGGTATTCAACTCAACGCTGCCCATCGCCGAGGCGCCTGGCAAGCTCAAGAACCGTGATGATCGCAAACTGCTTGGCACAGACAAGGAGAAGACAGTTCTGACGCCGCAAACGACAGCGTACAATCAGCTTGGACAGGAATGTGTGCAGCAAGGCTGTTCTGTTGATTTGTTTGTGTTCAATAACGCCTACATTGACATTGCCACCATTGGCCAAGTGTCGCGTCTGACGGGTGGTGAGGTTTATAAGTACACATACTTTCAAGCGGAACTCGATGGCAAACGTCTTATTGAGGACATTATTAAAAACGTATCGCGTCCGATTGCCTTTGATGCGGTCATGCGCGTTCGAACCTCTGCGGGCATTAGACCCACCGAGTTCTTTGGCCACTTCTACATGACCAACACCACCGACGTGGAGCTGGCAAGCATTGGTAAGTTGTGAGCTTGCGAGTCTGTCATTGTTAATCGCATATTATATTTTACTTTTTACAGATGCAACCAAGTCGGTGAGCATTGAGATCAAGCATGATGATAAGCTGCCGCCGGAAGAGAACGTCTATATACAGGTGGCGTTGTTGTATACATCGTGCAGTGGCCAGCGACGTCTGCGCATATTGAATTTGGCGCTGCGGGTAACCGTTACCATAGCAGATGTGTTCAAGAGCTGCGACCTGGACGCCATAATGCTTTTCTTTGCGAAGCAAGCCTGCTTTAAGCTGATGGAGCATTCGCCAAAACAGGTCAAGGACAATCTCATACAGCGATCTGCGCAGATTTTGGCCTGCTATCGCAAGCACTGCACATCTCCGACATCAGCTGGCCAGCTGATACTGCCCGAGTGCCTCAAGCTATTGCCATTGTACTCATCGTGTTTGCTGAAGAACGATGCCGTCTCTGGTGGGTCTGATATGACCCTGGATGATCGCTCCTATGTCATACAGTTTGTGCTGGCCATGGATCTGAATATGTCCGTTAACTATTTATATCCACGCTTCATTCCCATACACAATGTGGAACCCGATGAGACGTCGCTACCAACGCCAGTGCGCTGCACACATGAAAAGATCACCGAAGACGGAGCTTATATACTGGAGAACGGTGTGCATCTCTTCATCTGGCTGGGTCAGTCCTTGTCGCCCACATTTGTCCAATCTGTTTTCGGAGTCCAATGCACGCAGCAGGTGAATGCCGAACGTTTCGCTATCACCGCCGATACGCCGCTGGCACGACGCATTACCGACATCATCGATCAGATTATGGAGGAACGTACTCGCTACATGCGGGTAAGTTTAGAGAATATTTTAAATAATACTTCACAAATATATTGACCAACCTATAATGATTGCAGGTCACATGTGTGCGGCAGAACGATAAGCTGGAGAGCGTATTTCGACACTTTCTTATCGAGGATCGCGGCACAGATGGCTCTGCTAGCTATGTGGATTTCCTGTGCCACATGCACAAGGAGATCAAGGACCTGTTAAGTTAGCACGTAGGCAACACGTACAAATCGCCGGCTGTCAGCAGCATTGCAACTGACGAGCGCTGGTCCAGGAGCTATTCGCAGAATCGGGCGCGCATGCGTCGCCTCTCACTGGGCAGTCGTCGGTTTAAATGAGCGTGTTGACATATTTATAGCATAAAGAGCAGATAAAACTTCAATTATACATACATATATACATATATATAAACATATATCTGCGACATCATTTCGCGTGTTAAAAATCTTCCATTAACTTTTATTAAACTTTCCACATTTTGCATGTTCTTTTTTCTGTCAATCTAAAGTATTCAATATATGTGTGTATTTCTGCGCTATGAACATTTGTTAAATGAGCAACTGCAATTAGACAAATTAGTTTTCTGTTTTTTTTTTCTCTTTATTTTCCTTTCAAATTTCGAGCATATTTTTAATTAAATTAAAAATGTCAGCTACATTAAAATTGCTCCCAAATTAAAAATCATACCGTGAAGCAAGCCTGATGCGATAAATATGTAGATTGTGAAACTGCATAGGAAGCAAATATATTTACCTGTAACAGCACATTCATTTACGATTAATATAAAAATGTTTCTACAAGGGAAACAAATGATTTCAAAATCTGTTTCATGTGTTTAAAACTTGTATGCAATATTTTGTTTTCTGTCTTTTATGTAATTTGTGTATCGTAATTCAAATGATTATTACTATCTATAAATACCTATAAAAGTTTCGTGTGAGAATTATTATAATTATACTTGGTATTTGCGAACCCCTTTTCCCAGGACCCCCAAACAAAAACCAACTGTGCAAAAAATATATTACAAATGGAATAAAAATCTTTATTAAAACAAATTTTTATAGTTTCTGTCAATTTTTCATTTACAAACATGAACAAACATTCTAGGAGTCAATGAACGGTGAAACTTACATATACATCTAAAATATTGCAATATCTGATCCCAGAAGTCTAAACATGTTAATCAAACTATTTAAGAAATTAAGATCCAGAAGATTATGCTTGCACAATTCATGTTAAAAGATTATTAAAAAAGGTTTGAAATGCAATCAATCCTGAAAAAATTAATAATTAATTTTTTTCGAGATCGAATTTGTATTGCCTTATTGAAAAAATAATACTTGTAATTGCAATTATATATTTTAGCAAAATGTTTAACGTTTTCAACGACACATACGATTTAGCCGATCGAAAATGAATATCCTGCACGATCAACTTTCTGATTTCAAATATATTATTCATCCTTGCCAATTAAAAACATCAATGTTTTTCTAATATTTTAGTGAACTTGCTAAAAACAACCGATTATATCACTTATATCACTGAAAAATTGTCCAAGTAATTTTATCGAACATTATCTACATGTGTATTTAATATCAGATATCACGTAGAAAAAACTTTTACTTATACTTTAACTGTCTTCAAACTTTGCACATAATTAATAAAAAATGTGGATCGGTAACAGCATGAATCATTATCATCATCATGAAAATATCTTATTTTTTAAATATATAACTTTTGACAGAGAGCCAAAACTATGACATCAAGAACTTAAGTTCTAACCTTTGTTAACCATATTTGATAGATGCCAATTTTGGGTACAGATCAAATTGAACGCGCAATTTGTATGAACAAAAATTAATTGCAGTATTTTGAGTGGAACGCGCAATTGTAAATTAAATTGCTTCATTACAATTTTTGAATATACATGACAAGCCCAAGTTTGAAACAGTTCCTGGGATTATAGATGTAGAAGAATAGGTTCACGAACAGAATCTCGAGGCAGGGAGTTTTTTCAACCGGGAACCAACATACTCATGCTGAAATTTGCCTGAGAGTCTTAAGTTCTAGACAGTTAAGATAAGATTAACTTGGTCCTACGTAGTTAATAAAAGATACCTCTAATAGAAGGGTAAATATATATAGGTATTTATTTTATTTTAGGCCTTTAAATATCTAGAATTATTATTATTTGACGTGCACATTTTACATTTACATAAATTTGTAGATTGTTTTTTATTTCGTTTTGTATATTTAGAAAAGTTTTCGATTTCAATGTTCCCGAAACTCGTAACAATTAATTAAACATTGCCTATGATGCCCACTCTCTCCCTTTCTCAAATCACTGTCTCTGCGTGTGTGTGTGTGTGTGTAGATAAATTGTTTATACAGATTACAAATGAATTTTTTTTTTAATTTTAATTAAATTGGAACATAGGTAAACACACAGTATGCAGGTTTATAAACAAATGTTTGTTGTTGCATCAGAATTTGCTCTTACAATTAGTGTTAAGTTTATATAATTACAAAAATCCTGTCGCAGCTCAAAATATTTAGTTTTTTTAATTTTATCTTTTTCTTTTTGCAGCTTACAACTTAGTTACTATTATAATTTTTAAGCAACGACGACTCTGATGAAATTTTGATATAATGTTTATTCGCATGCCGAAATAGTTTCAAATTACACAGAACACAATTTATGGAATAATACGGCATACAATTCTTTATAAAATTCAACTATTGGCTAGCATTTCGTTTACATAAATAAATTGCGAAATAAAATAAAAACGAAATAAACGTATGATTTTTCATCAGTTATTACAGCGATATGTATATACATATACATATTTATATATATATATATATATATATATATATATATGCTTCTATAGACTGCTTTTGCTTCGCACTGTCATTTTAAAGTTAGCTGAAGAAAATCCGAATAGCGGGCATGTTGCAATCGCCCGTTTCGCCAAGAAATCAAGCAGCCAACTTTTTAATGGGTATGTGTATAGGTATGTATGTGAGTGTGTGTGTGTGTATGTGCTGCTAACTGTTGTGGTCGCCGGATTTGGGGAGGAGTGTGTAGTTAGGCAACCGCCCTATTTCGTAAACGCCATAAACACAGCCCAAAGTATTTCATTCGCATTCGGCTTGGCCGCCTCCGTTTCAAAGTCGAGATCGAGTAGCTCGCGCACTCGTTTCATGGCCACCTCGTAGTCATCGTCGTTGAGTGGCGCAAACGCGTTCTCGATGACATCACTGGCATGCGCTAGAAAGATAAGTGCCAGCATTCGCTTGTCCATTCGCTGTGCATCGTTCACCCACTTCGAAAGTACCGAATCCTGAATCTGTAATACATATACCAGTATGAGTGCATGTATTTGTGTTAGTGAAGTTGATGTTTGGTATGTAGCCAGTCTAACCTTCTTGACCAGACGACACTTCACCACATTGTCGCTGAGCGGATGTGTCGTCATGTCAAAGAGCAGAAAGTTTTGCTTTTCCGTTGTGAGCACACCTTTCTCCACGAGGTTCTTGGCCAGACGCTCGCGTACATTTTTTAGTTGATATCGCAACTTCAATGGATTCCAAGTTTCGCCTGAAACCATCAAAGTTTAGCGAAAAATTTGTATTTAGGCCTTGCAAGCAAAACACTCACCGCTCAGATATTCGATCCAACTTTGGACCGTCTCTGGCGGATCTGTCTCCTTAATGTGTTTCAGCGCCTCATCCAACAAAACATCGCCAGTCTGCTGATCCGATTTCAATATCAGTTTTCTGCAACAATGACAGATTAGTTTTGCTTATGATCGAATACCCTTAGTCTGCTCCGCTTAGACACCTTGTACATAGGCCACGTCGTCGCATGCCCGACTTCTCGATCATCACACGTCCGCGCAGGCCCAGCTCTATGAGAATGCAACCGCGTAAGCCGCTTGATATGCAATCATTCCAGAAGGATGTGTAACCCTGATTCAAATATATATATAAAAGGTTTTACATGTTAATTACAATAATAATTATTAAGTGAGAGTAATTAATAAAGATGATGATTTTAAAGCCTAAATAAAACGCTTATTTCCAAACTTTGGAAAAACTGGAAAGCTCAAGCAGTAATCAAGACTTTTTTTTTTTATAAAAAGTTCCCTAGTACCTTTACATTAACCAATAAAATTACAAACTAATAAGTTCTTTGAATAGAAGTTTTAAAGCATTTTTCATTTTATCAATGCAAATTAAAATATGATATAAAATATTTATAATGTGCAAATACTTATTATATTTAAGTTGGAAGGATTTTTTTAAAATGTCAATTGAGTGTAAGATAAAACATGTTCATGTCGAATGAATATCAGAGTAGAAAGTAGGCTACGTTGTTATGTGCCCAAAATACTCCCGACTTTTCCAGCTGCCGATGGCAACTGTTTTATGTTTAAACAGTTGAATTTGTAACAAATGAATTGTTTAAACTGAAATGAAATGTATTACGCAGCCTATAAGTGGCGGCTAACGAGCTACAGAACTGGAAAAAGTAATTCGATTTGATATGATATATATATATATATATATATATATATATATATATATATTGCGCACGTGTATGAGTCACTGAGTGAGCGAGTGCCACAACTTTGTCTTCTTTCTTCATATCATTTGTACTCAAAAGCCTGCAACAATTTAGTTGTTGACATTATGTGCGATAAGTACAGAAATATAAATAGGGAAGGGAGCAAACAGAAGGCAACTACCACTTCCTCAAATAATTAGCTAAATGAAAAAATAGAACTGATAAGAAGGCCATGGAACCAGCAGAAGAACGAATCCATTCTAGAGTTGAACAAAACGATCAGAGCAAAACACTCAAAATGACACGTTTAACTACCAAGGCGGCAACTGCTTGATGGGTGGGAGTGGGGGTGGGGATGGTGTTGTGGGGTGTGTCGTGGGTCTGGAAGCAAAACACACTCACTCACACGCACGCATAGAGAAAGATAAAACACAAAGGCAAATAAAATACAATGCGATTGCATGAGCGAAGGCGAATTGAGAACTATTTGCATGCCCTATACGGGCACGTATGGGCTATAGAGCCATAGGCATCACCAAACATGTGCCAAATTTATGCGTATGTCGTTATTATGCAAATAAAGAAAGAAAACGAATCAGCTGAATGAGTGAAATACCTGCCAAAACTTGTTTAAAATTTTGACTTTAGGCACAGCATCCAAGGGCTTGGAATTTGAGTTTTCAACGTATAAGAGTGAAAGCTTTTCTTTCTAACTAGTTGAATAAGGGCGAGCAATCTTATTTACTTGAAGCATTTGGGCAATTGAATAGTTAATCAAAAGTTGTGATGTACATATGAGTTTAATTTCAATTATGCCACTTGGCAATCACAACTTTCTCACTTGACACAAACACAAGTTCGTTTTGCCACACTGTGAGGCGAGAGAAGATCAACGGCGAAGGAGACCAAAGCGTGTTTATGATAGCAGCACTGCTGCTAAACTCGTTCTCCGTCGATTGTGTACACTAAAAACAGCCGCAGAGTTTGAGCTTTAAAGTTTATTGCACAATACCAACGAAAACAAAAGGTAATATGATTAATACGACAATGCGCTTTGAAGTAACCCAACATGAGGCAATAAGCAGGCAACAAGGGTTGAGCTTTATTGAGCAGCCAACTAATGGCTGCTGAATGCGAATAAGGGAAAGAGCGAGAAGTAGCCAAAACAGAAAACAATAACGGAAGCTACTTATTAAAATGTTGCGTTTCGGTTGGAAACTTTGCTGTGCGAAAAAGATGAAACTGAGAGCGTTGAGGCATATGTACACAAGTTATACTAATTAAAGATAAACGATAATTGGTAACAGGTATATGTGTGCAACTGATAAGCCCTCTTATCAGTCAGCAGGCACGCACGAACCTCTTTATCCTTAAGGCCAAGCAGCAGCACCTCCTCCATGAGCGTAAGTCGTGTCTCCTTTGAGTCGCCATCATCAATGTTATCCTCCTGATCCTTGTTGTTGTCGAGCGCGTCCTGATTGTCATCCGGTGTATTCGCATTCAACCCACTAGCGCCACCGCCCTCGGCTCCGTTCTCGCGTGGCTTGACAGCGCGCCTAACCAAGCCGTCGCTGCGATTCATTGTGTTTATAATTCTTAGTGATTTTTTTTTGTATGTGTGGCACAATTGTTGACTGAGCTGCCACCTGCCTCCGCTTTGCTGATGTGTATTTGTGTCTGTGTGTTTACGTGTGTGCGTCTGTGTTGTTACTTTGTATTATTATTGTTCTGCAAATGCTGCCGACTTTTTTTTTGTACTTTTGTCACACTTATTCCACTTGTTTTTTTTTTTGCACTAAGAGATGCACCACAATCTACGTCGCCTTCGTTGTTGTTTATCTACTTTGTTAAAACTCTACAATTTACGTTGACAATTTTTTCGAATTAATTAAAAGCAGATACTAAATATACAATTGCATATTTTATATTATTTTGTATCTATTTAAATACTTGCGCATAATGAGCTTTATAATATATTTTTTGTGTCTTTTCTGTTTCTCCGACGTGACATTTTTCGTCTAGTGTTGATCAACGTCGCGCACGCTGAACTGAATCATAAGCCACGGTCGAAGTATTTGTTACACCACAATTGAGGCTGCATTTGTAAGTCAATAACATCAATACTAATTATGGTAGTTTTTTTTAGGTCAACGTATACACTTCTGCTGCTGAAGATGCATTTAACTGGAAGTGTGGACAGAATAACAGCTGTTGACTGGCTTTTGGTGTTTATCAGCACTGCTGTTGCGCCAAATTGTGAATGACCAGTTTTAGGTGAATGTCAAAGAGCAAGGCAACTGTGGGTGTATAGTTAGAAAAATTTTGTTTGTGCAGTTGGTTTAAATAAAAAAACAAAAGAATAACTCGTTAGACATGTCTTATCTAAACAGTTTTAATAATGAGAGTGCAAAACAAATACTTATGGACATAATACGTACAGTGAATCAGCCAGAGAACTCAAAAAAACTATCGGAAGCAAAAGCGTCGGCTGGCAAAGAAATGATTCTTATGATGCAGCATGTTTTCCCTTTGGTAATGCAGCTCCAGCTGGAGGTGATCAAGGTGCACGGCTTTCCAGGCAATCGTGAGGGTCTCGTTCAGTTCTCACAGCTTATACGGGAAATGGAGCGTGACGACATGGAAATTGCACGCCTGCGTAGCCAGATACGTGCCATATACCTGCCACCGATCGCTATAAATACTACCAACGATATACTTATCTAAATATATATAGCTTATACTAAACACATTTGAGACTGCAATAGATTTAAGTAAACAATCTTTTGTAAATTGTATTTTGGGTTTGATGTACATCATTTTTACATACATACATGATATTCTATCCAGTACATTGTATGAAATAGCCGAATACAATCTTATTTTACCAATTATCTGAGAGTATGGTTTCAGCCTAAGTAACATGGCATATCTATTAAATAAACAAGAAATAAAGTATTTTGCTCTTGCATTGGCTTAGAAAATATTGTGTTTTGTTCATACGCATGATATGTCCATAATTAAACAGCCAATTGGCGGGTGATAAATTAAAGAAATTTCTTCAATACCTAATTGTAAATAACTTACAGACTACGCTTTTTAATAGTATATACACGTCAAGAAGGAAGTACGGAGCTGCCTTTTCACAGTTGGTGTCCAATGAACTAAGAAAACATACATATATAAGGCGAGAGCTTAGCTTAGACTAACTTTGAGAATTAGGAGGCCAGAATCCATTCTAGCGGTTCACATCACCGTGTGAGCCATTGTTGGCCTGCACATTTCTATTTTGAAAGTCATCTGCAGTTAATTTGACTGGATTGATATGGGTTGTTAAATCATTGCCATTGAGCTTGTGCCCCAAATGGTGCAACTGGTCGGCAAAGTGCGCGTCCTCCACGCTTTCTACATCATTCGTAATTGACATGGACATAGGGGAGCGTGGGGTAAGCGGCGTACGTGGCGTATTTGCGGCACCCAGCTCCTCGATGGTTGAATCGCTTTGAGTCGACGGCGAGCTGGAACGCGACCGTACTGGATATGCGTCATCCAGCGGCAGCGCAAAGCCCTGCGTTATCAGCAGATCGCCAATGTTCACCTCTCCGCCTTCAGTGGGATCGAATAGCTCGACACCGGGCAGAGGTGTGCCTTCTCTTGTGGCTGCGTTGACAGCACTTGTGACTTTTGGACGCTCCTTGTAGGTAACAACACGAGCGATGAGCTTGCGCCAATGGGCAACTGTTTATTAAAATCGAGAGTAAATTAATAAGGATTTTAAATTCGAAAATCAACAATTACATACCCTCAGTGAATTCCTCGAATTTGGATATTGAAGCCTTCTGCCAGGTGTTCGGCTCATCTGTAATAGTTGACTTAACGTTTGCCAAGAAACATTCAACTGCTTGAAATCTGGAAGTTTTTAAAAGGGGCAGATAATGTAAAATACATACATAATATAATCTAGTATATATACTGACCTTAGTGTTAGGAAATCGGTGCGCAGCTCGCAAATATCCGCTGGCGAGATATATTCACTGTCACCATAGTCCACAAAGTACAAATCGATGACCATCTCATTCGGATTGTACTGATTAGGCATAATGTCCACAATCTCGGCGCGATACCATTTCTCATCGAACTTAAACACGGCGGCCACAATTTGACCCACATATGGTGTCGTGAGCTGATGCTTAGCACGATTCTCGGCACTGCTGTAGTAGCTGGTCATTTCCTTGACCATGTCGTCCAGCTTCTTGGACTGCGGTCCCACCAACTGCACCCAGAACTTTGTGGGAGAGGCAACGGCCGAGACGTACACCTCCATGGGCTTGTCATCACCGCGGGCGGCCAACAGTTTGTCTCGGGGCGGCTGGGAGCTGAGCGATGTCTGCGACGAGTACATGCTAGATGTAAGACTGTAACTGGGGGAGCGGCGCGGCTCGCGATGCTGCTCCACCTCGTCGACAGCGATACGCAGCTGTTCGTCCTCCTCGATCTGATCGTCGAGCAGCTTGCGGGCAATGTTCACCTGCCTCTGGTTGCCAACGATGCTGATCTTGGCCTTGCCATTGCGTCCATTTGGATCTACGCTGAGCTTGGCCAGCGAAGCACGACTAATGTCCTGAATTATCTCGCCGCCACGGCCATTGATCTTGTTGGCCAGACGCTGCGGCACTTGTAGCTCCATTTTGACTAGGGGCGCACGCTCAATCTCCTTGATAAGCATCACACGCGCCGCCTTGACCGCATCTGGCAAGCCGTTAATGTCGCAGAATTTGTGAGCATTGTCCTTGTCGCTGGGGTTAAATATTATATATTACTAACGATATACAGTTTATTCTGCACATCCAAAGTGTCTTTTCTTTCATTACTTCTTTTTAATCCGTAGATTAAATATTTACCGTAATCTTATCTTTGCCCCAGTTCTTTCTTCAATTAGTTTAATGTTGGCGCCGCCGCGTCCAATTATCAACGGCACATGGTCATTGTCCACAACAATCTTCAGGCAGATTTCCTTCTGCTGTTGCTTTTGTCGCTGCTGTTGCCTTTCTTCAGTTGTCCTTCGCTTGTTGTCCGCCTCCTCCTCCTTGTCGTCATTGCGCGTCTTGAAGTAGGCGTAGAGCATAGCGCTGCCCAGTGAACAGAGACCAAAGCCCAGTAGCAGTTTGTAGGTGGGCGTGCCGGCAAAAGGCGTATTGCGCAACATTCTGTATTTGATTGTATTTTTGTTTGATGGTTTGTGTGTTTGTAATTGTTTTAATCTTTCTTTTCGGGTTTGCTTGTTGGGCGCTGCAGCGTTGATGGCAGCTTACTTCAAGCTACAAGCAGAGATCAATGTAAGGCAAAGCTTTTCTCAAGGTTTACGATAAATGTTAACGAAATATTGCATGCACACGGGCCGCCCGTCTGGTGATTTACGGCTCAGTGAATCAATAAAAAATAAGACGCGACAATGAGCTTCTCCCCCTTCAAACACAGGCGCTGGTTTGTTCGATGAAGCGTGCCATTTTGGACCCTCTATTGTCTGTTATATAATTTTCTTATCACTAACAATTCGACAAAATGTTAATGAAAATTTGCAAAACAAATGAAATTTTTAATAATTTTTGGCAGACATATACACAAATGACAGCAGCAAAACAAATAGAATTGTGACGTTTGCGTTCACGTTTACACTACGCTACACAATTGAATCCCAAACTCACAGAAATAAATCATTGTATTTACAGGGCTACGATTTTTATTACAAGAATTCTCAAAATGTATACAGCGACTATGACGAACATTTAAAAGAATTCGATTAGCATTGCTCGAACATTGTGTAGCACAATGTTTGTGAGAATGGGAAAGTAATAGCTCCATTTCCAGCCTAATTGGATCACGTAATTACCACGGTGTACCGTATTTAAACATAACAAATCAACACCTTATTTCTTGAATCACGTTTCGCTTGGAGTTTTTGAACTTGTCCTTCGACAAGTGGAACCAGTTCATGAGCTTTATCTGAGACTGGTTGAACAGCTTTAACTGAGAACTGTGTGTCCACCGGAAAAATATGCTGCGAGCATTTCATTTCATTTTTATCATGTGTCAATGATAAAATAAAAAAAATTGGAATGAAATACAAATTCTTTTGCAAGCTGCGCTGACCTTGATATTGAATTTAAGTATTGAGTTTAGTTTTGTGTCGTGTAGTTTGCCTAAGTTCAACCGTGCGTTTTATTCGATTGCTTGGAAATCGTTTCGTTTCGTTTTAATTTAAGTAATGAGCAGACAATACAAATCGACAAAGCGCAAGCAGTTGCTTGTCCGGCTCGTGTCGCTCAATATAGATAACTGTTGCAATAATTTAAATTTCGCCTCAGCAGACGCCGTGCGCTCAATGGCGTCAGCTGTTTGGCAATTCTCTCTCTCTCTCTCTCGGTCTTCCTCTTTCAATCGTGCTCTGTTTCATGCGAGCACACAAGCACAAGCTGCCTGTTGTTTTCATTGTTTACTTTGCCGGCTCATTTATGAGCAACAACTGGTAAACATAAATATGATTTGGCATAAGTAAGGATTGGGGAATGACAGAAGCAATTAAAAGCGTGCGACAAAAATATGGAGAGTGAGAGCGCATTTTGTCAGAGAGCTTTGAACGCGTATGTACGTGTGTGAGCTGTGTGTGCTAAAAGCTAAATTTAGTTAAATGACATAATAAGCCTTTCGTTGAGTGTTTGCATTTTAAGTTAAGTTTAGTGCTCAATAAAAGGATGCTAACGGAAAAGTCAAACATGCGTTGTTGTCGCCTCAATTAAGCTATTATCTACATAGCGACATATGCGTAATAAGATAAGTTATAAAAATATTAATTTCAGATAAGAGTTATTACGATAGCATCATTTAAAATCCATATATTAATTTAACATTTTCAAGGGTCACGCGCTGATAATGCCGGAATTGTTGGCAATGTTTCAATTTTCGCAGTTCGCATTGTTGCTGAACGCGGCGTGTTGCTAAAATAAAACTAATTCAAAAACAACAAATTATCGACGTCATTTTCAGACATTTAAGTTTGCAAGGTATTTTATATTTGGAGAACATCAAGCGGTCTTTCTGGTCTATTATTAATATTCGTATAAGCTTATAAGTATTTTCGACTAGGCGCGTCCATGAGCAAAACTCGGCGATATTAACATTTTCAATTTGCGTGCTGCACTCACGATTTAAAATTCTAACTAAAACCAGCAAAACGTGAATTTCATAAACTCCCGCACATACACAAACAAATCAATGAAACCGAAACCAAACAAGAGCCAATAGTAAAAGTGCTGGAAGGGTATGCGTATAAAGCATGCGTTGATTGTAATATTTCTGATTGTCGCCAAGTTGCACGGCTGCACTCTTACTTGGACTTGTTTTTATCACTTTGTGAAAAAATGGCAGAACAATTAATTTGGATAACGTATAGATTGTATCACAATAGTATTTAACTGGAAGCCCAACGTTAATAGTTTAGCAATAAATGTATAATTAACACCAACTGTGATCTACTTATAAAAACGTGTGAAATGGAATTGTATCAGAATTCGGCATTTGTTCAATCGAACTAGTCGTTGAACTGAATGAACCGAGTGATATTCGTTCATATATTTAGTTCGTTTATCACAAAAACAAAAACCATATGTTTTTAAAGAACATTAACCTAAAATGTAATAATTTAAGCTGCAAGTGCATATTTCCATTAACGGATTTATAATTTTGGTAATGTAGCATAAAATAGCACATTAATAGAACTGTACAATTCGATATTTTAAAGTAAGTTAAACAACTACGTCAATCCGTCGAGCAGAATTAAATATAGTTATCGATAAGCTAACCGATAGGTAAATAGTCTTTCATGCGAGTGTTGCAAACGTATGGAATTATTTAAATTTTAAAATTGGCGCCAAGTGCTTTGGCTGTTTCGCTTCGTTATGTATTTGTGTGTTTTCCTTTGATCTAGGTTAGTAAAAAATGCAATTGAGCAGCTAAAAGCTGTAGGTCATAAGAAACTAAAGCTACAGGCTCATCAGCCGTGGTCTAAGTACAATGAACACTTATCAGTTTAAGGCGAACCATATGGCGTGGGTGTTTGTTTGTGTTGTAGTTCAAAGTCTGGCAGCAGCTAGGATATATCACGCAAAGCATTCGGCTTGATGCCGTCCATGTCAAAGCAGCGACAATTGCAGGAGGACACAGGACATTCAGGATTCTGCCTGCAAACGCAAGGGGGAAACGATTAATAACTGCTTGGGGAAAAGTATTATGATAAACTTACTTGAACCATTGCAAAATGTGCTCTGTGTGGCCACCGTGGCGACACGTCTGACACCAGGAGAACCACTTGGAAAAGGGTTTCATTTGCCAGCTGCCCTGTAGCTCTGTGGAGCTAGTCTCGCTGGCGCTTGTATTCATGATGGTGCCCATGTGCATCAGGCAGAGCGAGCAGCGCGGCAAGGGCTTGCGGCAGCTGGGGCAGGAAGATAAGCGATTTGTGCTGGTGCTTGTGCTTCTTGGACGCGGTTCATCGAGCAGCGCGTTGGACACGGATTTTCCACAGAAATTGCACGATAGGTAAACGGTACGCGAGCTTCTCGCTGAGGCGCGCATGCTCTCTATTTTTATATCTAGCTCGGCCCGCTTCTCCCACAGACCCCAGCTGTTCAGATAGTCTAAATAGCTGGATATCCAGTACTGGATGCGATTGTCCGCCTGATGCTCATTACGGAAGTAATTTATGGCCACCAGAGCCACTGTTTGCACATCAAAGCTGGCGTCCATGTAGGCCTGCAGTATATTGATGCCATCTAAGGATTCGCCAGTGAGCAGCAGTCCGTTGAGATCGCCGCATTCGATGGCGCGCTGTATGCGCTGCTTGATATACTCCGTCAGCTTTGTTTCGGACAGATATTTGCAAGCGAAGGCCACGCGATCTGCCAGCGAGACGCCCTCCTCTCTGAGCACCGCATCAAAATTGTCCGCTTCCATTGTTAGGAATGAGAAAATGGCCCTCAAGTGCGGATCCTGTATCTGCATGTTGGCACTGGAGCGCTGGTTGCGCCAGGTCGAGCTGCAGCGATCCGCATTGAAGCTGGACAACGCGATCGCCGTTATCCGATACATGCTCGGATCGCGCATCTTGTCCGCCGCCCGAGACAGTATATTGCAGGCAGTCAGCACCTTCAGATGGAACACGCAGATCATCGCCGCCCGACTGAACTCCTTGTTCGCATAAAGCTCATCTATGAAACGGTCCAGCTCGTGCTCAAATGACCAGCCGCACAGCTGCAGGGCCAAATCCCGCTGTTCGCTGCTGCAGAAAAGAGGCGAAAGATCACTTTAGTTGCTGCTGTGGCCATTTTGTGCTTATCACTTACCGATAGGAAATGAGTTTGTTGGAGTTGTTAATGCCATCGGGCCACTGCAGCAGCTGCGACTCAATGCGCGAACTGGCCATCAACGCCTCCGAGGTGTGGCCCAGATTGATGCCTAGCGTGGCCTTTAAACCCGCCAAGCGCTCCTCGCAGAAGACATTGATTAGAGTGGCCCACACATTGCGCAAATACGGGCTCAGATGTAGTTCAGCAAATCGTTTGTTCTCGGGATTTATGCCGTAGTCCTGCAGTGCTCGCTGTCGCGTCTCCTCCAACAGATCCTCCTCGAAGAGCTCGCGTTGCAGATAGTCAAGGCTCAGGGAGGACCCGACGATGTACTCATTGAGAGAGCTGGCGGCACTATTCGAACTGCAACTGCTCGTCGTCGGCTGTTGGCTGTCCGTGGGCGAGCTAACAGCGGCAGCCGCATAAAGCGGACGTTGCATGAGCAGCGGCAACTTGCTCCGATTACTGTACGCTGTATGCAAGCTGGCAGGCAGCCGAAAATCTAGAATATTCAGCGCATCCGCCAGCAGCAGCGCCCGCTCGAAGTCACGCGGATGCCATGACAGCCAATTGACAGCGGCAAATTTACCACTGTGCTGATACTTGGCCGGGAACGGACTAATTTGCCGCTTTACGTGGTACACCTCCCGGCTGGATTCGTTGTCCACGCTACGTATGTCGTAGAGCGTAATATAGGGCGAGTCGCGCTGGAGCGAGGACAGCAGAGACGTGCGCGTTGGGCACCAGCCAATCTGCATGTGATTCCGCGAGGACTGGATCTGGCGCAGCGGTCGCTCAATGGCACGCAGATCCCACAGCATAATGACCGAGTCCACATAGCTGCACAGATAGTTACCATTGGGCGCCACAGACAAGCCCTGCACCGTCTTTGTCTGTATAGACTGGCAGGTGGCGTTGCTCTCTGAAAGATGCGAGTATCAAATAGAGTAAAGCGATACCAGCTTGGATTATTTAATTCACTTACGTCGCAGATCGAAAAGCTTAATCAGTTTCTGGCTCATGCCCGCTATGAGCACGCGGTGATTGTGATCCCAGCACAGAGAATTGGCTGCTTCGGCCATGCCAAAGAAATTAGCTGTTTCCTTAGGCACGCCGCGCTCAATGTCCCAGATGGTGATGCAGGAGTCGGAGCGATGTCGGTCGTGGCCAATGGCCAATATGTTTGCATCCAACTCATTCCAGGCCAGGCAGGTGCACATGCGCTGCTGCCGCGGCGCTTTAAGGGATGAGGATAAAGTTGATAGACAACATATGCAACAAAGGAGTCTCAAATTCTGCCTTACTGTACTCCCAACTGCTCTCGTAGGTGTCCCGAAAGTTGCAAATGCCAATTTTGCCATCGGCCAGGCCAACGGCGATAATTGGCTGGTCACTGTGATAGGAGGTGGCCACGCATCGAGCGTATTGATAGCGCGTTTCGTTCGAAAGAAAGTTGACGGGAATGTAGGGCAGGCGGCTCTTCTGGGCTGCCAGGTCGTCCTTGCTACGCACTTCGTACAAATTGATTTCCTGGCCCCATGAGACAAACTTGTCGGGGAAGTTGGGAAACCAACTGATGCCGTGTATGTTGCCGCTCATGTTGAGCTTTTTTTCGCCTTTATTTGCACAACCTAATTGCGTCGCTTCTTATCAGTCCAAAAAATATCCAAACAACAAAACAGCTGATAGAGACAGTAGGGATGGGCTACTTTAACATTCTGTTAAGAGGAGAGATTTGAATTAAAGTGTGGAGTAATTCTGTTAATCAATAACACTAGCTGCGACTATTTAAGTCCAGTTCTATGATGATAATCATTTAATCATATTTGTATTGAATTAAACGCATATAATATGTATTTACTTACAAACAGGCAGCTACGAAAACACTTTTAATGTACTTCCCTTACATATCCATCATTATTAAAATGCCTCCGCCTTGTTTTGAAATGAAACCGGTCTATTTGTATTGTTTTCCAACAGCTTTCTAGCAGAAGCTAATAAAAATCTGCGAAATGGAAAGTACATATATATATTTTAAGCATTTATGCAAATTGTACGGGTTGTGAGCCAGCTTTAATTATTATTTGTTATTTAATACCCTCGCCAGCGGATTGTATGCTAATTTTTAAATCCGAAAAGCGGTGGTGTCATATCACCATAAACGGGACCTTATTGCATAGCAGTCAGCTTTAAGAACCAAATGTGGCTGATGTCATTGCATCATCAAAGAGTACGGTACAATTATGATGTGTTGCATAGCATTTAGCTTTAATTTATGGCTTGTTAGCTAACAGCTCTGACAGCAGATGGCGCTAGCATGCAAGTTTGAATAGAAAGCCGCGTACATTTTGGTTAGTTTTACCATGTGGCCAGCGGATTACCCATTGAACAACGTACTCCTCATCTATTGTTTCACTCGAATGCCCACATATGTAACAGACAGAGCTACACGTTGCTTTATAAGGTGCGCCATTGGGTAGCTACTCAAGCGTAACAACATTAAGAATACATAATTGGCTTGGATATGTGTTCAAAATGAATTTGTACATGCAAGCCAATTATGCTCTTCAGAGTTCTCATTGCCAGTTTCAGTCTTCGTTCTTTTTGTTGTCGCGGCTTAGTGCGAAATTCGCGTATTTCATGCGAAAAGTCGCATATTTATTGTGGGATTTACGAGTGCTGTCATGGCGCTCGCTCATAAATTAATAACAATATGTAATTTCGTGCTGTGTATTGATTGAAATTGTCATAAAAGCATCACGTCAATTCAATTGCAAAAAATTATTCAACAACAACAACAACGCAAGCGGATCGCTTTGTGCAAAAACAAACGAACGCAGCTGTGTCGTGCGGTGCACAGCGGAAACGGAAACAAAGCAGCGTCAAAAATGGCGGCCCATAATGCGCTGCCCCACCCCCACCCCCCCAGCTGTCGGGTCACATCCAGCTGGTCAGTAATGTCATATATCCATAAAATATCCAATCACACTCATCTTCACTTTGTGCGTTCGCTTAATTGATTTCGTTTGCAAAAGGATACCAAATAATGGCAAATAAAAAAAATACCCATAAATATTCATATATATGTTATATAAAGAAAATTACAATTATGCCCCGGGGTGCTCGTCAACTAATTAACATTGAAATATTTTCGACTAATTTCAATTGTGCATTTTGTTGTCTGTATGCAAAAAATTAATAATTGAATATGAAACACCCGGTTCGCGATTCCCGATTCCCGCTTCCCCGGTTCCCGCTTTCCCGGTTCCCGGCGGCTTCTCTTGCAGCTTTTCGATTTATGATTTATGTTACTTTTTGCCTTGGTCACATAAATTGTTGTGCCTGCTATTAAAATGGACGGATGCTGGCTACAAATCAGCGTAAATCACATTTGACTAATTTA
Organism: Drosophila montana; assembly: GCF_035044405.1. Lineage (NCBI taxonomy): Eukaryota > Metazoa > Arthropoda > Insecta > Diptera > Drosophilidae > Drosophila > Drosophila montana. The sequence goes on from NW_026996881.1 coordinate 358,662, forward strand.
TACAAATCCTCGTGCTGCGCATTTCAGTTTTTATGCACACGCAACATTTATTCAAATATTAAGCGCTATTCGAATTAAAGTGTGTGCTTATTTTAAATCTGTTTTCAAATAGGTTGGCAAATCTGTGCAACAAATAGTTTATTCTAACTGAATGATGTCTTGTATATTGATGAATAATTTGTTAACCCCCAGAAATGTTGTGAGCAAAATGATTTTGAGCCGGATTTACAATTTGTTCTCTTTTAGAATCAAACCTTAAATCAAACCAGTTACCAAAATAAAATAAAAAAAAAACGGAAAAAACGAAATAATTAAGTTCAAAGTAACAGACACAGCACCAAAGCATCTATAACTAAAAACCCTTCGATATGAACATGTATGTGAACGGGCAATTTTAAGTAAACAGTTAAAAACACCTGTGTTTGATTAAATCCCTTAAAATATCTGTAAAAGTTTGAGCTAAAACCCTAACCGATCCCAAAGACAAGAACTAGGTATTAGCCATGATTCGAACCCAGGAACAGTTTTAGCTATGCAGGCTGTAAATGGGAACAGTCGACACGTTTTAAGAATCTAATGAAAATGAGGAATTTAAATATGATTTCTATTAAATTTGTTCAGCTCTCTCAGTATATTTATATTCACGTTAAGGAATCGTTTTTTTTCAATGGCTCAACTGACACAAAGAGCATATGGATATTATATGTCATTTGTTGCATATTTATGGGCCTCCGGTGGGGGAGAGTCGTATATCAATTTTGCACCGTTTAGCGCTGCGATGCTTATAAAAAGTAGAAATAAAAAACGATAATAATAATAATAACAAGCGCCAATGAAATTGCAAAATTAATGCCTTTTGTGTAAATATCTGGCATGCATATTTCATGACAACGCGCGACAAAGCCTGACAACCAACAACAACTGCTCGATTAGGAGATACCCTGTACTGAGCTCCGTTGCAAAGGCTGATCTTTTTGTTTTGGGTGCGAAATATTTGAAATTTTAAGTACACCTCACCCAATTTGATTTCAAATAATATATCTTTTTGATCTTAAGTTCCCGAAATAGCTGGCCTACATTTAGAATAAATGCATTAGAGATCAAGTAAAATTGGCTTGGGCAATTAATACTGTTATAAATATAATCAAATCGTAATACTTAATGCCGAATGGTTTTTATATTTAAATAGAATTTTTGAATCACTTTGGTTCAACTTTACCAGCTAACCTATTAATCTTATTTCAGTATTGCCCCGTTCGCGTATAGTCGCAGGATTACCCGTTAATGGCTACAGGGTATAACAGTAACAGTAATAACAACAACAACAACAACAGCGAGAACGACAAAAACTGTTCCCGAGTGAGCATTTAACTTAAATGGGTCGTGTCTTATGTCTCGCTTCGCTGTTCGTCATTTTATTTATGCATTATTTATATTTGTTTTTAAAATTCTCATTTTGTTTTTTCTGTGCGTGCCTATGTGTGTGATTTTTGTTGTTCTTTGGTATTTATCTTTTATTTTATTTTATCATTTGTGTGCATATTAAAAAATGTTTATTTATATTTATGCAGCAGTACGCAGAAAAACTGCACTCAAATGTGAAAAACGAAAAGAATTTTTGCGCAGCGCCTGTGCATATGCAACGTTTTGTCGCTGACATTTTTGTTCTCAATGTGTGTGCGTGTGTGTGTGTGTGTGTTTGTATTCGCATTGTTTGTCGCAATGTTTGCACTGAGTGCATCTCAGTGACATTTCTTATAACGGAATTTATCAGTTTGTACAAATATTTTCATATTTATTATTCAAGGTATTCATAGAAAACTGTCAGTCCAGACTGACTGACGGACTGACTGATTGACTGATTGATGATTGAGCCAGGAAACTGCCAATTTTGATTAAATTTATCGCATTTTATGTTATGGCCTTAGCACAAGTGTGGAAAATAGCGAAAAACGGGCGTAGAATATTTGAGTAAATTTATTTGAGAGGTGTTTCACACGCTTTGGAAAATCCCTTACCTTTACAAGAATGAACCGGGCGGAATAGTTTGATTCTAACTTTTGGTTGGGACAAGGCCGGGGAATTTCCGTCTCTTGTCCAGACTTTTCTCCTGTTCTGCTGCTTATTTCTTCAATATGCATTGCAGTTATTTAAAAGTTACTTTCTATATATATATCATTTGCATCATCTTTTGTTTGCACTTTGTTTGCGCATAATTTATCCATTTTATTTATTTCATGTAAAAATAATTTTTCGCATTGCTTTTAGGTTCAGCGCCAATTCAAAATTTATGTGCCTATGTGGCAGACACAAATGCGACAATGCGACTCGTTTTCTCTTTATTTATGGTACGAGGCGAGGGTAATTTCAAAAGTATGCACTTCTTTTCTATTTATATTTATATTTTTATTTATGAATTTAAATTATAAGAGACACATTTTCAAAATTTGCTTTATAGTTTTCGATGCCAATTCTGTTTCAATTCTATTCCAAATTCTTTTTCTCCGGCTTGATTCTTTTTCCTAATTTTTTTTCTTGCGGTTGAAGCGTCCCATGTTGGAAGTTCCTAGTATGGAAATAGTATTAGTTGCTTTGTGGAAGTCTTCTCTTTTCCAATTACTTTTGTATTATTGCGACTTTCGTCTTTTCCCAGTTTTTCATATTCCCTGCTGACTGTTCATATTACTATTCCCACTGTTTCTGATCCTCAATTGTTTCAGAACTGTGCTATTTCCATTGTTCCCATGTGCAATTGCAGTTTATAACACTATGTCAAGTTCGACAAGCGCGTTTCGAACTACCCACGTGATATTTTTGCCTCCTCGTTGTTGCTCAGTTGTTCGCTTGTTTTGTTGTTGTTGTTGCTTTTGTTGTTGTTGTTGCTGTTGTTGTTGCCGATTCAACCCAACGTTGTCGTTGACACTTCCTGTTTTTGTTTTGTCCTTTGCTGTGCTCGAGTCGTGACTGGCGAATCGCGTTTTAAAGTGCAATTTTATGAGCCGTTAACAGCACATTATGTATATGTATTGCACACAGTCAGGGAGCGTACACACACACTCAAACGCACACACACACACACACACACACACACACACACACACACACACACAGAGCTAAAGCTACACCTTCAACCGCTCAATGCACTAGAGGGCCCGTAGATTAAGTTATTGTTGATTTGCAGATTTGACAATTTATTGAAGTAGAAAATTCGCAATTTTAAAAATTTATTGCACACCGTATGGGAATCAGGCGAATGGGCGTGTCCTTTGTATCCTCTGGGTAATATTTATTTATTTTCGTAATACTGCTCCTTGCTGTTGTTTAAGACACTTGACAGCTGCATATAAGCACGTTATTCAACACTGGACGACAGCCAAATTAATTGGAAAACATGTCGAGCACACAGCTGACCCAATGTTACGCCCAATCTGATAATTTGTGCATTTGGTAACAAACGAAATATTCGTTTTAATTGCTTTTTTCTCGGATTATTTGCATAATTTGAGTGTGATAAAATGTGCGGCCACGCTAAAGGCAACACCAGTGTTGAACAGATGGCGAGGGAGGTCGATTAGGGTTGGAGGATGTTTTGAGTTATGTGGCTGCAGAACTGTAATCGCAGCTAGAGATGTGAGTATATTGCTAGAATGCTTGTATTTAATTCGATAGTTTCGTCTCAATGGACCAATTTAATTTATTAAAAATGTAAGTTTTTATATCACATACACAAAGTAACCCTTCATTGGAACTTTCTATCTTCGCGAAACTGCTGTCCAGCAAAAACAAAAAAAAATAAGAAAAGCGTCTCATTTTGTAAGAAGGCCCTTTGCAATAGAAAATATGACCTATCTTTTGGCTTTAAGCGGAGAAGTACTGTACTTTTATTTGCCGATATTATTTATTATACTGTAAATTTCAAAATAATATATATATTTGTCAATCATATAAATAAAATCATTATCGTTTGGCTTATTGTAAGCAAATTTTGATTTTTCAAACTGAAATCAGTTTGGATCAAACTGGTTTGCAAGCTAAGTATTATATTTATATTGGTTGGATTATAAGGGTTCCTTCCTTTCATCTCCCGGCTTGCCTTGCATTCGTGACACGACAGGAGCTCAGCCCTAGCGGCAGCACATCACTTGTCCACTAATGCCACGCCCTTTCCATTACTGCAGCCCCATGCAAGAGCTCATGCCGTATGCGTGCTTTGCAAATTCGATTTTAATAATGGGAATTTATCTAGCTACAAAATTCCAGCTGCACAGCAAGCAGCTCTCAAAATGTGTAGCATACTTTACAGCTCATGTCTGTGTGTGTGTTTGTGCGTGTGTGTGTGTGTTTGTGCGTCTAAATTTCAGTAAATTAAATTGCTTTTTAATGGCAAACGAACGATGCGTTTTTGCTGCATTAGTTTGGCTTTCGATTGATTTGGCAGTTAACACGCATCAAAAGTGGGCGACAAACAATTTTGAGCGAAATAATTTCAGCAATTGCAAATTGTTGCCTGTCAACGCCTTCAACGTCCTCAAAGCTGGCTGGTATATATAAAGAAAGAGACAAGTGGGCGAGGGGCAAGTGCTGGCGGGGAGGCATGCCACTTCAGCATGTCCTTACGCCTGTCGTTCACTGTCGCTGATCGCATGTTAAGCTGACGTTCGACATGACGACAGCCCAGGGAGAAGGCAGTCAGCCGCCAGGACGAGGGTCTGCAGACATGCAGCATATCCTTGGTGAACTTGGTCTCTGCATCCATCTCGCACAGTGTCGTGCGTGCTGCCAATTTCTTTTTGCAATGTATTGACATTGCATTGGGACTGTAACTTCTGTCGTCTGGTCTCGTTCCTTTGCCCCCCATTTTGCTGAGGCGACAAATTGACAAACGCTACGAAATGGATCCGACGAACTTATTAATAATTCGAATTTATGTACAAAGTCGAAATGTCAATTGTCGGCTTATTAAATGGCTTAAATTCAATTTGATTGGTTACATGGACATGAATCTGAGTTTGGCTCAGACGTGGATTAAAAGTGGAGGAAATGTGTTTGAAATATGTTTGGAAATTAAACTAAAATTTGCAAATTTCTAATTTAATTTACTAATCAAATAGATAATTACAAATCGATTCCGATTGAAAAGCGAATGAAGCGTTTAATGCTTCTGTGCAGGCAAAAGGAGGCATATCCGAGTATATAATATATACCTGATATTCGAGACATGTGTATTTCTGTCCTGCATAGAGAATGTGTCAGCTATAAGCTTCAAATTTGGTTTATAAGTTTGCTTTCGTATCACATGCATATTACATTGTAGCAGGATAAACACGCATAGCAACATAGATACACATACATACATACATCACTCAGTCCCATATAACATTGTCACTCACACACTTTAACATAAGCAATAACATTATCACGCGATATAACATTATTGTGTACGAGAGAGTTCAGTTGTGTATCGCCCGACGCAGAATAAAGAAGTACAAAGAACTATGCTGTGTCTGATTTGCTATTTGGCAGAATAACGGTAAAGCCTTCCAAAACATATACAAAAAACTTGCATACACACAGATTGGGAATGTTTCACCTTTTGGATACCTGTCACAGCTCTTGACTCTTGTCTTTATAGTATATTATATATGCACTGCTCACATTGTGGGGTTAAGGATTTACGCTCTGCGTAAATCTACTTTTTTGATTCAAATAACAAAAATATTTATTGCTTGGGCAAAACTTTACCGATTTTTATCTTTATCTTTGTTTTGCAGAACTCATTTACGAAATATTTGATAAAATCCTTCCTCCTTCGTAAAACAATTGAGAACATAAAAAATATGAGTATATTCAAGTATTTTTAATTAAATACGCATTACAAATATTTTTTTATTATACAATATTTTCTTTTGTTTTGCATGAAATATTTGATTGGAGCTCTCGTATTCTTAATTAAATCAAACGCTTTTACAATGTGTTCGTTAAAAGTGCAATCAATAGCATTCAAAAAATATTTTCTTTGCGAAATATGCGGCTAGCAGTTTTTCACATTTAAAAAACGAAACGCAACACGACACAAAAAAAAAAGTAAATTAATTGAAATTTAATTTTTGTTGCGGTCTTTGCAAAATAATACACAAAATATTTGAGATCCATGATGGTAAACAACTCGGAATGCTCCATTCGATTGGGTTGGACTGACTGCCAGATACTCTATAATCTAGTTCACACTTGTATAAATTCGCAATCTCACATTCAATTTAACACGTTTCCAGATTATAGAACGTGACTTCCATGCAAAGTTTCTGGCTTAACAATCCGACTGGCATGCCTTTGCCATATTATCCCATATTGTAGTTAAATCCATAATTTGTATGCAACGAAAAAAGTTTAAAACTGAGAATTAAATGTCAACTGTAAAACAATATAGTTTAACCACAAGTGGTTTCATATATACAAAGATATATTATATTTATCACGTACGGAAATTTTTATATCCCTCTCAAACGATTTAATGGCTAGAAATGTCGGCCGTGAGCTGGCAAAAAAAATGAATCCAAGGGTATAGAAATATGTTAAACATTTTTTGCGGATACAACGATTGCACAATAAGGCTACTGCGCGTGAATACAGCCGACCCCCAGCCGGGCCAACCGTATGCTGGTGTATATGACATCTTTATTGTTTACTTGCTCCGTATTTCCTCCATACTGGGGAGGACGGGGAGAGTGCGGGGGGAGCTGGCGGCATATCGCGCTTGTAAATTATAATTCAATTAATGGATTTGCGCTGCGCACTAATTTGCGTATCCCAAGGAGAAAGGGATTGGGTTGGGCCGAGATCTCATCTGTGAGTCGATGCACGCGTGCGAGTGTACGTGAAAAGGGGAATAATTTGATGCGCTGAAAATCCGCCAAAAATCCACGAGAGCTGCAAAAAAGCTCGACAAAAATCTCGCGTGGTTGTTAAAATTTTGTCGAGCATTGCATAGAACGGGTAGGAGGGGAAGAGGGGGGTGTGGGTGGCTTGACTTTTATTTTTTATGTTTATTGTCGCTTATCGCCGCCTGGCCGCCAACGTGCCTACAACAGGGCTGCTGTCATTAGACTCCTGCTGCCAAGATGAAAAAGAGTAAACACAGCGATGAAAAAACGTTAACAACTCTCTTGGGCATGCATGTGGGTGTGCGTGTGTGTGTGTGTGTGTGTGTGTGTGTGTGTGTTTGTGGGCTCTGCTGGCTCATAACAAAACGCGTTACACACAATTTGTGTGCGGCCTTCTCGCAGCCTGTGTGTGTGACTACGTGTAACTTTATTAGCAGTCTCTTGGCCCTGTGTGTTACCTTGTCAAAGTTATGAAAACGACTAGGGAATGCCTCCCGCCTCCCGTCTCCCTCCCTGCTGCCACCTACCTACTGTCATGCTCTAGCCGTCTGTTAAATTAGTTTAGACTACGTGAACAAAAGCACACCCGAAACTTTACTTTAAGTTTAACAAAATGTTTCTTTAAATAGATTAAAGTATAATTCGTATAAAATATACTAAATAATCTGATAATCTGACTTAAAATTGAATTTAAATTTGCATTTAATGTTCTTTAGAGCTATCTTATACATATATCTTTGTGACAGATCGGGAGAATATTGACCCTCCAGGCAAAGGAACAGCTTAAGAGGGCGAGAGATGGAGGATGCTGGTGGAGGTAAATTCTCCAAATACTTTGAAACACAGCTCAAATAAGTTTTCATAAACACCGTTAAAAATTATTATGAATCTAAGAATCTAAACAGTTTTACACAATCAACTTTTTACATTAACAGGAAAGTTGTTCACAAATAAGGTAACTTAATTGAAATGTGTAGAAAGAGATTAAAGTAGAAAGTGAGGACTTGAAATAAACTTCTGTATAGGTCAAAGCATCCCAAGCATTTTTATTGACTCTGGAATCAACAAAGACATTCAGGCAGCTAGCAACTTGCATTAGCAGAGAAATATTCGAAAAGGCAATCAATCAAAAGAGCTAAAAATCATTAGTTGACTGGCCCTGGTTGGCTGGTCAAAGCCAGAAGGAATCACAGCATTAAAAGGAAAAGGAATTTCAATTACGAGACCAAAAACTCATTTCGGAGCGCCAGGCACGCACCAAACGGAGGCGCCTCCTGCCGGTGGCTGAGGTGTTTTATGCATAATTCCAGGTGCTGACTATATATTTTCTTTAATATTTTTGCAAATGATGCGACAAGACGATGCTCGATAAAATCTCAGCGCGCGCGTTTCACCTCGCTTGGGTCATTTAAATGCAGATTGCAATGAGCTGTGGAGTGTGGCCAAGGGGGGCGCAGCGGCATTTGCATAATGGCGGCGACACATTGCAGCGGAAACGGAAACCCAAAGTCCGTTCACTTGCAGGTGTCCATGAGTCGTGCTTATGACTGCTTGAGCTGCCGGTGCGGCCAGCCGTGGTCACCTGCTCCTCGCCTGCTCCTTCTGCCGTTTGCACCTGCTTATTGTCGTTAGTACGCGGAAAGCTCGTTGCTTTGCTCTGCAATGGTTATGTCATCATGTGGCGCTCCTGAAATGAACATGAACTGAGCCCAGCCTCGACCAGCACAAACGTTTTTCATTTTAATTCAACAGCAATAAATAAGCTGGCTACTGAGCAAATGCAGCGCCAGGTGATAGCGCTGCATTACAATGCTCCCCACACACACGGCACGACAAGAGCTACAACAAAAGGAATCATGGCCAATACTTGAATGCATAGTATTCGCATATGACCAGTGGTCAATTTACAGGGTGTGTCAAGATTCAAGATTCAAGAAGCACGAAACATATGCGAGGCATTATTTTTATGGTTTTGTAAAATATTTAAGAGTATTCTATAGAATAATCCTAGCATAAGCTGGCATTCATTGAAGGAAAGTCACTTTAAATAATAATAATAATTAGGTTTTTCAGGAACTTAAATTTTGATGAATAGCTACAAAAACCAATTTAAAGCCTTGAGCGAAGAATTTAAACAGAATTCTTAAAAAAAAACTGATTGATGCGTTTTTGTCCTAAGACTTTCTGGAAAGAAAAAAAAGCTTTGAGCAGTTATAATTAAAGCTAAAAACTTCGAGCAAAATATTTAAGAAGACAGCTAAAAAAAAAATGATTTTCCGTTAATGGCTCTAATTAAATTTTTATGACTTGACTTCGCCCGTAAAAGGAATTCACAGTGAGTTCATATTCACGGTAAGGTGTGCTCGCAAAGTTTTGAATACAAAAAGCTCAGCACTTGCCGCTGAAGCTGGCTTTGAGTCTCGCTCACGCATCAAATTGTCCATGGGGCATGCATTTGAGCCTGATGGGATGGAGGTTGTTGCAGTTGTGTTATTTCAGTTGTTGCTGTTGTTGCTTTAATGTTTATGTTGCCACATCGTAGCCGGGCACGCATGAAGCCGCGACGTCGAGAACGACGACAGCGACGGCGACGGCGACTGCGACGGCGACTGCGATGTCGACTCTTCGACTTCGGCTGGTGAAAGGTGCAGCAGCTGCGGCTGCGGGCGGACGGTGTCAACCATTGTCAGTGGCATGTGGATGCGGTGGTGTGGGTGGGGCAACGGTAGCAGCAATAGCAGAAGCAGCAGCAGCAGCAGCAGCTGCTGTTGCTGTAGCTGAAGCTGCAGCTGTAGTTACTGGTGTGGCATAAATTTCGTTGTGGTTGCACGTGAAAATTGCATTTGGCTAGCATTTGGTTGCGTGTGTGTGTGGGCAGGGTATGTGTAACTGGTGTGTATGTGTGTGTGGTAAGTGTGTGGTGTGTGTGTGTGTGTGTGTGTGCGGTGCCTCTTTACGTGCTGTGCAAATTGTGGACTTAAATGTTTATGCGCTGGTTTGTGCCCAGAGTCACCGCCAATTGCCAACCCACTAGCATTCGCATTCGCATCCGCATCCGCATCCGCACCCCATTTGGTCGTTTGTTTATTAAGCTTTTTGGCCAAAATAGAAAAAGGTGTTGAATGCCACTCGCTGGCTGCTTTTTATTGCCCGAAACACTTTCACACACACACACACACACACACGGACACACGAACACACCCATACATATCTCTAAGTGCTGAAGCAGCTGTAAAATAAATATATATTTTTATTTCTTCTCTTTGGCCATTCTTTATTTTGTTGTGCTGCCAGGGCGAGCGTATAAATTAAACGCGTTACAGCTGGCAACCGCAGCGATTTCCCATTTTCCCCCCATTTTTTGTTCACTTTTTTTTTTTTTCTGGCTCGCATTAATTCGCGCTTGCACCCGCAAAGCACTTAATGCAGCCCTGCTCAGCAACCGTTCGCCCTGGTATGATGTCGCTTGAAGCGTATACAAAATTTAAATAAGAAACAAATCGAAGTAACGGCACACACACACACACACACACCACCCCACCTCGACGAAACCCACCTCCGCCCCCAAGCACGCAGATGGCAAATACCAAGTGTTCAATGTACTAAAAGGCAATCGAAGAGAAGAGACAGCGGATGAGAACTAAAACAGAAGGCAAAAAATATCAAAATTGAAGGTTGTAGAAGTCGAAGCCATCGGCATAATGAAACAAGTTAGAGCGCTCTTGCTGGGATTGCCCGACCATAAGATACCCTGCAGACGCAATGCAGATCTGCTGTTACAGAAATTGCAGCTAGAGACGAAATAGGTAAACCTAGTTACCAGATTTCAAGGATTTCGGCTGATGCTGACCAAGAGTGTATGGATACGTTTAAGCAGCCGGAATTGATTGATTCTGCCAGTTACGCACCCATGTAAAAAAACAAATATACTCTCATTGTTCAATGTGTTCAGGGTATAAAAAGAGAGGAGCCTAAAATGCAACAAAATAAAATTCATTGATGCGTTGTGCACACCATTCAAAGGCGAGGCCTAAATTTGAGGGTTTCTTAAATTTAAGGGGGTCTGATTAGAAAATGATTCATAAGGATACATTAAATAAATATATTTTCGGTTTTCTCATTTAATTGTTCATATACAAAATCAATTAATGAGCCTTTGTTAGACACGTCGATTATTACAATTCCCTTTAGGGATGTTTGCTGATAAGCTTCCCTCTAAAAGGCTAAAAGGCAAATAAAAGTAAATATCTTAATATTGAAATTGTGTACTGTACTGTGTGATACTTTACTCTTTTCAAAATAGCGGATTTTTTTTTTGTTTTTATTTGACAAAGGCAAAATTTTGGATTATTCATTTGGCAAATTTACGGCCAGGTCTATTTCAAACACAAGCGAGTATCGATAAATTGCATCTAAAGCCGTGCACAAAGCTGCCGCTGTCAGCCGCAGCTGTGGTAATGATATGCTCAAGTATCCAATTCCCATTGCTGGCCGCACCACCGCACCCCCGCACCCCCGCACCCCCGCACCGACGAAACCAGCCAATAGCCGTTCAATAGAGCATAAAGAGTAACAAAGAGCTTAGGGCCAACACTTAAATACAACGAAACGTTCTTAATCACACGATAGATACGTAGATACATAGCTACGGCGGGCACTTGAAATGGGTGGACCATGAACCCAAAAACTGCCAAATGCTTCGCCCAAGCGATTTCAAGTTACTTTCGACATTTCAGTCAGCTGTCAGCGTTGCTCCTGCTCCGGCTCTGGCTCCTGATCCCCTGTTTCTGCTCCTACTCTGGATATAAACGCTTACAATCTGCAAAATAAAGTGCACCAGAAATAGCTAGGAGCAGCCGCTTCGGCGTAAAAAATAATCAAACACAAGCTTCTGAGCGCTTTGCGGCCTGCGCGCCCCCACCACCCCTCCTACTCCTTAGTCGGCTTCCCCATTCTCGCACACGGCGCTTGGGCTAGTTGATTCGACTATTCGGCGCTCCACTTCCGTTTTTTGCACTTTGCATACAAAGTATCGTTAACTACTAGCATCAGTTCTGCCTCACACAACAATCAGCCGAAGGCAGCTGGCGTGCGCGCGGGGGAGGGGGCGGGGGCGGGGGCAGAGGCAGGGTAAGGGGCGTGATGGGCACAACTCCACTGACATTGCGGTTTTTCACAGATTTCCTTCGTTCCGCATTTCGGCTGCTCTTAAATGGTTTCCTTATGGAAATTTCATTGAAATGTAACGCCACGAAAGTAGTGGCAGCGGCCAGAGGTAAGGCTCTGGCGGAGGGAGGGGTAAGAAATTCATCGGGCCCTGAAAGCTATCATGCACAGATTTGAGCTCAACAGTTTCCTCGATTGGCCCCAAACACTTGCGCCCCGTCATAACTTTGGCGCATCGTTAACATTAAGTAGTCAGTCGTAAAGGTTGCCAGCCTTTAGCCCAAATTAAGAGCATTGAAATCGACGCACCTGAGCCTGAACAATAGGTTTTTATTAAAAGCCAATAGTTGGCAAATTTATCCACCTACATTAACCATTTAAAAGGCAAACCGGGTTCAATTGAAGCATTTTTTCAAAGTTTCATGAGAATGAGAATAATGTGCTAGCGAGAGGTTGTTCTCGATTGACATTGTCGTGTTAATATTGATTATAAATATCTTTGACTTTTACAAGGTTCACTTTACGACATATTAAGGATGCACGCTGGGTGTAATTATACTCCCCGATTAGGCCCTGGTAGTATGGGATATTTTCGGTTTATATAAAACTTAAATAATTAAAAGAATTATTGACTCGAGTTTTAGTGACTTTGAATATAAAAACAATATAAACTCAATATAATACCACTTACATTCAAACGGATCTGTCACTTTGCCTGATAAGCAAACTAAACTAGTTTCACTTTAAACTAATAGGAACATGTAAGAGGTTCTAGTCGGGAGCTCCCGAATAGGGGAAACTCTGAACCCTCTTCTTCCAACAGGCGATAGGTATAAAATGAATGATACTTGATATATATATATACTATTCTAGAAGCTACATGTCAAGTTTGGTGATTAAAGCTCATATTATTTTCCGAAATTGCTCAAAAAACAGGATTTCTATATCGATCTTTATCGATCAATTGGAAACGGGGCAAGTTATCGAATATCGGAAACTAACTCGATCTGCGCGGCACTAGGAGGACCTTCAGCTAAAATTTCAAGTCGCTAGCTCTTACAGGTTCTGAGATCCTTGCGTTCATACATACGGACAGACAGACGGACGGACGGACAGACGGACGGACGGACAGACGGACGGACAGACAGACAGACGGACAGACAGACGGACGGGCATGGCTAGATCGACTCGGCTGTTGTTGCTGATCAAGAATATATATACTTTATAGGGCCGGAGATGCTTCCTTCTGTTTGTTACATACATTTGCACAAATACATAATACCCTTTTTACCCATTTTCAATGGGTTCAGGGTATAAAAAGAACAGGAATTATACCCGACACTTGTTATTTAAATGTTGCAACAGATTTCTTCACAGCACACTTTAATGACATTTATTTATAGGTGGGAATAATCCAATCGTTACACTTTTTAATTAATTTGATTAACCCTAAATTTCATTTTCACACGTATATTTTGAATAATTTTAGTCGCGAGGCAAATCATATCCGTATACTTTGCCGCTCCAATCAATCTCCAGCTTATCGATCCTGTGTATTATTTCTCTCACTTGTCGCTTTCGGACTTTCCATTCTCGGTTATTACAGTTTCAACAGCATGGAGGAACATATTATCAATAATCACAAGAGTCATCATGGCAATCATTAATAGCTTTGTGTTATTTAAGGCCATTGTTAAATTTGTGCTTGTGATTTTAAATTTCTTTTATTTAAGAATTAGGGACTTTTGTAGATTTTTAATGTCATGGGTGACTTGATAGAACCCAAAAAGGTTAAGGATTGAAAGATCAAAACTGATTAGACGTAATATCTCACCGATTCTTGAATTTAACCACTGATAACTTATAGTTAAAATAGTTAAATTTAACACATGCATAGGAATAAAAAGAAAACGAAGAATAAGTCTTTCCAGTTGAGTATCAGAACATCCAACTTTCCTCACAAACTGATACCCATCCAGGATCTAAGCCTCTTATCTTCCAACTCGGACCCTCGTCTTAATGTTTTTCCCAGCGTACGGCAATTGTAAAGATTGAGAAATCGACCAACCTGAATGTTAAAAAATTAAATAATATCAAGGAAAATAATATTTGTAAGCTATAACCTCGAGGAAAGTACATAATATTTGGCTATATCTATATCTATACCTTATATGTAGTCGACAAAGATATCAGGTAGACAAAAGTTACTATCGATGCTGTTCTCCAGCTTTTATCCCTACATCGTTTATGCCTTTAATCGGTATAGGCTGGATTTTTTCCTGTGGCCTGCCACATTTTTATGTACTTTCTTTTCGGTTGAATCTTGTGGTTGCGCCGCCCAGAGGTCATAATTTCTTGTTAAGCCCACAACGCAAATGGCACTTTTACCTAAATGGACCATAAGGCGTTAAAATGTTGTTATCGCCCCAAGGCCCCCATCCACAACTCCCTCTCTGCCCGTACGCACACACACACACACACATACACACCCTCGAGTCTGAGGCCTTACCTTGACTTGGCTGGCGCAATAAAAAGCCGAAATACATTTCGATTATGCGACGCGAGTTTTTTCTTTTCTTTTCTTCTCTTTTTTATTTTTATTTTATTTTTATTTTTTAAATTTCATTTGTACAGTTGGCTTTACAGGTCCTTAACAACAATTGAATGCTCTGTTGGCTTAAGTTAATCGAATTTATGAATTTACCGACGCAATGCAATACAAATTTCTCGCTACAAAAAAGAAAAGCGAATTTGCCTCTTTGTACACAGGTATCCGATATTTTTGCCTAAATGGGAGTTTGTGACTTTTCTATCATATTTTATAACGAGTTGCTTAGTATATACAACCGAATTTTAAATTATTATAAATTAAAGATGTGTAGCATATGCAAATTGTAAGTAATTTTGGCTCCCCCCATTTGAATAATAACGCTAATGAATGCCATTTACATTTCCAGCTGTATAAAATTAGGCTGCAAACTGCTTTGTGTGTTGTTTTGTTCGATTTTCGGGGTACTTTTAATTCTGGCACTGGTTATCTATTTTGTATGCTTCCATAACAAGGGCGATAGCTCCAAGTCCGATGCCAAGGCGCTGAGTGACTTTTCTTTCTAAAATTGCGACCTGAACATTATAAAGGTTTCTGATTTTTTTCCATATTTTTTTAATACAAATTTTTATGTCACAGGAAATAATGTATATATGAAAAAGGTTTCGGATTAATGTGGAAGTCTTCTGAATAAATAATAGATTTTGTCTGGTATTGGAATAGTTTCATAAAGTGTGTAACGGGTGGAGGGAGGAAGATTGGAGATCGTTCCCAAGAGAGATATGTAACATATTCTCTAACATTTAGAATAAATATGTCTTAGTATTGGGGTAAGATGAGGGCAATTCTGAAAAATGAATCCTCTTCAATTTATCCAGAACTCATAGTTGACAGAAGCAAAGTATCGATTGTGGGCAATAGGTTTCGGGCAAAAGCCACATGTGATCGCTAGCTAAGATAAATATTTGGATTCATCAGTCTGTCTACTTAGGAGCCCATTATTAAATAAAATAAGAGGAATTTTTGTATAGCTATTGTATATTGTATCTTAATTAAAGGTAGATATAGTAAGATTCATAATGCTGGCGGTAATTCATGTCATTATCTAAAGTTTAATTTAAATGTGTAATAATTTGTTATTAGTGGAAAATCAGCTTTGTTGGCCATAGTATATTTATAGTTCCAGCAGGGCTCCAATCCTTCATATTGGCAATCGTCTCTTATGCCAGAGATTCAGCTCAACTTAACCTACAAGTCGATGAACACGGCTGTGCCATATTAATTATGTGTTGTTGCTGCTGCTGCTGCTGTTGGTCCTACTATATATACTATTCTAGAAGCTTAATGTCAAGTTTGGTGATTAAAGCTCATATTATTTTCCGAAATTGTCAAAAAAACAGGATTTCCATATCGATTTTTATCGATTACTTGGAAACGGGGCAAGTAATCGAATATCGGAAACAAACTCGATCTGCGCGGCACTAGGAGGACCTTCAGCTTCCTGCAGCTAAAATTTCAAGTCTCTAGCTCTTATAGGTTCTGAGATCCTTGCGTTCATACATACGGACAGACGGACGGCCTTACCTTGACTTGGCTGGCGCAATAAAAAGCCGAAATACATTTCGATTATGCGACGCGAGTTTTTTCTTTTCTTTTTTTTTTATTTTTATTTTATTTTTATTTTTTAAATTTCATTTGTACAGTTGGCTTTACAGGTCCTTAACAACAATTGATTGCTCTGTTGGCTTAAGTTAATCGAATTTATGAATTTACCGACGCAATGCAATACAAATTTCTCGCTACAAAAAATTAAAGAAAAGCGAATTTGCCTCTTCTACACAATATACACGATATTTTTGCCTAAATGGGAGTTTGTGACTTTTCTATCATATTTTATAACGAGTTGCTTAGTATATACAACCGAATTTTAAATTATTGTAAATTAAAGATGTGTAGCTTATGCAAATGGTAAGTCAGTTCAGCTCTCCCCATTTGAATAATAACGCTAATGAATGCCATTTACATTTCCAGCTGTATAAAATTGGGTTGCCAACTGCTTTGTGTGTTGTTTTGTTCGATTTTCGGGGTACTTTTAATTCTGGCACTGGTTATCTATTTTGTATGCTTCCATAACAAGGGCGATAGTTCCAAGTCCGATGTCAAGGTGCTGAGTGACTTTTCTCTCTAAAATTGCGACCTCAACATTATAAAGGTTTCTGCATTTTTTTCTATATTTTGCTAAAACAAATTTGAATGCCACAGGTAATAATCTATAAATGAAAAAGGTTCCGGATTCATGTGGAAGTCTTCTGAATAAATAATAGATTTTGTCTAGTATTGGAATTGTTTCATAAAGTGTGTAACGGGTGGAGGGAGGAAGATTGGAGATCGTTCCCAAGAGAGATATGTACAGAGAACTATTCTCTTCTCTAACATTTAGAATAAATATGTCTTAGTATTGGGGTAAGATGAGGGCAATTCTGAAAAATGAATCCTCTTCAATTTATCCAGAACTCATAGTTGACAAAAGCAAAGTATCGATTGTGGGCAATAGGTTTCGGGCAAAAGCCACATGTGATCGCTAGCTCAGATAAATATTCGGATTCATCAGTCTGTATGCTTAGGAGCCCATTATTAAATAAAATAAGAGGAATTTTTGTATAGCTATTGTATATTGTATCTTAATTAAAGGTAGATATAGTAAGATTCATAATGTTTAATTTAAATGTATAATAATTTGTTATTAGTGGAAAATCAGCTTTGTTGGCCATAGTATATATATAGTTCCAGCAGGGCTCCAATCGTACATGTTGGCAATCCTCTCTTATGCCAGAGATTCAGCTCAACTTAACCTACAAGTCGATGGACACGGCTGTGCCATATTAATTATGTGTTGCTGCTGCTGCTGTTGGTCCTACTTCTGTTTCTGCAGCTGGCAACTAGGCGTATGTGCAATTTATTTGCATATGATGACCGGCATTGCGTAAAAATTAATGAAAGGCAATTAAAAGCATTCGGAAATGTAATAAAATGGGTAATGCGCACAGCCAAAGCCGACGACAATTAAATGTGGAAGCTGTTGTTTGCTTAATGCAAATATAATATTACACGCAACAAAGCTGTCAACTATAAATAAACAATTTTAAATTTATATGGTAAATAAGTATACTTTAACATGCATACGAACAATGGCCACTCGTACAATTCAATGCAATTTGTTATAAATGTTTGGCAACATGTTTATGCCTATGAAAATTGAATTCAATTGTTCGACTTGTTTTTAGTGTTGAGAGCCAAATTGAATTTGTTATTTCGGGCATTTTAGTTCATGTTGTAGTTGTTGTCTGTAATCAATTGGCATGACAAATGCAGTTTGTCGTTGCAAAATTCCTTTGCTCATACCCTGTAGCTATACGCTTTGAAGTGAATATCAGCTCGGTAGAAGCTTGCATTTGTGTATTGATATAAATAATGTAATATAATAATAACAAACAGGCTTGTCTTAAATCCTATTTTCTGCAACCTCGACTTGCCAACAAATGGGAAACATGATTTATACAAGAGGTCTTTGTCGTGTTTGGTACTTTTCCTATTATAGCTATTATGTGAAGGATCATAGAGACATAGATAACAATTCCTAAGAAAACGAGGAACTTTCTTTCAGATAAAGAGTATTTTGTTGTTGACCAACACTGGGCTAGCCTTCATTGGGCATACATTATTAGCTTATAATAAAACGTGTTAATGTTATTATCAAAGGTTGACTCAAATCGTGGTCTGTCACATATTTTTTTGGATTCATTATTTTAATTTATTTTATGTCTGTACAAACTTTCATACGTAAAATTGTATATAAAAATGTTAGGTAAAATATATGCTACACCATAGACAGTAAATTTATTTTTTAAATGAAAAAAAAAATAGATTCTAGTAAGCAAACAAGAGGATAATAAAATGTTTTTATTATCCATGGTAACTCATAGTTCAGCTTCTTCACAGAAAGGAAAATCTTAGTTTTTGTTGTTGCCGCTGCAGCTGTTTGTCAAGTTTTTCGGTCATGCCACAAATCGGTAACAAACACTGTGCAGCGTTTGGAAACTGGCGCATTATTGCGATTTTACACGCTGCTGCACTTGAAAATGAAACGGACAATAAGCTCCACTTGGCTACAATAAGTTAGTCAGTTTGCAGCTTTTTAGGGCTGCGTTGGGGGCTGAGTTGTGTGTACTTTGGGGCGTGGCAGCCGCATCGTTGTCGTGGCCATCATTGCCACTGTCCGCCGCTAAAAGCTTTTTGATTATGAAAAATGTTCGAAACATATGCTCCAAATGACTGTGGAGCGTGCAAAGAACATGAAGAAGCACAACATTGCAGAGAAGAAGCATCAGCAGCAGCAGTAGCCACAGCAGCAGCAGCAGCAGTAGCAGAAGCAGAAGCTGTAGCAGAAGCAGAAGCTTGTACTCAGTACCTTTCTGCTGGTAGTGTGCTTTTTGCACTGCACTACAAAACTGTGTGTATACGATCCCATTCGAAGTACTTAAATCTGTATATGTAGAACACGTTCGCAACCATTGTGTAAGTGAACATATTTTTTGCCCGGCTTTAGTTTACTCGCCTTTCAGAAGTTATTGTTGTTGCTGCGTTTCCCTGTTTATTGTGGTTTCTATACCCTGGGCCCATTGAAAACGGGTAATAAAGGGTATACAACTACTGAGCAAATGTATGTTGCAGTCTAAAGGAATGGATTTCGACCCCACAAAAAGTGTAAACATATTCTTGATGATGATGCCGAGCTGTGGCATATAATTTTGGTATCAACAGAAGATGAATATATATCGATTTCAAAAGAAAGCTTTCTAAGCATTAGCTAAATATCCAATCTGAAAAATAAATATATTTTGATCGGAAACAGCTTTCGCATGTTTAAAGAAAGGGACTTGTTATGTCTGGTTAGAGGGTATCTCCTAGTCGAGCACTAGCAACTAGAGCACTCTAACTTGTCTTGCGTTTTACGTGTGAGTGTGTGCATTTGTTTTGTTGCTCGTGCATTGTTAATGGTTGCGCTATTTTATTTTGAAATTAATAAAGTGGCAAAAAGCGTACAACAAAAACAAACTATTTACTTCAAGAGTTTGGAAAGTCCGAGTGGCGGTTGCAAAGTTTAATTTGTTTTATTGTACTCTTCGCAAAATGGCAAACAAATTGTGAATAAAGTTTGTCCAGATCTTGTTTTAATGAAGCAGCAGCTGTAAAGCTCGCCAATAATATAATTTCACTTTAAGTACACAAAGTTATACAAAATTGTTGAGCTTTTGGTTAAATGGTTAAGATAATGTAGTTTTAAACCATTCTTGTGCTTTCAGAGCTTAAAATCTGAGTCGATAGATAATATGAGAAATATAGCATAAAGTATGTTTATATATGTTTAAAATATAATACTTATATCTATTTTTTCGAGCTGTGTGCTATAAAGCTGAAATGTTTAAAGAGTTTTTCATATTATTTCGGAAAGGCTTAAGGAACTTATGAACTTTTAAATTTCGAAATGGTCGTGATTCATTTGTATCAAAAGTGTTCAACATGTTTGTATGTTTATGACTTTTAGTCGTATTGGGATTCATTATATCAACTATGCAATTGACAATATTATGTTATAACGCATTATCACAGTTCAGGACAAAACCCTCATATCTCTGCTAATGAGTTTACTAATTCACACTTGTACACTTGTGTGTCCTATCCTAAAATAAAGCTCATGCGCCTGGTTGTCGCCATATATATATATATATATTTACGAAGCAAGTTCTGTCTTAGTTTTAAGTATATCAAACTGGAATCTTTCTCTTTGACTTCTTTGGTACTCAAGAAGAAACTTACTAATCTTTCATCGTTAACGAATCGGAGGACAGTTTTCAGTGTTGTCCTCCTATAGGATGTTGGCGACAGGCTTCTTTTCGCTCAACCCTTTTCGTAACGTATTACATCTATTTAAAAAGTATATTTACAAGTTATAATTGTTTTTTCCCATCTCTGTTATTATTGCATTTAATTGAATAATGAATAATAAAAAGTGGCAATCCTCGCCAACTATAATATAGAGGTAGGAAATTAATAAAATAAATTATTCCTACAAACTAAAGGGAAATATTTTGAAAGCGCTTGGCTTTAATATCTGTCGACAATCTCAGCTTTAGGTTAAACGTGCCTTTAAATGCTCCCAATTTGGTAACGCCAAGTGTCTGCAGGCAGCCGAGAACTTTGGAACAACTTCAAAATAAGATCAGACGTACTTAAAATGCTTCACAAGAGACACACAAAATAACAATTAAACATCAGCGAAACTGACAAACTTTGTTGAAGAGCAAACAAACCCAAAATACATAACAACTGGCAGCTGGCAGCTGGAGGCACGAGTATAATCCTATATGGATAGAGGTATGTATATGCATATGCAGTTGGTATGTATGTACTTGCCTCTATGGCCGCAAAAGACGCGACGTTTGAAAAGTTCGCGCCTTGGCACGGGTAAAGGTTACGGGCTAGAAAACTTTGTCAGCGAACGTGACATGAAAATCGCAGCGCTGATGAAAAATGCTAAATCGTGACTGGAATATGTGATGTAACAAAACAGGGCCCAACCACGCCCCCACCCAAAAAAAAAGAAGTAATAATAAGAAGAAGAAGAAGAAAGTTACAGCTTTAGCGACACATGGCCCGAGCCTATGGCTTGCCAATTGAATTTCCTCAAATAAATTTTGAGACATTCGAATCGCAAACTCGCGTCCATGTAACACGAGAGCGCAATGCGCTGCCGCTGTTGGCCAGCCCAAATATAGGAACTCCATTTCGAGTGTTGGACAAGTTGGACTATATTTAGGCCAAGACTTGGCTATATGGCTGGCGGCGGCTAATGGCTCCATTTGCTCTGTTGACTCAGTCCAATGCCCAACGCCCCGCCCCGGTTACTTGATGCCAATGCAATGTGCTCGGGAGTGTGTGCACTTGACTTCGCCTGCTGTGATTTTATCGTTTAAAAATATCATAAAAATTATCTGCCCGTTTCTCTGCTCTCTCTCTCTCCCTCTCTCTCTCTCTCTGTCAGATGCGCTCTCATAGTTTATAGACTGTATCTCTTTCTAGTTGTATTTGCATCTCGGTTTCAACGCGTTGGTTTCTATAAATACAAAGTCGCCAGTTCGCTCGCTGCATTTTTCCGGCAGCATTTGGGTGTGTGTGTGTGCGTGTGCGTGTGTGTGCGCTTGTTTTCTTATAGCTACAGTTACGTGGCGATCGCTCCCTGCCCGCTCCTCTTCTAGCCTCCTCTATTTTAGCTGTAATTAGATGTCGCCTTGGGGTTGGTCTTTCTTCTACTTTGACAAAGGCTATTGCACTCGGCTCTCGACTCTCGGCACTCGGCCTGCCTGGGGCATTCAATTACCAACGCGTTGACAAATATTTTCTAGTTGCCAGGCGGAGATTTTAAATGTATAACTGTCGAGTTCAGAGGCCCAACATGTGCACGTGCATCCCGATGAGCATTTAGATCATTTAATTGCTCAATAAGTGCCAATTGCTGTAGAAACTGATGGAGCTGCTATGCTGCTTGTCAAGTGGCCAAAGTACAGTGGTCGGCATAATTATTTTGACGAACAATATAGTCATTCGCTAGAAAACATTACATGTATCATGCTTGAAGCATAAAGAAAATGAACAAATTAAGTAATCGATATTGTAAGACTAAAAAAAAAATAAAAAACTTATTACAATTTGTCTCGTCCACATAATTATGCCCACCACTGTACATTGACGTTTAGCACTTGGCCAGGCCATGTGCGCCTGTCAATGTGGGAGGCGGCAGCTCAGAGATTATTTGATGAAATTGCCGCCTTGGAGGCTGTTAGATAACACGACGATCGAAATCTTGAAATGTGTTAGAAACAAAGAGCACCGTTCTTCTACGAAACCAAAAGAACGGAATCCTAGCCACGTATTTTGTGCGGGAGGCAGAAAGATTCTGAATCATTTGTATAACAAACAGGCCCAATTTATTAAGGGTTATCCATTCTTCTGATTGAGCGCCCTCAAGTTGGCTTTTGCTTTTTTCGAGTTTCAAATCTTCAACTTCAACAGAACGCATGGAGGAAACTTAATATATTCTTGTTCAGCTTATTATCGAGTATATTAGAATTCTGCTTATCTCGTACAAGGAAAAGTATAAAAGTTATTTTGCAATCTGCGTTGCTCTATTAGACTACTACTTTGTTGTTTTCATTTTATTTTGCCAGCTAGCAATATTTAGTACATTTTTTATTTTGTAGACATTTATATTAATACGGGGCATAAAAAAATATATGGTCTAAATTTTGTAGATGAATTGATCAAATGAGCGTGCTCTGGTGAAGAGTGTCCGACTACGAAATACCCTGGACCCAATGCCAGGCAGCCGCGGCGGTTTTGTGTGCTTTTAAGTTATGATTAAAAATCAAGTCTCGATAGATAAAAATAAAATCCATATTTTGGAAATGGGATGAGATATTGACAACAGCTTTTGTAGCTTTTCGGGCCGACGCTAAGTAGACTCAGCTCGTTGCCTTGATCAGGAATATATTTAAGCTTTTTTGCCTATAAACATAAATATGCACAAAAAAGGGAGGACTGCTCTATTCGAGGGTTTATTTCCATTACAAACAGCGCCAGTTAGACCCAGGTAGAACTATGTTTTAATCAACTTAGCAATATTCATTGCTAAATTACTTTTGAATTTATTAGCATCAAATGTTTGTACACACCAAAGTATGTCCACACATCTGCAAATGCATACATTTCAATTTAAATGGGCGTATCCAAAAAATGAAAATATTTATTCATGATCCACATGTATGCTATGCGAGAACTTAAATGTCAGAACAGGTGCTGCTATTTTTACTGTTACTGAGATCGAAATAAATAATAAGCAGAGTATATTGAAACTTATCTGTTTCAATCAAACATTCTGCAAAGAAAATTATCTATAGCCAAAAATGTTTAATTTAATTAAATTAATAATAGTATGCATGTTAAAAGGTTGCCTTCTTTTTTTTGGTGACTGTGAGTTTTGTTAGCGTGTTTCTTTTCTTATATAATAGATAATATGAGTCCACATGTATTTATTTATAGCATACGGTTCTTTCAGAGGCAAATTTTTCAAGACAATTTCTTAATATTTCGAGTATGTTCAACAATATTTTTAAGAGATCTCTTTGTTTTTTATATATTTTTATCTACACATATTAAAACTATTGTATGTACTTATATATATTCAAATATTTCAACAATATTTTCTTAAGGTTTGACTTGCTATTCTTTTCTCAAAAAAAGCACAGCAGATATTTCCTTTTGGTTGGCCAAAATAAATGTTGTCTCATATCTGTGCAACTTTTTAACCTTCGAAGATACATCGAGCATAGAAAAAACACCCTCCCCGTATGCCCCTTCAGTATTGCCCCCCCGCTTGGACAATGTGTGGAATAAAAATAAATATTAGTTGCTAACGCAGCCACATACAATCTATGAGTATGAAGGAGGGCATTTGTATCTAAGTATTTGTATCTTTGTGCCTGTATCTGTGTCAGCTGCCCACGTTGTTGATGCTGACTGCTGACGCCGTGTGTTGCTGTCGAGAGCATTTTATATTTTAATTCCTATTTACGTGTGTGTGTGTGTGTGTGTGTGCATGTAAGTGCTTAACTAGCAGAGCAGAGCCCTGGCCAGAAGCCGAACAGAAGCATCACCAGAGGCAGTTGCAGCGCCCGAACCCACCCACACACTCAAAAAATGTTGCCTGTATCCACTTGCGTGCGATTTCAAAGCGTTATTTATTTGTGGCACAAGCGACCATATTTCAAATGCACACCGCCAGCCTCCTCCAACCGCCAACCTACTGTAACCGCCAACCTCCACAATCCGCGCCCAAGTTGAAAAGTCGACAAAAATACACGCAGCGCGAAAGAGAGAGCAAAAGCGAACGCCAAAGAAGGATAGAAAGAGTAGGGCGAAAACTATACTAAATGGGGAATACTTCGTAAACGCGACGCCAACTTACCAACTTTTGAATGCCCTAAGCAGCACATATGAATATTGAAAATGGAACTAATACCCTTTTTCAAAAATAAGAATTATAAACAATAGAAATCCAATCATTTTTAATTCAAAAAACTTTGTTTTTGAAGATGTCTGCAGCTCTTATTTGAATGCAATTTTCATTTCATAGTTAATCATTTATTAGACATAATAGAACCTTGTTCACCTTCTGGACCAATCGTTATTTTTATATTTTTTAGTAAATAATTAGAGATTTATGCAAAATTTAATTAGGAACGTGACTTTCAAGGTAATACGGATAATTAAAGCAGTTGAGAAAAAGGTAGCAAACATTTTTTTAACTTGAAGAAAAACTTGAGCCGTGCAACGCTGGGTAATACGCATTTGAATAATATACAAAATAAGTATTTCGAATGAAATGTCCTACGATGTAATTCAACTCAGCTCACCTGTTTCTTATAGCTAGGATATTTAAGTATTTGGGATAGTTTAGACCTTGGCTTCTTCAACTTCCGGTAGGGGCTACCGGTTGCAGCTTTGCTGGAGGATTACGGGTTTCTTTGTTGTTATTATTGCTGCTGTCCAAAACGGTTGCTACAATTTTTTGTTATCCCCGAAAACTTTTTCGCACTCGTTGGCTTATGTTGCTGCAACTGCTGTTCCAGTTTTAAATTTTGTTGTTTTTGTTTTATTTATTTTTTTTAATTTTACAACTTAACATGTCGCACAAAGGTGCACATGAAGCGCATGAGTGTGAGTAAGGGTGTGTGTGTGGATGTGTGTGTGGCTGTGCGCTGATATCAGTCGCATGCATTGCTGCCGCTTGGTATTTGGCTCTAACCAGCTCTATAACTATCTAGCCCTCCCTTTAGCCGTGCCGCTCGCCTCCCCGCGGACAGCCACTTTTTTGTACTAAATTTATGCGCTTTCATTTTATGAAAAACTTTCGCAATAATTTCTCAAAACGTTTTTGTGGTGAATTGAAATGCGAGAAAAACATTTTGCGGATGGCGACTAAAAACTTGAGAAAAACCTTTGCCCACACACACACACACACACACACACGCACACTGAGCCCTTACTATGAGGAAAAACAAATACTTCCATTTTTTTTGTTGCACTCGACCATGCCCACAAATGACGTTTAGCAGCGCCTGCCAGCGGCAAAGTTATTCGCGCTTTTCCTAGCTCCTCCATGTCTTTTGGCTCTGCTGTGCCGTCGTCTTCCTCTTGGCCAAAACTTTAATGAAAAGTTTTGTTAAGAACTTTTGCGTTGGAAATTTCAACGCTTGAATGAAGGCGCTGCTGGCGCATCGGCAGAAGGCAAGGCAAGGAGACAGAGAATTGGTGTGTGGCATCGTGCCTGACATAAGATTGTTTTTGCAGCGGCGTTTGCCAAAAGTCAGCGAGACTTACTAACCTGGCCATAAACAACAACAACAAGCAACAACTACAACAACAACAATGAGAAGAGCGCGCTGGTAAATGGTATCAATTTTGTTATTGCAGTTGCCGACGCTTTTCCACCTGCACTTTCAAATTATTTACCTGAATAAACATTTGGTATTTTAATTACACAGCTGGGCACGTGTGTATGTGTGTGAGACTGTGGGGAGGCGATAACTTGGGCATAATTGAATTAACACACAATTTACGGTACATTGCGTAAACTTTTTGCTCTGCTGCCACATTGGGG
Organism: Drosophila montana; assembly: GCF_035044405.1. Lineage (NCBI taxonomy): Eukaryota > Metazoa > Arthropoda > Insecta > Diptera > Drosophilidae > Drosophila > Drosophila montana. The sequence goes on from NW_026996881.1 coordinate 385,033, forward strand.
AGGCTGCGCCGACTGAGAAGTACGGGTAGCCTGTTTGGGAGACAGGGGCTAATGTTGCAGTATTTGGCGGGATGCCTGGAATATCAATTTTTAGAGAAAAAATAATGGTAGAAAAGTTTTGCAAAACTCAAAAATCTGGCACGAAATATGCTCAAAGTTTTCTGTTTTTTTTTTTTGGTTTTTGTAAACCATCTTCTTATGAGTTTGTCACGAAATGCGGGATTAGTGTTTTTGACAATTTTAGCTTTTTAAGCCTATATTCACCTTAAGCTGCTATATGTTAGATAACTTTATCAAAAACTTTATTTTCCAACGATTTTTTTCTGTGGTGCTATATGATTCTGTAGTCAGCGTTTCAAATGATTTTGTTCATATATTGTTATGAGAGTGAATCTTGAGGTTGGTTAAAATATCTTGAAAAATGGACAACTTTTTTATCGACAGTCCAATCGCCTGAAGGGTAGGCCAGAGTATGGTAATGTCAGGACTAATAGACTAAATCTCAATTAAAGGAGTTTACTTTTAATGAATAATAGCTTTATTATGGACGCATTTTACACATCTTAGGATTTTTAGTTTAATCGTTATTAAACTAAAAAACCACTGAATGCAAGGCAACTATTATTATATATATACTCCATGACTTTTTTTTGATTTACGTTTAAAATTGGCAAATTTAAAAGATTTACTTTGTTGCCTTTAAAATTGCTTTCTTTTGTTTCGTCTTTTTTTTTTATGAAATAGCTTGAAATAATACATAAAAAGGCCGCCACTTGAGTTCATTCATACCCAGAGCCATGTGCAATAATACAATACAAGTACGAATACAAGTACGAATACGAGTTTAAGAATAAGTGTGGGTATGGGTATGAGTGCATGCGAGTATGCTGTCTGGTATACGTATCGGACCGGCTATTGGTACATGTGTAGGCATGTGGCATGTTCTACATGTGTCCGCTTGCCGGGCTTGACTTCCACGTAATTACGAAACAGTCGGCAGACAAACGTTGCAAGGGGCCACTGCCACTGGCTGTGGCAGAGCCCTGAGACAGCGGCGTCATCACATGTGGCACTGGATAAGAGTGGTAGATAGCCCAATAAGGGCTTTGTCCATGTCCAGATCTCGCCGACGAGTGTGTTACACATGTAACCCGTAACAGACAATGCCAAAGTGGGCGCATTGTGATTAAATGGGTGTGGCATCAAAGTGCATGTTGATGGGACAATTTATATATATATACATATATTCCACCATGTTCGCTATGACCAAATATTTAAGCCACGGGACATACAGACTCGACTAGGGGATACCCTTAACTGCAAGCCAGCTAGCTTCCTTCCATATACACACACGCACTTACAGCAGCTGCTTCCTCTGTCCTTAGCCCATCATTATGAGGAATGCTTAATTAAATAAGAAGTTTTATGTTAATTGTCCGATCTTCATGCATGGAAACATTATCATGAAAGCATACAATATTTTTCTTTACCATCCGATCGACTTTATACTCATTTTCAAAGGCTTAATTCATCATATACGTGCTTCACATCTTTCCCAAGATCCTCCCCTCTTAAATGAAAAATACGGTTCAATGATAGTTTGCACAAACTTTTGTTTATCAGTTTCAAGGTTCTCCAAAATGGATATGGAAAACTTTGATTCCAACAGTCCTTGATTCGATGGACATCAAACTCATTTATAACTATCTACGAAAAATGTAATTAAAACTTGGAGTTCAAAATACGACGGGTATATTTACATTTTCTACTGTCGGGAAACATTCGAAGCAAGGTCTGAGGAAGGCATATAAGGCATATATAACAAATATTTAAAATTAGTATAAATTTATTAGCTAAACTTTCTTGACATAGCTTAAAAGCATCTAAGTAATTTGTATTAATTCCAAATGAGGTTAATCTTGTAAATAATTTAAATTTATTTGTGAAATAAAAAATTAAAAAAAATCAATAAAATATTTTATAAGTAATAGTTTTTTAAGGTGGTTAATATAAAATTTATTTGTAATGACTCTTAAAGAAATTATTATATTAAATTTACATTTAACATAATTGTGTTATAATAAAACAAAATAGATAGTAAAAAATAAAAAATATTTCCCAAATTCAAACTAGCCTGAAAACTTGGGTACAATAACATACAATTTCTCTAATTTTATCCGTCTGATACTCAAAGTGATATTGAATATTTATGAATTAACGATTAAATTATCAATATTTTGGTCTTTAATATTATTCTTTTGTGTTTTAGTATTTACCATGTAATGTTATGTAAATTTTTGGAGCACCCTAAAGTAGAATATCATTGTAAATTGTATGGAATATAATTTAAAAATTAATTTTGTTGTTGCTGTCACTTAGATAATATTTTTAATGCATTTTTGTATGAAATGCCAATGCTCTTAAAGGTTCACTTCAAGTTTCTATATTTATGCATCGTCAAGGGGCATAAAATCTAAAATCGTTTGTCACGTTTTGCACATAAAAGGATTTTCAATTTTCCAATGTGACAAGCGCGCAATGTCCGCATTTGCATACTGAAGTTGAAATAGCAGCTAGGGGAGGGGAAGGTGCTTCGGGAGGCAAATGGGAAGCAAATAAAATCAAATTTTATGTAATGCCGCGAGGACAAACAGCGAGGCAGCATTTTAAGATTTTTCACTTTTTATTATCAATAAAATAAATGAAATCAAATTCTGCAATTTAATTGCTGTCGTAAAAACAAAGGAAAGTTGACAAAAAAAAAAAACAAATGTTGAAGATTTGTTTTGCGGCTGTGTGACGCATTACGAGTATGAGCCACAAAATATGGCATATAAAATGAGCGGGACACATAAATAAATACAATACGTGTCAAGATATGATTTTGGACCAATGATATTTTTTTTATACCCTGAGCCCTTCGAAAGTGGGTAAAAAGGGTATAATGTTTTTGCAAATGCGTGCAATGGCAGAAGAAGACATCTCCGATTCCATAAAGTATATATATTCTTATTCAGCTTCAATATTCAAGTCGGTCTGTTAGTATTTATGTATGAACGCGTCCATCTCAGAGGATAGGGACTTCAAATTTGCCAGAAAGTTCGTGACGGTGTCTCGGCGAGGGGCTAAGGTAATCTCTTAGTCTGGTATCCACGGCTAGAGAACTTATACATGTTTATTTTAGTACTATTATTTTATTTATTTTTTGGCACATTTTCAAGGCTTATCAAATTTCTGAGTGTTCCTCTTCACGTCCTTCCTAAAAGCTTATAAATATGAACGGCATTGAAGAGATTTTTCCGTACATTTAATGATGATTAACATTTTTAATGAACTACGTAACCGCATATTGTAGTTAATATTTATTTTAACAATTTGTACATTCTAAAAATTGTCTTATATTTTATTATTTATTGATTTTGTTAAGGTCCTCAGTGCATGTATAGGGTATCTCCTAGTCGGATACTCCCAACTAGAGCATAAGGGCTATCTATTAAAAGTTTCGAATGTAGAGCGACAACGTAAAGAGCATATTTTCATTTCATTCGAGAATCTTGCAGAGAATTCACAAGTAAACCGTTTTCTTAGCAATTGGAACGACGGGCCAAAAATCGTCTATGTATAAAACACACAATTTATTTTAACATTTTGATGCAATTGAATTTGTTTCATATAGAATTTTATAAATATAAATTAACTAATAAGTCCTAAGGCCTAACCGAATAAATGTTTCGACTGTAGTTTGTTCTCGTTATTTCTCTCTCGTATGATGCGTTTTTATGGTCATGCAGCTTTCAATGCATTTGATGAGGGTTTCTGTATCTGCATAAGGGGCCTAACGAGTAGTGGGTATATGTATACATGTGTGTTTGTGTGTGTGAGTTTGTTGTGTACTCCTTAAAGAGATTTATATGTAGACAACAGTTGGTGCCTATGTTTTTATGGCACAACAGCGACAGACAAATTCATCAAGCTAACGGCAAGGACGAGAATCTCTCTGGAAGCTATTATTGCCACCCAAAAATACGTATCATACGCGCCAAAGATGAGAGAGAACAAAAAGGAGAAATCGTCCAAAATCGAGCAAAAAATTAAATTGCATTTGTGTGTTTCGCTCGCATGTAAGCAGAGGCATCTTCTACTTCTTCTTGCTGGCTGTATCCATCAGATGCATACATTATGGGTATGTGTGTGTGCAGCTGCAAGTTTTTCAAAGATGCCTGAGTGAGTGAGCGTGACTGTGTGTGCATTAGTTAAGCTTTACATTTGCACATTAAAAGGCGAATTGTGTTTTAGCTTTTTGTGCAAACTTGAACATTTTCTAAGCCCTTAAAAGGGTTTCATGTCGAATACTTTAAAATGCATTTAAAGCATTTTATGATTAGCAACAAATACTATTATAAAGCGTATTTCACATAAGTAACGATAGAAAGTTTAAAACAAAAAGATCTGCTTCTAAAAATCAAGAGGGCCTGTGCCAAGCTGCCTTTAAAAATATTTTAGCTGCCTTCTATACATACAAATTTAAAAACACACTCATTTATTTGCATACAGTAGCTTATTTTCCTCTTCTCTTAGGCCCACGCTATGAGAAATTCTTTATTGAATGGCTTCGGTGCTTATAAATGAAATTTGTAGAGGATATATATGACACCCGAATATCAAACGGATATATATGAATCCACAATAATTTAATATAATTTAACTTATTTTTATTCAGAGAATTAATTGTATCCAATGGAAAATGTTTGTCACAACTGCATCCTATCGGAATAAAATAAAGAAGTATCCGTTAATTAAAGCATATATTCATTATTATTATTAAATATTTAAAAAAATTAAGCATTATTAAAAATTTTAACGCATTGCTTTAAATGGATGCTCACTTCAGTTACTTAAGTTAGTCGTCTGAATAACTAAATTATTAATCTATAGTTGATGGCTGACGGTTTGTAGAACCAACATAAATTATTAACTATTATATTAAATTAGATAATCAACCCAAGACCAATCCGTCCACAAACAAAATTAAATTCTAATTGTTTGTGGAAAGTTCAGAGAGGAGCTGTACTTTGGTACATACGAGTGATACATAGTGATAAACCGATCACCATTTGGGAGGTAGCCAAATGAGTTCGGTTGTGTAGTTGTGTGTGTGTGTGTGTTGAAGAAAAGTAATTAAGCAATTCAAACGCATTTTGACATTTCCAAAAATATGTCAACCCCAAAAAAGCGAGTGACTCGAGAGTGTGCGAAAAAAAAGAGAAAGACAACAAAATAAAAGAAATGGCAAATCGATGCCTATGGCCGGGCTGGGCTATGGCAATTGCTGATGCTACATGTTGCCAAAAAGCCGAAACACAATCGGATCGTAATGCTAGATCGTGTGCGACCAGACATACTCATACACTATAATTGTATCTCTATCAGTTGTTGTTGTTTGGTTTTTGAATGTTATTTTTAAAGCACGATGTTCGCATTGGGACGACGAGGCCCATTCGAACCAGCCAGCAGTTCCACGATCGGCCAATCTTCCGTATATACCAAAGCGGCTAAGTATAGACAGAGTGCTGGGTGTGTGTGTGTGTGTGTGTGTGTGTGTGTGTGTGTGTGTGTGTGATGCGCCTGCGTAAGAGGATCAGTGGTGTGGATCATTTGAGGCGGAATGTGGAAGCAAAAGCCCGAAAACAACAACAAGAACACCAACATCAACGACGAAGTCTTTGGCATATTTTGGGCGGACGATCTTAGCTATATAACAAGCTATATATCAATAGCTATATACGCCTTATATACATGCTCGTACATGTATAATAAGCAAGACAAGAAGACGAGACAAAGCTATAAATATGTACGAAATAAATATATATACATAGAAATACACATATACAAATGAAATGAAAGTTCTCATCGTCGCCGGCACTGGCAGACGGGTAGGTGAGCGGAGTGGGTGCTGGCGGGCACAGTTGCGAGTTCTCGATTCTTTGATTCTTGATTCTCGGATCTTTTTGGGGTAGCGCTTGTGCGTTCGGGCTGCCGGTACAGTTATAGCCGGGCGAAACGGGCAGCAGCAACGCGTTTGGGGGCCGCCACAAACAGCGCCAAGAATTAATTTGAGAATATTTTTTGCATCCTTTAGTGCATTACCGATTCTGTTGTCGAGCTGTGCAGATCGGTTGACTCCGGCCTGCCCTCTCCGCTTTGTTTATAATATCTAAAAAAAAAAAAAAAGAAAAGAAAAAGAATAAGAATAAGAAACACACTGATCAAGTGTTCAAGCGCAGTGCTCTAAAAAAGTCGCTTGTAAAAATATTTGTAAAATTCCTTTTTAATATGTTTGAAAATATGTTAAAATTGAAAAACAGTTCAACGCGAAAGTGAGCGGATTAATTGTGGAAGGCAAGAAAATCCAACTAAAAAAAGGTCTTGATAAAGTTCAGTTCAACTCGTTGGTGTGCACTTTCAAGCAGTCTCTGGCTATTTATGGAGAGTGCCGCAAATTGTTATAAATACAACAGAGAAACAGCGCAGAAATCGCCAGAGAAATCTGTATCTGTGCCTGTGCATGTGTGCGAATGTGTGAGTATCTGTGTGGGGCTGAGGTATGCGAGCGCTGAATAATGCGGCTCATCGCTATTTTCGTATATAGCGGAAATATAAAGAAATAATCTATGCATATAACAAATTTCTATTACATATGATATATACATATGATATATGTATATGCTTATAGTTGAGGTTAACAAATCTTCGGCTACCAAGTGAAAATTATATAAAATTTAGTTTGGCATTTTAACTGCCCGATTTTAAGGAAAATATGCCTAGTTATATAATTCACAAGTTTGTACAGTTGTCAGGTTTCACTGCTTCAGCTTATTACATTTTTTTTCCATAATCCCAGAGGTTTTTAAAAATTAAAATATGTTTGCACAGTTGTTTTATTATTCATATAATTTTTGGCTTAACTCTATTTAAATAGTCTATGTAAGAGTGAATGTAAAAAATACTTTTCTCCCCTCTTTAAACATACTCGTTTTAAATTGTTATTCTACTATTTTTTTTGAAGCCTTCAACCACTTAGATCCTTGTCAACATATTAACATTAACCGCTTTACGCATGCAGCTCAGTAATTAATTTGAATTAAAATATGTACACGTTAATAGCTATAATAGCATTTAAATAATTAGTTACATGGCGACCAAGCCGCTTTTTGATTCAATGCTATTATTATTGTTATAGGCACAGAACTGCACCTCTCTTTCCACCTTGTCATTGGCTTGTCCGTTCGTTGCTATTACACAGAAATTATAATTTAACAAAAGTGCATTAAATTTGCTCGAAGTGCATTAAGAGAGCTGAGAGCTGTTAAGTTTGGAGTACTCGACTATGGGATACGCTTTCTCATATTAATAGTTCCGCATATCAGCTGACAGATTTGTGAAATATTTCCTTTCTGCTCAGTTAGTGAAATCCTATCCAATTATTTTAAAAATAAGATATAGATATAGATCGCGCTCGTCGGTAAATTGCAGTGTACTTATCCCTCTGATCGTTGTAGCTGCTGCATTTGCAACCAAATAGTTACAGGGTATACATTGGGCAATGCGCACAGGCCACACGGCAAATTGCTAATTAAAATACGCCATTGTGAATTCTGTTTTTTTTTTTTTACTTTGACCAATGCTGCTGACACGTTGACAATTTTCATTACAGTTCGATTAAGTTTCATTGCGCTGGTCACAAAATGTTAATTGGGACAACATTTCAGCAATAATGCGCGTATAAATCTTGCGGCTTGTAGGACATAAATCGAAATTGCAGAAAGGTTCTAGTCATTTATTTAGCGTATTGTAAAATCCAGGATTTGAGAAAATTATTTGTTCTGTCCATTAAAAGATCATTAAGTTTAGAAAAGGTGTTTCTCATGCTGGAATTGTTACCCGTTCGTCTTTTTTTTGTTCTTCGATTTTATTTGGTTCATTTGATTCCTTTGATTCATCCTGGTCCGCTGGTGGCTCCGGTTTAGGGTCTGCTTCGGGGACGTGTGGGCCTGCGGTTCCTGACGGAGACTCTGAGACAGCTGGTTCCGGCGTTGGGGCCTTATCGGGTATCACATTGAACTCCGGCGTCATCTGGCACAGATCCTCCTGGAACAAATCCGGGCCCGGAAAGCTGGGCTGAGTGCCACGGTGCCCAACAGCGTAGGCGGCACAAATGTTAGCCGCACTGATGTGACTCTCCCGGCACAGATTTGGAAACATTGACATGTGGTAGGCCAGACTGCCCAAAAAGGCTTCACCCGCGCCGGAAGTATCGGCCAAGAAGCGCACAGGTGCTGCCGGGCACTGGGTGCAGACGTCCCGATCCTTGCTCGACAAATGGACAGCGCCCAGGGGTCCCATCGTAATGATGACACTCTTGGCACCCTTGTCTATCAGATCATTGGCAGCCGCCTTGGCATCCTGCAGTGTTTTGATCTCCTCGCGGCCCGTTAGTTGCGCCGCCTCCAACCTATTGACGCACAAAATAGTTGGCACTTTGATCAGCGCTTCGTTCATATTTTTGGGTACCGGCGAGACATTCAATATGGTTTCACCCTTAAATTGCTGCAACGCGCAGAGGGCGGCCTTCTCATTTGTTTCCAGTTGGCAAATCAGTACCTTGGCGCGCTTGAACACCCTCCTGGCGCGGGAGACATCGGTGGACTTAAGGCATTGGTTTGCACCGGCCATCACGATGATTGCGTTCTCAGTATTATCGGCCACAATGATTTCGGACAAGCCCGTTTGCTGACCTTCTGCCCTTTCCACAAAGTCCACATTGATCCCTAATTCCCGCAGATACTCGAAGTAGTCATCGCCAAGCTTATCATTGCCCAATTTGGACACCAGGGCACATCTGCCGCCTAGTTTCGCAGCGGCTACGCACTGGCTGGCGCCCTTGCCGCCATAGCATTGTTCCCTGTACATGCCAAACAACGTCTCTCCAGGCCTGGGAAGCTCATTGACATACCTGCAGGATTTGTAGGGTTCCATGGATAAGCAATGGACTTGTAGGGAAGCGCTTACGTAATGTAGTCGATATTTGCTGAACCAAACACTAGCACATCCAGTTCCATATCGGATTTCCTGCGCTTTCCGCTCGAGAATTTTGTTAGGCCAAATAATTTGATTTTTAAAATAATTGACTTAAAATTCACTTTAGCAGCTTTATACATAGTAGCAAATTTTGGCTAAGTGAAACACAATTATTTCTCTGTACAAAAACTTACTGCAGAACAATTTAAAAAAGCCTGTTTAGCAACAAGCTTACGTTAAAAGTTGTTTTCAAAATGTTTTTTTTGCTAACATTTAATATGACTAGTTAGACTTGACGTTCGTCGAACTTCAATGAGTACCTGCCACCCTGCTGCCTACTAAAGGTAGAGTTCACAGTTAATTCAGGTGTTGTTGTAGTTAGTGGAAAATATATTTATTTATTGGTTACTATAAACAAAAACCAAAGCGAAATCGGTGTAAAAAAAAAACGACTGAGCCGAACCGTGAACTAATAAAAAGAAAAACTGTTGAGGTAGACCCATGATAAGTTTCACAGTTTTATTGTTTCAATGAGGTAAAATATAGGTCAATTTAGTATCGATAATTATTTTCTTTTAAATACTAAAGAGGCAAGTTTCGATCATGCATTCATTTTAATTTCTGAGTTTCTGAGCAAAGCAAACTTAGGAGATATTTACATTAAAATTGTTAAAAATTGGGCTTTTGGGTGCATAATTAATTGCTCAATTAATTATTGCTTAAACATATTTATTTAATTGAGAGTTTAGAGTGCGAGCTTCCCTAGATCGAAATCTTGAACATATGATTACCATTTGACATTCGAGCCGTTGATTTGCTGTAAAACTGCGCACCACATGGTCTGACTGGCTGGCTGGCTGGCTGGACTGATCTGGCCTGGCCTGGCCCGCTACACTTTAGGCGGGCGCTGGGAAACGCCTGCGGTGTCTGCAGATTGCATCCATGTGCCACATCCTGCATCAACAACGATGACGCTGACGCAGACGCTGACGGCGACGCCGCGTGGGTATTGCCATTAAGAGCGTCGCATTTGTTGATGCTCTTCAAGTAGGTAAAAACTATAACGGAGCACATGTGTTGGACTTGACCTGCTAGCGGGTCGACTGCGACGCTTCATGTGGGTCTCCGAATCGAGGGCTGGCGAGGTTTTAATTTTAGGCACCTATATAAACGTCTGTTTACAATGCGCTTAGAGGACAGTCGCATTTGCCAGGGCACGCCGTTAACTTGCATCTCGTGTTTGGTTTTGACTTAGTTGGATCTGTTTCTAAATCGAAACAGCATTCGCTTGTGAGCTACGCGGATTTTGTTTTGTGTGACACATTGCGTTGCCGGAATGTGACCAGAGAAAAAAGTACAAGTACAAAAATTAACAAAAAATGTCAAGAAAAAACCGTTTAAGCGCAAAGCTAAAGCCATACACAGAGACGCAGCAGGCGGCGGTGGGGCACGCGCGGTGGACCTCTCTGTCTCTCTGGCCATGTGGCGCAAAATATGCGCATAAAAAACAAAGTCCAAACAGAAAGGGCGCAATTTTATTGCGGGCGCCGTGAGGCGCCCACACACACATGCAAAAAATCAGCAACAAAAAAAAAACAGCTGGCAAAAAGTTTATGAATTTTTTGTGCAGGCGCGTGAAAAATGTAACAAATAAAAAAGTAAAAACAAAAGCAGATACTACGCGAACAAGAGTTGTATCCAGGACCACGCCCCACAACGCCCAGTCACATATAAACACACTTCACTGCGCTTAAAAATTGCTTTATTGCAGTTGGACTATAAAAACGCACGGCAAAAAGTATTAAGCCCCATCTACCCCATCCACAAACAAAAAGTACAAAATAAAAGTAAAACCACCAAAGCCAACGAGAAACAGGAAAATTTGCAAGCCACAGCCGGAGCGCAAGAAGCACAAGGATACCAAGGATTTAGTTCTAAAACAGGAAAAAGAAATAAAATTAAAAAAAAAAATAAAACCAAGCTAACAAAAAAACGTTATAGTTGGCTAAGAATTGCCCCGAAAATTGCAGTTAGAGTATTGTGTAAAATGTTTTTGCCAACTGTTGTTGCAATTACATTCACCATTGTCATTATTTAAGTGAAAATCAGCAGCGAAACAGACTGGGAAAACGCAAATGAAATGCAACAACGCAAGTAAGATATTAAAGTTAAGTGTGTGTGTTGTAATGGTTTTTAAATTGTGCTTACTTGGCCTTTGAGAGTTCCATGCTTCCTTGCATTCAATAGTATTCAAATAAGCATATGGAATGTAAAGAAGTATGGAGCGAAATCTGGCGGAACATCATCAAACAACAATAACATTAAGCAGTCGTAAGATACTTAGTTTAATAATACAAAAAAGATCTTTCTTTCTAGAAACACTTTAAAAACGGGTTTGCTAAATGTCAAATATGTTAAACAGTAAAATATATATAGGCAAATAAAACTCAGTTATTAAGACAAACAAAATCAAAGTCCTCTAATAAGGAGATCGGATACGATCTGAGTATATGCTGTATGTACATTCAATACATATGTACATAAGAATTGTAAATGTTAAGTATAAATTGCTTAAATCAAGTTCTTATAAATTTAATAAACTTATAAGATAAATGGATCTCTAAAATTGTACAAAAGTTATTTTGCTAAAACGAGAATTATTACTGGATTTTAAAATGAAGTTAAAAATAAAAGGTCTAAATTTAAACTAATTTATAATATAATATCAAGATACTTTTGATATGTAAGCATTTGGTATCTTTGCGTCAAGGCCAAAATAAAGAGCTAAAATCTGAACATATTTTATAGTACTTTTATTTGCTTATGAATGAACTCGTGTTAAAAATAGCAAACAAGCAGCAAACATTTTGAAATATCTGAAAATATTTGTACTATGTATGTGTAAAAACTATATGTATCTGCATATATGTAGCTGTAGATATACTATTTGCCGCGTATCGCATTTCGTTGCTCCCATTGAGAATGTTGTTATAAATAAATTCAAGTGGACGAACCATTTGGAACATGGCAACAAAGGTTGTTTAGCTACGTTAAGTTGCTGCACGTATTATAAATAGTACGCATGTGTGTGTGTGTGTGTGGGCGTGTGTGTGTGGGCGTGTGTGTGTGTGGCGTATAGCCAGGGCTTTCTGGTTTTGCGGGCGAGCCAGTTCGAATTGCAGTTAAGCACAGGACAACTAAGCCCCCCGAACATGTGCAGCAAAGTGGATTTACCAAGCTGAAATTATCACTGGAGCTGCAAGCCATGGGCTATGTGGCGCATGTGGCGCCATCTAGTGGCGGCGTCGGTGGCTATAACTTAATGCAATTAATATGCAAAATCGTGACACACACACACACACCCACATGCATACACTGAGACAGTAAGGAACGACGACGTGCACAGCATGTGCGGAACGATGCAGTCAGCCAGGTTCAGGTTCAGGATCGTGTGCAGCAACAGTAACGAATCCAGCGAGTCGGAGTGGGAGTGGGAGTGGCAGTGGGAGTGGGAGTGGGAATGGGAGTCATCATCATCATCGTCGGCGTCGTCCTCGTCGTCGTCGCTATAGTCGGTGGAGCGCATTAAAAACAGCGCGGCGAAGGCAAAGTGCGCCAAATTGATGAGCGTCACGTGCATTTTGCTCACTTTATGCCACGCCTGCAGCCGGCGGTGTCATACGCCATGTGTGCGTGCGTGTGTGTGGATGTGTGTGCGCGCCTGTGTGTGTATGTATTATACTTGGGTGTGTGTCGGACAATGCTGTGACTTAAGCTTTTTTTTTTCAATTATTATGGCTAGATTAAAAAACAAAAAATCTAGCAACAAAATTAGGTGATTTGATCGCCTTCAATTTCTTACAATAAATATATTTGTATTATACATTATATACATTTTATATTTGAATTATATTTTATATTATATTATATTTGTAATTATATTATTAAATATTCCAAATCAAATGTTTATACTAAACCATTTTTTAAAGGAAACATGGTTCGGTTCAGGTTTGGATAAGGCTGAATTTGGCTGAGGGATCACAGTAATCATAGTAATTAAATGACAGATGCATCAAATAAATTATCTTGACTCTTATATAGTATTCACAGTTTACAAAAATATCTCACTTCTTGAATACTTCACACATTAACATTCATCAACCTATTACCTATTAAAAAAAAGGGCATATTTACAGGGGCATCTGTATTTTTATGTGGTGTTTATCATTTATAGGGTGCTGGATATCTCCTGTTTGTGTACTCCCTACTATGTGTATGCATATTTTATGCAATCGTAATAAGACTTTTACTTGTTTTAATTATGCTCATAAAATATTCATAAGGCGTTTACCAAAAAATTAATTGCTTTTGCTATGCAAATGAAAATCGTTTCCGAATTAATTTTCTGCAAAGTTCTGGCTTGCTTCGCTGCAAATGTTTAGCCTTTTTCTAGCCAACATCGATTGCTGTCGCCATAGTTCATCTCTAGACTGCTCAGTTATACGTTTTTGTTCTCCTGTTGCTGTTGTTGCTGCTGCTGCTGCTGATGCAATTGTTGCAGGGCAAGTCGTAAAAGTAAACAGAGCATCTGCTGTGCCCCCTTGTACCCATAGTACCCATAGTTCAGATATTACTCGTTGTACGAGTTGCATGCTATAAAGCGCTTAATTTTTTTACGTGTATGCAATTTCTACAAGGTGAGAAATATGCCAAGCTGTACAGGTGTCTGAAATGGGTGGGAAACAGTTTGTGATTCTGTGCAGTCTATTTTCAGAGCAAACTCCCAGTCAGAGTGCCAGCTCAATGGCCGCATGCTCCACATGCTGCACAAACATTTGGTGGCAAATGCCGAACTGGAGAACAAATTGACCCACATTGGACACCACCACTGACCGGTTGACAAAACAAGCACGGGAGCTGCTCAGGCTGCCAAGCCCCCCATTGTGCCGAACCGCACTCTTGGAGCAGCATTAAATATTTTGATGGCGCCCGCAAAATGGCAAATTAGTTTCAATTAAATAATGTTGTCGCAATTTAGACACAGCTGACAGTCCAACAGGCGGGCGTGGCACTCACACTTCAGCTACCCGCTTGTCATCTCTCGGATCTGCACACACACACACACACACACACACACACAAATAGTGAAAACATGCTGAGTTTATGCATAACGCAAATGTTGGGGAATGTGGAGGGTCGCAAGAAGCAGGGTCCCTGGCAGCACAGCAACCTTGTCACTCGCCTCGTCCTGACCGTCCATGTCTACAGCTTCCCAGCATGTCCATGCAATAACGATTGTGGATTCAACATAATGCCCTCATAATTACTGCACACACGCCTCAAAGTGGTGGGCTGGGATGTCGCTGGCCAGGCGCAGCGGCCGCAATGAGTTGACAGCACATTAGACGCCAGACGCCCCAAAACCCAAACCCGGAACCAAGCTCCAGCCCCTAGTTGGCCATGTTCGCAGTCTCCTGACTGCAATTTGCATTAAATGTGCGCTTTGTGTTATTAATTTTGAGTGTTGCCATTTTTCATTAAAGTCTGCACGCAACATTTATGAAATTAATATATACGACAGACGCTCCAGAAGTTGTAAAAAATAACCTTAAATTTCCTTGACTTTAATTGGCAGAATGTAAAAAATGTTTTTAATTTGAAATGTGTGCAATGAATAAATTAAAATATTCGGCTGGGAAAATTTACTTATTGTTGGAGTACGTTTTTTTTTGTAAGGAAAATATGTGAGCTGAATTTCAAATGAAACCTGTACTTGTTGCTGATTCTTGGTCAAAAGTCGAATGAAAAACAGTTTAATGCAAAAGTTATATGGATTCAATGAATATAACATGACATTTTAGATAATCGTTCTAAGTTTTTCATTCGTAGCTTATTTATTTTAATTATTTATACGGAAATGCAATGCATATAAGATTAAAAGCAATTTGGAACTAAACAATATTATAAAATTATGAGAAAATAAAGTAAAATAAAATTAATGTTATATTTATTATGCAATTTTTGGTCGGTTTGGTTTTGCACTTGGTTGCATTTTGTCACGCACAAAACGCAAACTAAACCGGACATGGAATACAAACGGAGATGGGGGCGGGGCATGGGGGATGGGGGATATAACATGCAACAACTGCAAAAACTTGACATGAACATAACATGCAAATACTTTGTAAACGAATATAATTCATTGTACTATATTCAATAAATAAACTGTGTATTAATTTATTTACTCACAACTGTGTATACCCTGTTCGCATTAAAAATGGGTAGATAGGGAGTATTGATTGTGAACAGGCAGAAAGAAGCTTCCTTTTCAGTGTTTTATATTTATATTCTTGGAATACTTTTTACCTGATGAATGTGTCAAGCTCGCATCTCCAAGCTGAAGACACCTGACTTCTTGTGAGGAAAGTTGAAATGTTTGTTATGGCCAAAGGGTATCTCCTGGTCGGGCACTCTTCGTTCTTGGTTGTTTGACAAATTTGCATTTTGCCATGCGGTTTCGCTATTTGCATAAATCAATTGAATATTGCGTGTAGTGTGTCGAGTATCATATTTCTAATTATGTGCACAGCACTTTTAGTTTGTTTAATTTATGTAAATTGTTTGTTTGTCCAAGTACTATGCCCCGCTTAGTACTTGTCCCTGATTAATTGTTTGTGGTCGCTTACCATTTTTTTCGCTCTTTTTTATTTTTTATAACTGCGAAAATGTCAAAGCCACACAGTGAGCAGTAATTTAAGTGGAAATTTAATTAAGCTATTTAATAGTGCTAAATATAAGCAATTAATATTAATGCCCTCGTGTAAACGCAGGCGAAAGTTTACACGATTTAATTATAGATTAGGGGTAGGCAATATTATATTATTATGTCTCTACCCTGTAACCAAGTGACGATGGACGAAGAGTCTAACAAAGATTTGCAAATACATGCAGAGCCTGAAATAAATTTGCCAAGGCATAGCTCAGACCAGCCCAAAAAGGTGGAGAATAGATCAAATACTTTAACTAATTTGCATATTTAAAAAAATTGAAGAATAGGAATGTCGGATATTTCTAACACAACATCTACTTTATTTCAACACTCTAATTTGATTTTTTCCGACTGGTTTCCGTCTTGAAATCCGGATAAGTGTTGCTTGCGTCGAAAGTTAACCCTAATTTGAAGTGTTGTGTAACTACTTATGATGCATAGTTATGGATGGCATTATTGAATATTTCGATTGTAAGTTCACCTAAATCATCGATGAATCGCTTTTTTTGAAACCATTGATTGTATTTAATTGTTCTATTGCTCATATTGTTGATTCAGTTTTCAATTTAAAAAAACTGAAATTGGAATAATAATAATGAAGATTTATTTTCACATTTCAGCATAAAAAGTTAATTTAATTTCACTAATAAAAAACGTAATCAATATATGTTCTTATTATTATTGTTCTTATTTTTTTCCCTAATATCTCTTGAATCTATTTATAAAGGCAGAGTTTTGTTTCCTATGTAAAACACAATTATTATTCCGACATCAATTAAGCACAAGTAAAAGTCTCTTTGAACTATAATTAATAAAAATTTCAAAAATCTCAGTCAGCCAGTCGGATTATAGCGTAGCTACAAGTCGAGCAATTGAATTTGATGTTCTTATAGGGAATTCTTTGGTTTATTCAAAGGTAATTTTCTGATTGCACGCTAGTTGCGGGCATGAGGTTTAAATTGTATTACAATGTGTACTTGATTTAACTAATTTCTGGGCATGTCCTGTTTATTATACCAATTAATAGAGCTCTGCGCTCTAATGCTAATGCAATTTGCGCACAATGGGGCGTGGCAGATACGTGTATTGTGCAATGCACGCAGTAAACTCTTAATTGGAATCATCTTTTAATTGCCATATTAAGCACGCTCTATAAGTACACACAGCGTACACACACACAGCGCATACACACACACACTGTACACACACACGGGCAAGCAATTATGCATGAAGACGGTATTTAGTTGAAATTGATTGCACACGACAGAGACAGTCGATTGGTTTAGATATGGAGCATAGTTTATGTGTATATACACGTACCTTTGTACATATAGAGACTTGTCAAGTAAAACTTCGATTCATTCAGGTGTTGAGGTGTGCTGTGTGTGTGGGTCTACACTCAATTAAACAGTTTGACAGTTGAACAAATTGTGCAATGTTAGCCAAATTCAGTTCTGCACTTGGCACAGTATTTGGTTAATTGATAAGTTCGGGTTGAAAAGCTAAGCTGAAGTCCATCAATTTATATATCTATACATCTATCTATCTCTATTTATAAGTGACCATCTGAAAGATCGGATATCTTTTGTCGCTGTCCATAATTTGGATCAGATAAGAGCTTAAGATTTATCTATATAACTGTTTCAGCTTTTCTGTGGCACATATTTCTTGGCTAATGCTGCAGCTCTTTAATCTACATACGAGAGCTTTTTCTACTAGTCCCAAGTTTAACTTTAAAGCAGCTTATAGATTCGAAGACATCGCAGATGCTGAAAATTGAACTGAAATTGATTTTCAGATTATACTCAATATAATCCAAGAAAATGTGCCGACAGTTGTGTTCCATTTGCAGAATATTGCAATTATTAATGCAAAACAGCAAATTGCTTAAATTAACATGAGTGCGTGTGTGTGTGTGTGTGCGTGTGTGTCTGTATTGGTAGCCAAGAGGAAGTTACGGCCTCGAAGTGCCTGCGAGAGCTTCATTTATTACGGTATTTATGTGCGGCGTAAATCAAGTGCGCAAATGGATTGGAATTAATAAATGCGTCGGCCGCAACAGCAACGAAAAAAACAACAATTGTTAAAGGTCTCTTGTTGTTGTTTTTATATAAATGAATATGTAGAAAATTTGTTTGAATTTAAATAACCAGCCCAAAAGTAGGCAATCTAGTAAAGTTCTTTTACTTTGTAATATTGTTTAAATTAATTTTTTTTTAAATTTATATATTTTTATATTTTTATTTCATTTATTTTTTTTTTCCTAATAAAACCCGGAGATTTTCGAAAGAGCAAGTTTTTTTTTGAATATCGTAAAGTAGATCACGCCATCTAACGAGTGAAAGAGAAAAAGTAATAAACTAAACTGCAAAAGTGCCAGACCCAATCAGGGGTAAGTTGGATTTTTGATAGACCGATTTTTTTTTCGACTCAAAAGACTAAATAGCACTTTTGTCTTAACCTGTCTTTTGGAGGTATGGCGCTTTGTAATGTTCTCATAAATATATTAGAATGAGATATTATATTATTTCGGCTTTCTGCAATTAGCAGCGGCAAAAATTTCTTTTTCGACTGCCGAAACCCGAAATATGCAGAACACCTGTTATTGCCCTCATTAATTCGCCTTGACGCAAATAGCTAAATCAGCTGAGCCCAGCTTTATCGTCTCGTTCGTTCTCTTTCGCCTGCTCGAAAATGGGAGTTCGAAAGAGGAATTAGGAAGAGACGATCGCCGTCGCCGAAACTCTAAAAATCAGTTGGAAATCGTTCCCTGGTGGCGGACGTCGTCAAAAGCGGCTGCATTTAAGTTTATCGCGCAATTATTTTCGCCACATAAAAGCGAACCGGCATTTTTATTTTTTATTAAGTGTAGTGTAAGAAATGAATAGTTAGCTCAGCTAACAGAAGAGTGAAAAAATTGCAAAAGTTCTATTGAGAACGCCATTGGCGTAGTTAAGTCGCGTTATGCGCATAATTTTTTTGCATTGCCCCACATATTCTTTCTATTGGCCAATATTCTTTTCTCTCCTTCCATGCTCCGAAATTCGGATCGCCATATTGCTGGTGAGAGCCAAATTTTTAAGTAATTCGAAAAGCAACGTACGAAGAGATAGAGAGAGAGAGAGCACAAGTCACACGAAGTTCGATAGAAAAAGTTTTTTTTTTGTGGAATTCGAAGTGCATTTTTGATAAAGCAGATCATCGCACATTAAATCGATAAAGGCGCTTTCGGAGATGGAGTGAATGCACGTAAGTGAAGTAAAACTTTTAAATTTTATTTCTTGTACTAATTTACGAGAAAAAGAGAATGGCCTAATCAAAAGAAAAAAAACATAAGCTGAATAATCTAAAGTCCCGTTAAAGAGCAAACGAAACGTGTTAAAGAGAAAATATTAAGAGATCAATCGAGTTCAAATGAGCTTTAATGCTTTTACTTCAGTTACATTACTTTTTTTAACAGATTAAATGCATTTTTTTTTCAACAACAGCTAGTGTCCCTAGTTTAATCTAGTACACTTTCTTTTACTCTGTCGGCTAGACGCTTCACGGACATCAGCTCTCGTACTTACGTTGTATGTTACCAATAAGAGAAAACAGCGGAAAAATTATTTGGTACAAATTATCTATAAGCTTGCGCCTGGCCAATGGCGAGAGCCCCGAAAAGTATGCTACAGTCAAATTGATTGTACAAAGCACACAGATACATATACACACCCACATACCACGCTCACACACATGCACACATGGAGTCGACACTCAGTAATTTGATTTTAAATGCAAGTTATTGTTGTTGCTGTTTTTGCTGCTTATTTTATGTTAATTAAACTTGTTGCAACGACTTTTTGTGCATGTATCCGTGGCCGCAACTTGAAACCAATTACGTTGTAATCATATATACACAAGGCACGCACACACACATACAATAACAGTGACTCATATACTGACAGCTTGTTACGCTGCTTAATTCCTTCTCCAACTCTCCCATTCTTCAGCAGCGCTCTGTTCCCACTTCAGCCACCCACTTGGGCGTTCGTTACTTCGTTAGTTAGTTTTGACGTGCCGCCTCCCCAAGCAGCGGCAGTAGCAGCGGCAGAGGCAGCGGCAGCGGCAGAAGTTCGCTCCAAGCGTGAAATAACTTCCGTAGCGAATTTTATGTTCGTTGCAAATTTTTATTCACAAAATGCACAATGCGCAGATACCTCTGAGAGTGTAAGTGTGTGTGTGCAATTACAGCTCACATGTGCGCACATGTGTATGGCTAGCTTTGTGTGTGTGCGTGTGTATGTGTGGTATAGTTTTGCTGACTGTGTTTTCAGTTTTTACATTTCGCTGTCATTCACTTAGCGGTGCATGTGTTTTAATGAGCTTCAAGTTATGATGCGTGGCCGTAACAAGCTGAGCGGATGATGCAAGCCAGCTTAATGAAAGGTGCTTCACCATCGGAATCCAGAGATATCAGATATTCATAATGATTTCTAAATCGAAATCATCTGGCTAAACAATTATGCTATGTCAAAATCATAATAATTGGGAACTTAGCAAAATTGGACGATACAAATTGACATATGCGTGAGTTTAACGATTCCCCAAGCGAGATGGCGAGATGTTAATGAGTTAGCATTGCCTTAAATTTACGACTTGAAACGAGGATATTGATTTGTCCTTCTTTCTCGTCAAATTTCTCAGACTGACCTCTTTGTTTATTGAAGCCGATTGTTGAGAATCAGCCGCAAGGTATATCACCAACAGTTCTAGCTAGAAACGTCACGTTTCTCTGGCAGACAAATTTTGGGCCTTCTCATAAGACCGAGCTAAAAATAATGCAGCCACAATCCCAATTGTTACAATGTGAACAGAGTCCTACTAACTTGTTTCCTTTGGTCAATACTTATCTTAAAATTACGAATTATTCAAAAGGTAAAGCTGAGTTCCTCTTAACAAGAGGTCTTTGGGCTTACTTAGGTTTTCTTTCCTGTAGGGAGCTATTCAATTCCAGTTGGGCATTTGGATCTGGAGCGTGAGATTTACATAGCTCCTTTCAAATAGTTCAGGAAGTGTTCTTTGCGATTTAATTGAAAAAGTTCTAGCGACTATAAGGAGATAGGACTATATGTTGACATGTAAACATCAGGCTTGTTAGACTTGAAATATCTGTCTATCTTTCTGACTGAAGTAACTCTGCATTGATTTGATTTGGTTCGCTTCCATTGAAATATTCAGTAAAAAATCTGTATTTGGTTTAAACACTTATTATGTTTAAATATCTGTATGAATTTCAATCAAGATGCTGATATCAACATCCATCTCCATTTATCTCGTGTATCTAGACTTTGTAAGAAAAAATTAATTCGTTTTTTAAGATAGCTTGACGAAATTTGGTATTAACGAGCATTAAATTGTGTATAGAATATAACAAAATGTTATCAAATAAATTTAGCTCCAATTATATATAGATTAATTGAATTATCCAAATTTGTTATTAAAAGGCACATTAACTGTTCTTTCCTCAGAGTTTGGCATAATACCATATAATATATATTTATTTCATTTTGAACTGAAAATTAAACTGTTAAACTGCTAGTTAAACTGTAAACTAGGCGAATAAAGGCAATTAAAAAGAGCAATAATATTAAGTGCCACAAATATTAGCCACAAAATATGCGAATAGCCAAAAATGGCCCAAAAATGCCCCACAAATAGGCAACATTTAAATTAAGAACGTTGCACGAAGCCCAAATTGTCGCACAAAGCGGTTGCTTATTGTAGGCACACACCCACACACCCACACACACACACACACACATATACGCCCACACCTTTCACTGAGTGAATTGTGTGTGCATAGCTGCCATTGGGGAGGGCAACGCAACTAACGCAGTGAGAGCGCCTAAAGGCAGGCTGTGAAAATGCATTTACCAAAGTGTTGAAATGTTGCACAACTTAAATTAAAATGACTTTGTCGACTTGTTTGGCATATCTTTCGGGTCCCCGAAATCCCCTTAAACGTATGCTCTGCCCGAACTTCAATACGATTTTTAATATGCTCATATAAAAATACTGTATAAAAATTCATTTAATTTTTATTATACCCTTTATGTGGTTATAAGATGAATATAATAATGAAGAATTTCTAGATCTTAAAGCTATTTTATATACAATTATTTTCGTTTGTTCATATAGTACCTTAAAATTATAAAATATAAAAGTACACCATAAAAAGATATTTTATAACACTTTTTCGTTGACTACAGGGTGTTTCATAGCCCATACGCTACATTTATTTCAGATTTATTTCGTGCTGTCTTTGCGTGTGGTTTGGTTGCTGTTGTTCTTTTTGTCTACCTCGCCCCCAAGTTTGTAATTATTTTCCTTCTTCGTTCGCCGCAAGTGTGAAAATATTGTAAGAACAACTTTTTTGTCTGAAGTCATTTTCCATGCTTTCTCCGTATCTCTCAATGCCTTCATCTTTCGCCTCTGTTTTCACTTTTTGTGCAGCCTTAACGCTGAATAATAATGGTGGTAAAAGTTTTTTATCGCCGCGCTCGGCATGCGGTTTGGTCAGGTAAAGCAATACTGAGCTCGCTATTAAAAATATATAGAGGGTATTTAATTCAGATGTGCGGTTGGTCAATGTTCTACAAAATTCTGTATTTCTTTTGCCCCTGTATAACAGTTTGAGGTTTGTGTCTGCACTAAAGCTAGCCAAGACACGCGCACGGATTGATTCCACCACCAACTTGTTTAAAACGATCTCAATTTGAAACCTACCACCAGAAATGGGAGAACCAAACGCATTGAGTGTCGCAGAGAGACAGAGAGCGACGGAGAGACAGTTAGAGTTAGAGAGGGAGTGGAAAACCGTGTGTTTTCATGTTGAGCTGTGGGTGGTAAAAGTGGTGGTGAGCATTTATAGCATGAGAAAACAGGTTTACAGAGAGTGCTGTGACCTTTTCATCATAACATTTATGGACAGCATACTGTGTAGACAAGTTTCAAATTTTATTCTTATACACATTTGATTATAAATCTATTTTAATAATGGCTCTGGATAATTATTTCTATAAAGTAAGACGCTATCATCCCAACATACTGACCAATGTTGGGCGTGTCTTATTGAATGCCAAGTGCACCACGCCTGACCATACCATGACTCTCGCCCAGATACGTGGTAAGTTTCAAGACCCAAATATTATTGGGTAGATAAATGTCTTGAGTTGGTCTTTCTTGCTTTTTGCAGCTGGTTACAGGGAACTAACTGATGACAAATTTCCCAGTATGGGCGATCCACGAGTAGAAATGTGTTTCTTGCTCTCAATGCCGCATATCGCCTGCTTCTCCAATAAGCACGGCACATTCCATTTTTACATCATTCGGGAAAATGAGCCAAAATAAGTCGGGACTTTACCTTTAATAGAGGAATTATACGGATGTAGTGCAATTTGTAACAACTTTTTCATAGTTTTAATTTTATAGATTCAAGAAATACACAAAATCGTGCGTGCGCTAATATTTTATATCTAATTTTGTTTTTGTATATTTTTTGGAAATACAACTGATTCCGACAACATACAACTTTCGAAAATAATTGCAAGTCATCTCAGATCACATTAAAGATGAAAGAATAAGATTAGTATGCAAAATTGTTAAAGACTCTTTAGTATGAACATTACTTTATTTGGTATTGTGGCAACGAATAAGTCAAAAACTCAATTTCACATTTAGTCAACTAGTTGCCACAGTGGATAATCGAAGCTAGGGCAATGAAATCAATGGCATAACAACCCACAATTCCAAAAAATCAGACCCAGATAGCAAATAATTGTTGGCCAACAGAGAACACATCAAATCAAATGAATATGCGCCCGCAGATTTACATACTGTAAACATATATACACCATACTACACAGGGCCAGAGAACCTGACTATAAAAAACACAAAACCGAACAACAAACAAACTAACAGAACTCTATAGAGTGCCAGAAACGGACAAGTAAACAAACCAACTGAGCAAACTGAATCAAAAACCGACTCAGCCACACTGCAGGGGCGGGAGTTAGTTTTTGTGGGTGGGTAGGTGTGTGTGTGTTAAGGGGGTGGCGGTGTTATGGGTGGCGGTTAGACTAGTTGGGTCACGCAGCCGCAGTGGAGCCAAAGCAAAACGTAATGAAACTAAATGCCGTACCGAAGAAAACCCCAAAACAAATTCATTACGGAACTGCACCTCAGGGGGTGATAATTCGATTCAACGAAAACTTTGCTGATTATTTATTGCCAGCATGCAGCGAGCCCTCGATTCGTGTGCTCTCTCTCTCTCTCTCGCTTTCTCACTTTTTATACCCTTTTTAGAGTATACTGTAATTTGTCACATATTGTGTTATTCATACACAGCGCAAAAAAATCAAGTATTTCTTACTTAAAATTTCATATTTCAAGCTTGATTTTCGTTTTATTTCATTAGTTAAAAGTGAGCTGAAAAAGTACTCAAAGAAGGGAGTTGTTCTTGATTCAAGTACATTTGAAACTGCAATGAAGTTCCTGATAATTTGTCAATATCTTATCTTGAGTGTAGAGTTGTACCGAATGTCCCAATTATACATCTACACAGTAGAGCACGTTTGTAGACTCTACCGTGTAGACTCCCTACTTATAGTGTAAACAAAGCACATGATATTGGACATATGAAAACATTAGCCAAAATCAAGTAGCAACATCGAACCCCATAAAGAATAAATATTCTTGATCAACCAAGTCGATATTGATAGGCGCCTCTGTCAGTCTCTCTGATTTTATGCAAGCTAGTCTCATGTAAATTTGTATAGGCATGCTTATGTCGAAATCTGCCGGATTCGACGACTACATCACACCTGCCAAAACGATGATCGGTCAAAAAAAAGTTCGTTCATGAAACTATAGTTTCCTATAGAAGATATATTGAGCAAATCTTATGAGTTGCACCATGCTCCTTACCATCGAGCTAAGTCTTATATTTCCTTATATTTCTTATATTTCCCTATTCAAGATATCCCGTCCAAACTCAGCAATTACGATCTTTACTATGTTACTAATGACTAAGTCTACAAGGGTATATCAATTTCGGCGTGTTGAAAGTAGCCATTCATTCTTGTTGTATGTGTGTGTGGTTCTCCATGTGTGTGTGATGTCGTTGTTGTTGTTGTTGTTGTTGTGGCTCTGACGCTGAAGTTATCCCCGTGGCGTTTAGCTGTTAGTGTCATAAAATGTTTTGTGGCAGAAAACTGGGCACTAGAACTCATTATTTTGTTCATTAACACTTTTTGCTTTCTGTTTTGGTTTTTGTTTTTTTGTTTCGCTGTTGTCCGTTTGGTTTTTACACTCTTGCCAAAGAGTAGTATAACTTTTCACGAAATGTGTCTAATATAATTCTATATCATTAGTGAGCGGCTTTTTACCCACCAAATTGTATGCTCTTAATTGGAATGTCGATATAGACTTTTGGTTTGAAGTGGACTTGGTAAAAACTTACGTTAGCTGCTTCTCATTGCTTTAGCCAAGAGTGTCACGGCAGAGATTGTGGATTTGGTTTCTGTCTCTATGTCTCTATGGAACAACCAGCATGCAAAAATAAATTAATTCCCATTTAATTTATTTCCAAAAGTTTACATTTTCTCTGTTTCACAATTCTGTTGTGTTGTTGGCAACTAGAAATACTTGATACTTGAAAACAAACCAAGGATAGAGGTTTACTAAAAACCTCGCCGTCGGCTTGGAATACTTTTGGTCATCCTTTCCGGCCAGTTAGCTGAAATGCGCAATTCTAGAATATTTAAGGATGGCCTAATGACATTTCGGCTCAATGTATTTGTTCGCTTCACTTAAATTTAAGGTCGGTTGAAAGGCATAATCGGTTGAAGTTAAATTTATATAAAAGAACAAGCGTTTATCGATTTGAAAAAATTATGCTTCATGTTATAAATAATATTCATGAAGGGTATTAAAACGTCGACTCGTAATAAACATTTTATTTTCTTGTCTTTTATTTATCCCTGTTTCGTTGATGTAGGTGCCGTGGTGCCTTATACTAAATTATGCGACCTTTGGTTTTCATCCTTTTGTATTTGTGCTTTTTTGTTTGTTTTTTATAAATTTGATTTATGCTCCCAAATATATATGAGTTTGTGACCAAATGTAAAATAATTTCAAGTTTATTTTTATGGCTTCCAGTTTGTGGTTTAGTTTTTTGTTGAATGCAAATATTTATTGTCTTTAATATTATGTCTGTCTGCCTGCTTAAGTTTTATTAACAGCGGCTTTAATTCATTAGCAAGAGTAGACATAATACGGCTGAAACTCTTGCCAGGAAATGCCCTTGTATATGGGGCTGCACTTGGCCATTACAACGAGTTATGGCACTTGGCCGAGTTATAAAATGTTATCGACTGAGCAGGTTTTTATGTTTCGGGGTCAGATAAATGTGTTTATTGGACATTTTCAGCTAAGTCGTCAGGCGGCTGTTTAATTTTTGTGGTCCGTTATTTTTTGTGGGATTTTTGTTGCCGCCAGCAGCCGCATCTTAGATAGAAAACATGTTTACGACACACAAACGCAGTTCCGGCAGATTTGTCCTGGGATTAGACCCAAATGTTAAGAGCTGCTCATTAAGAGGCTAAGAGAATGTGTGCGACTTTACGACCAGCTCAAGCCAACAACAGTTCTCAACAAGATAGTGCCAGATGCACAGGGCGAATGCGTGTGTTCCACTTACAAACTGATGAAGTACTTGACAGAGAATTGTTAGATGGGCCATTCTAATGCTCTCCAGTCTCTCATATGTGTTCAACTTTTATTATACTACGAATCTTTAAAGAGGATTAGTTTAAGATGAAGCTACCACTGGGGGAGGGCTAACTAAGAATGTTTTAGCTCAACTAAATATTTTTATTTAAATAGTAATTGTATTAAATATTTCCAAAGCTTAAATTTGAGCTTGGATAATAATAATAGCGAATATTTCCCGCTTAATACGTAGAACGTTGAGTGATTCAAATTGTAAATAAAATGAATTTGATCAAACACCTTTGAAATGGAGCTGAGGCTAATCGGGTGGTTATCATAAAAGTTTGATGCAACAATATTAAGTAATTTTTGCATATTTGCGGTTGAAATTTCTCGTCTAAGCGTGCAGCTCTAGTCAGTCAATCAGGACAAACAGATTTAATTGATATTTATTATTTAATAATTCTAATATTAATAATTTTTTGCCTGCCTTTATTTGAAAATTATAGTATCCACTGTGCATTCGAACTGCAATCCTACATATTTATTTAACCCAAGAAGGGAGTTGGAGAAAGGTTAACTTTTAATAGAACTAAGGGAAAGCAAGTATTTGCTTTGAATACGAAAACGAGCTTCTATAGCTTTTCCCCTTGAGATCTTATTGAACTTAATTTTAGAACGAAAAAGGACCGAATCAAGTTTAAATATCTCTGAAGCTAGGAACAAATAAATTCATAAATTCATTCAAATAAATTCAAAGCCAACAGTGCTTAAATGTTCTTCATCTTTTCTTAAAATAATCCAAGTTTGAGCTGGAAAAAAGATTTGCTTCAGCAATTTTCTCCACCAAAACAAAAAAAATTACTTCTGTTCTGTTGTGTAAGTCTTAAATAAATATATTTTGTTTTGACATGTGCTAGATTTGCTGCTTTGAAGCGTTTTTAACGTGCTTAAAACTAATTTATTTTGAAATCCCTTAACTAAATCAAAGTTAAACATTTTATTGGCTGGCCCAACGGAGTCACACAGCAAGTTTCAATTAAATAGCTCGCTCCTAGATGCTAGTTCCCGGGTCCTTGGGCTCGGCCAAGTTCTATTTGCAGTCAACTCCTTGCGGATTTAGAGCCGTCAAACAATGGAGCGCCCGGCGCACAAGCCATGAATTCATTTTAAAATTGTAGCTGCAAAACAAAAGAACTGCCATTGTGCAATTAAAATTGTATGGCATCGGGGAGTAGGGGCCGGATTGGGGTCCGGCTCCAGAAGGGCATCTGCAGTTGAGCCAGCTGCCCTGCCGATAAGAGAAATTAAAACAAACAGACGCCGTACGTTCTCTAACTGTTGTACAATCTGTACAACTTCCAAAGTGACACAGTGCTAAAACAAACACAAACACAGGGACAGACGGCCAGCTCGCCAGCCCGCCAGAGTTCAATATGTGTCCATGTGACTGGAATCCTGGACCAGGCTCAGTCCCAGACTCGGTCTCTGGTCTCAGGGTCCAGTACCAGGTTCAGGCCCAGCTCTGCTGTCAGTAGCCACGGTCACAGCCACAGCCACAGCTACAGCTGGTCATGTTTACGGCATATCATGACAGTTGTCCCACTCTCCACTCTCCATTTTTCTTGTTTTTTTCTTTCCCCTATTGCTTTTAGTTGTCACAGTTGTTCAAGTTGTCGAGTCCAGTTTAGTTCGGTCCAGTCCCCCAGCAGCTGCACTTGTCGTGTTGCTTAAGTCCCCAATGATATCGCATAAGTTTTTCAATTTTGTGCGTTATTAGAAGCGATTAGAGCCAAAGTACGGAACAGTAAGTAACATACAGACCGGGAGTGACTGCAAGAAGCCACGACTCACCCTCGCCAGGTTCGGGGGGGTGAAGTACACAGCAGCCATAAACACTTCACACCAATTGGCAGCTGGCTTTATTTGCTGCGTAAATAATACTTTATTTATATATACTAGCAATTTCCGAAGCGACTTTGCTCGCGTACGTCTGGGCTAGGCCGGACAAATTTTCACCACGTATCTATGCAATCACGTACTTCCCTACCAACCCTCATTTAACAAATTAATATTAAAACACAAACAAGGCAACATTTCCGCTGTTGTTGGTTGAGTGTAAATGCATTGTTAAATGCAGCAGGAAGATAAAGTAGATATTTTTGGCTGTCCAATCTATAGCCGAGACGATCTAGCATGTCCGTCTGTCCGAATGTATGAACGCGTCGATCGCAGAACCTACAAGAGCTAAAGATTTGGAATTTTGAATGTTAGTCCTTCTAGGTAGCTGTTAAGTCTTGTGCGATAACTAAGAAAAGGGTGTTCGACATTTGGAGAAGGTCTTAAAGTTAGTCGGTGGCAAAGAAACGAATAAAGCAGATATAGTATTTTTTTATAGAGTATTTATTTACTATTTATTAATAGTCGAAAAAACGAGAGCCCGTGTTAAGAACGGAAGACAATTTTCAGAAATGCAAAAGAAAGGTCGAAGTGATTATTTTGCAATTCTCCTGTTATTTCTAACATCAGACTTCCCAACCATTTGTCGAAAGGAATTATATAGGATTTTTTCCTAAAAGATGCAAAGACATAAGACGCAAAGGAATTTTGAATTTGACAAATCTTTTGCAATGGGCGATGAAGAGAAAGCAACAAATAATTATTTAACATGTTAAAATAGTGGTGCGTGCAATATTGGTGTTATTAATATAGGGTATGAAAATGTATATACATTATAAATGGATACTTACTTTTATTCAAAGCACTAAATGAATGTCGAGTATAATCTGTTATAAATAACACTAAATAAACCCTCATTCAGTGCTTTTGTTGAGGTTATTATTAATAGGTTCATTAGCTGCTTATACGATTTCACATCTGAATGAATTTATTTTTTGTAATTTAAAGCTCGTACATGCACTGAAAATGGCCTCAAGCTGCTAAGCTTAGCCACCGGTCAAAATTATGGGCAATTAGGCCAGCCACAAGCCAGCAAATGGATTTTCAGCTGGAGGTAATGTGTCAACAGCTGGGCAGCTGCACAGGATTGCGGTTGTATATATGTATGGGTCTGCGTGTGTTTGTTTGTGTGTGTGCGTAATGAGGCTTAATTTGTAAAAGTCCATGGCTTTTAATTGGCATTGGGCAAACCACAAAGCAATGCAGCTAACTGAAGTACCGGCCGCCAGACTTAGGGCAAGTGCATGGCGTAATTATGTGGTCAAGTGGTCAAGCCTTGAGGACAAGACATGTGTGTGTGTGTGGCTCAAACTCAAACTGGAGCGTATCAAAATATTTAAGAATTTAAGCGACAATGCAATCCATTTTTATAGTTGCTATTCTTGTGTTTATGGCACGCAATAAAAATAAGTGGCATTACGCTGCCACCTCCGTGAAGTTGCAAGACCACAAAATGCAGGACAAAAAATTAAGTTGCAACAAAAAAGAAAATATATGCTAAAATAAAACAAGGAACAAAAAAAAAAGCCAAAAGCACAACATGGCCACAAAAGCAGCCCCCAAATGCAGCGTGGCGAGTGTCACGACGTAAAGTTTTTTAGTTTTTTTTTTTTTATTACGTAACTTTGTCCTTTACGAGCGGGAAGAGGCGCCAAAGGGAAAGGCGATGCGAACGCACATTGCATGCATTTTCGCGCAGTCCGTGCGTTGCCCGAAAACTTTTGGGACATTGTTTTCCTGCAAATGGCCCACGCCCAATAGTTTGTGCTGGTCGCATTATCCCCGCTTGGTTCTTGCCACTTGCCTCCATTGTGTGGCAGCTGGTTTGGCTCAGCGGAGGCTCAGCGTGTGGGCAACTGCAACTTTTTTGACATTGCCTTTTGGTGTATGGGTGTGGAGAGGGGTGGCAACTTTTGTTGCCAAACTTGCTGACATCAAATGCCGATGGGGCCCGCTGCATTATGTAATGGTGCGTATTATGCGTGTAATTGGCATTGCAATTTCCGTCTTATGAACCTACTGAACTTTGCGAAATGTCAAGCGGGTGTCAGCAGCAAGCAATTCGCTGTGGCCTGTTGCAATTGTATTGTTTTCCTCGTTCCAGCAGCCAAATATTTGCTTTTCATTTTGTTAGACATCACATATATGAAAAATAGTTATTCAATTAATTTGTTCACCTATTTTGTAATAACAAAATACATATTTAAATTAAACATATAAAAATTGGTTGAGGCTTACGAAAGTTACGGCGAATGTAGTCATGAACAACATTTAAAACATTTAAAAAGAATAAACAAATAGAAATAGAAAAATGTTTCAAAATCCATTTCGGTATAAAAATATTGATTTCATCATATACGGTCATATGGTGTAGCACAGTGCTATAAGCATTTAATAAGTCAGGCCAAAATGTAATTACAAATAAGTACAACCGATTACGCAGTATCTGCTCAAATCTTAATACAGTTAAAATGAGTAAACTGGGGTTTGATTTGGTGACTTTAAGTTTGTTATCCCAATTCAATGACCTTCAAACTGTGCGACCTTGGCAGATGAATATATACTTAATGTTTGAGGTCCTTAGCTTCAAAAGAGTGGGAAATTCGTTCACATACGAGCAGCAGACAAATACAAATCTAATGATATCGTTTGTCTTAGTTTGTGAATGGGGTATATAACTTAAAGCATAAACAAACTTTTTGCGCACAAATGTAGGAAATATTAAAATTATTAAAGATACTTTTGATTTGCGCTTAAAAGTAGGCAACGTTAGTAGAGCTGTCATTTGCTCTTCCAAATCATTAGGCACATTTAGTTGTTGCCTTTGAGGCATTTAAGATTGTTGCGTTAATAGTCTACATTATCAGTAGCAGCAGTGCCAGCAACTGCAGCAACAACAATCACACAAAAACTGAAAGCTAAGACAAAAAGTTGTGCCTAAGTTGATGTTGTTGTTGTTGCCCCCGGGGCAGCGTTAAGACCACAAGTTACATTTGTAAAATGCACATTTAAAACTCAACAAAACTAGAGGACACACACACACACACAGGCACACAGCAGAGCTTTGTAACATTGGTAGCCCAAAAGGATAATAAGAAACGCCTTGCGTTGACTTCAACAGCATCAGCCGCAGGAGCAGAACTGTGAAAACTTTTCAATTTATTGTTAAACTTTTGCACTGAGGCGCACAATTATAAAGTGTCATTTAGCACAGGGAGACCCGAAGGCGTTGCACTAGCTGGCAATGGGGCAGCAGCAGCAGCAGCAGGAGCACTGTCAAGAAATTATGAAGTGCTGGACGGCACAGACTGGCGACACTTGCGGCTACGGCCACTTCCGGTGCGAGCCAACACTGCAGCATCGTCATCAACAACGTCAACAATGCCCTCGCCGTTGGACATTTTTGGGCTGCTTCAGCTACAGCTTCGGCTGCTCCTTCTCTCTCTCTCGAGTTGACACTGAAGTGCAAGCGACTTTCAGGCGGCGCTTTCAAGTGTTGTTCCGCTGCCCTGCAAAGTGTCACAAACACAAATAGAGACGGTCTCGCACTTGGTGCTGCGTGATTTACAGCCTGCGACTTTTATTTGAAGTGGGACATTCATTTTACGCTAAAGTGAACCTAAATCAACACCCACAGCCCAGACACCCCGCTTGCTCCAGCCCACGCCAAGCAACTGGCTGCTCAGTATTCGCATTTTTTGGCAGCTGCTTTCAACTTTGTCGGGGCGTCTCTTGTGGCAGCGTCTCTTGATTGAAATGCCTGGTAGGCCAAAAGGATGGCAGCGGAAGGCAGCGACGGCGACGGCGATGGCAACGGCGCCGCTGCACTTAAGTTGGCTTAATTAGTTTTTCAAAGTTATGCCAACACCACAACCACGCCTCCTTAATTGTTATGGGGGCTGCTGCTCCAAGTGATTGCTGATGCACTGCAGAAAGAAAAAAAAAACACAAGTGGGTTGCCTGCAGTTGAACAGGGGGGCAGCGGCAAGCGGCGGGTACATTAAGTTGGTAGGGAAACTGACTAAGTTCCGCTCAAGGCATCTGCATCCTTTTGGGTGCTGCTGCTGCTGCTCTTGCTCCTGGTCCTGCAGCTTCATAAAGCGTCAGCTGTTGTTATATGATATGCGTTTGAATTAGTTTCTTGCAACACATGCGACTACATATACTCTTCAAATTTGCAAATGTTTCTTAAATTGAGAACAAATTAAATCGTTCTGTAAAATATATATATCAATAAACATAGACACAAAAGTGCCTGTGCTATAAAAGCTTTATTTCTCAGCCATATTAAAATAACAAAACTTGCTGGAGAAACATTTAGAAGAGGTTTTATAACTTTTTTATACATATACAAGAAGAGCTCACAAAAGATTGCTTTTTGTTATAGCTTAATATTGATTATACTTATATTATTACTTATATACTTATATACTTATATTATTGCAGGTGGCTTTTGCAGTCAGGATCAGCGTTAGTAAGACACAATTCCACTCGGACTTGATGACGGTTACAAAAGTTTAAAAAAGATCTTAGGAAAAGCTTTTTTCTATTGCAGTGGCATAATTGCGTTTTGAAAAAATGTTACCAAATAAACTTATGTATCCGATATAAGTTCAGCTCTAAGTTTATCTGTGCTTCAGGTCTTTATGGCCCCTAAAACGGTTTTCTTTAAATTTGTTTTAGGTTTTTCAGTTTTTGTAACTGTATTGTAGTACCATGAAACAGAAGCTTGAGCTTTATTACAGATTAATTTTGATAATACTTTATATATTCTCATAAAGCTTCGTTTACTTTCTACCTGAATTTAGCTTTAAGCTTTTCTGTGCATTCAACGTTTTTTTTATGTTCCAACTGTTTGTAAAAAATGAGATTTCCATATTAGGGTAATCAAGTTCTTCTATTACTTCTTCATGAGTTTCGTTGTGCTCGCATTTTGCCTTCGTGATTTTTCTGGGCCGCAACAAATTTTCTTGTCGTTTTTTTGCGCATTTTTGGCAGGACCACACTTTTTCCTTCATTCTCTATTTTATTTTGTTTTATTTCGAATTTAATTATGGAAATTTCTGCGGCAAAAGGAAATTTGCATAAATATTGAGTGCGCGCATTCATGAAGTTGCATTCTGGTCTCGTGCTTAACCAACTGCAGAGTTTATTTCTTTTTTTTTTTCTATTTTTGTTTTGGGGTCTGTCAGGGTCATCAAACAGAACGCGTGTGAAAAGTGTCAAACGCTGAACTGCTAAAAGCCTGAATGGACAAATGCAGCTTACACACACTACACACACACACACGCTCTCACACACACACTTAGCCACAGTCATCAAACCGAAACAGAAATGCTTTTATGCCTCCAGGCAACCAGAAAGGAAGAGGACAGAGGGAGAGAGAGAGCTGCACATTCATTTCCAATGAGACTCATTTTGCGGATACACACGAGGTCGAGTCTAGTGTCCTGCTGTCCTGATATCCTGACTGTTGGCTTTTGGCTCTTTTACAGCTGAGCGGTTAGACGCAGCCCGCAACCACAGTTCGTCCAGCCGAAGTCGACAGCAGCCAGCAGGCGGCATGCTGAAATTAACTTGACTACTGACACCTTGACAATTTTTTCAACTGGCAGGCAGGCAGGCAGGGAAGGGCGTGTAGTCGTGTAGTAGGCAGTGACATTAAATAGGCAACCGCAATTTTATATAGCACTTGACATTTGGCACTGCGTGTGCTGCATATCTGAACCATCTGAGTCGTTCCGGGGCCTACGTCTGGCTCTTAGATGGAGGAAGACGAATGTTGATTTTGGCAGCCGGCACGCTGAATTTTCAATTTTATTTGCAATTTTTTGTGCTGCATCAGCAGAGTGTCAGAGAGGCGTCGACGTGTCAGCTGCCAAACGTGACCCTGTCCAATGTGGTTAAAGCATTTAATAGAATTATCCAGCTGCCAGCAAGGTTAAAGTAGGTCGGACTGTACAGGCTGCTACCAGTGAAAATATTAAATCCATTTTGGTCGGGATCATCCGAATTGTAATGATCTCCTAACTCTATCGCATGGTTGAGCCGCCAACCCAGTCCTATAAATAACCAATCACCAGTAGACCAAAACAATATAAAACCAGTCTGGTACTTCCAGTCGATAAGCCATCCTATTCCTAATAAAATTTCAGAGATATAAAACCTTTATAGTTATGCTGATGGATTTTGGTTTATAACAAATTTCAACAAGAAGAAGAATGTAGCAAAAACTCAAAGTAGCTTTTATAAAACATTGCTTAGGATCAAAATTATTATTCAAAAATTGTTTACACTTGCATATTAGTTATAAAAGACATGGAACGAAAATCTAAAACTTTTAAGCGCCACATCAAATATCTAATTTACGCCGTGGTCCACTCTTAACAAATTCAAAGAAATAGCAGATGCAGGATTCGAATTGTGCTCCCGTGAATATTCTAATCAAAAGAAGTTTGAACACTGTAGAGAAGTGTACCATTCTGTATAATATTTAATATTCAATATAATATTTTTGTTAACTGTTTTCCGATCTTCATGAAATTTATGGGTATTAATATGACATTCACACAAGTATATGCTGGTAGCTAGTTTTCACTTTTATATAGTCTAAATGAAAGCAATGCACACTAATATTATTCCCGTCCGTGGGATATTTGAATCTATATATAAAAATTTTGTAAAGATTAGTGTGAAGTTTATCGAATGGGGAAGCATAAGTTGGAATCAACTTTTTCGGTCCCGTGGTGTTAAGCATGAAATCATGAAATAAACCTTGCTAAATACAACCTTTGACCCGTATTTCCCTTCAAAAAGGAGTGGATTTTGCGTATAATCCACAAGTGGACGTATGAAACACATGCAGTTTAATTGGCTCACACACGTCATAATAAAAAAAAGTGTTTTAAATTACAAAAATTTCGTGTCGATATTGAGGAAACACAAGCAAAATGTGCTCCGGTAAAATTGAATATATTCATCAATATCATATGTGCACGGCAAATTATCTTATCAATGAAGTCAAGAGAAAAATTATCTGAATATTCAGTTTTCCCAGTCGAACGCTGGCAAACTGGCTGCTGCTTCTGGCCGCGTGTTGCCTGCTGCTTGATGATGCACTCATTCATTCACGAGCAGCGCCAAATGGCTCTGTCAGCAGCCGATATGAATCAATGGGAAAGCAAATGCGTATGCAAAGTGGAAAGGACTTTTCGTAGGGGACAGGGGACAGGCGGAGCAGATGGTGGGAGTGCGTGGGTGTGGCAGCTGCTGACTGGTTGCTCATTCGACTGCTCATTCATTATGCCAATGCCAGGCGCTAGCCCTTTTAAAGAATTATGCCATAAGTTAACTTTAGACAGGATGAGTTTTAGCTGCTTTTGGCAGTGGCGTGTTGCATGTTGCATATTGCATGTTGCCAGTTGCTTGTTGCCTGTTGCTATATGCAGCTTTTCAGCTTTGCTTATTTATATAGAGCTGACAGCTGCTTGTTTCTCACTTGGGTCTGCCTTCTGACCCGCACGCAGCTCCCAGCTTCACATGACGTATGCGTAATTTGTTGATGCTGCAGCTGCAACAGCTGGAACTAACTTTGCAACACACACACACACACACACACACACACATATATCACACTTTATTAAATGTATGTTTGCTGCTCACCTTGGTGCAAATCTAAGGCAACATTTCTTTGTCGAAGCTAGTAGAAATTCTCACCATCTACACAGCAAATTGGCAATTTATTTGTTGGTCCTTGGCAACATTTTGTGGCACATTTTCTTTTATTGACTGCCGCACAGAAGCGAACAATTTTACACATGATGTGGCAGCTGTGATACAAACAGCCTGAGCATATCTAATGGCCACACTCTAGCGAACTCCACTCACTTCTGTTGCAAGATCAAGTTGCAGGTTGCATGTCAATGGAAACTAATTAGGAATATCAAATTCAGTTTTACAGTTTGCCAATTACTTTCTCATTGCTCTGCACTCTGTTTGTGGCATTGCGTGCGTTTTATTTCAATTTAGTTTAAATCAATTGCATCTCGAGTGCTGACCCATTCAATTTGCCTGCTAAATGCATTTCATATTAGTTTAGTAACAGTTGAAAACAAACCATCAACACAAAATATATATTAAGGAAAAGCGTGCCATTCGGCTCGCTCCTAGGAATTCACATTTGAATGGGATTTGTATTTTAGCTGCTCTTTTTGGTTATAATTTGCAATTAGAATAAATAAGGCTTGGCCTTTAATGGGCTCTGCTTAAATTACACTATGTAACAGATTGCTGCAATCGTAAATTGTTTCGTTCTTTGACAACGATTTGAATACTTTGCATTTTAAGAAAATGTTTATATAAATAAACGATATGCTATAAAATGGTTCAGAAGATTAAAGCTTTTAAAAACTGGTTTTTACTAAATCTTCTTAATACTTAGCATTAGAGCTGTGGAGGCGTGACTATATGGCGTGTCTGGCTTACAAATTAAATATTAGGAAAACTTTTGGTTTTTAATTTGACGAACTTTAAACTGTCTAAATATCTGTGTAAAAAATGTTATGCCATGTGGTAGTTTTAATTTTGCATAGGCGGCAATGTTACAATTCAAGCTTTTATATAATTGTATGCTATATTTTTCCCTGATACGTGCTCATCTTTACTTGGCATGTCAATAAATCCAAATCTTGCTTTAAGTTTTTTTAGGGGTAGATTTAATAAATGTGGAGGAAAAATTCCTAATTATCACCTTTAAAGCTGTTTTTCCAAATACCACAGTTCAACCATCGCTTGAAGAATCACCACAATCAAGAAGTCTCTGCACATATATGTTATTTGAAACATTTTTGTTTGTGTATCCCATAATTATTATCTTGGTATCATATATATATTTTCAAGGATTTTGTTTTAATAGAGCAACATTATTATTATCTTTGTTGCACACCTTTATTTAATGGGACTGCTCATGAAAACCGCAAATTGCTTTTCAGTGTGTAAATTTGTTTAATATTTCCACAAAGTATATGGAAATGTTAGTTCCATTTAACCCAACCGCATGGTCAAAGCGCTTTTCCGCTGCACAGCAGCCGCAGTTGCCATCGCTGGGGACACGCCTCCTGGCTGGTGGCAGGTTTCGCTCAGCTGCCGCAGGGCTTTGCAGCTGTCATTATCTGCACGTCCGCATGGACTATGGAAGGGGCATGGTGGGGGAGAGGAGCAAGGGGTCTGCTTAGCTAAACGTAATGCGCATACATTAGTCATATCAGAAACGAGCGAATGTGTCCTCCGGGTCCTGGGCGAGCGGACGCATCCGGTTTAGCATAAAAGAGATACGCACGCGTAACGACAATAACCGTAAAACGCGCGTCTCTAATTACGTCGAATACAATGCAACAGCGGCTGGCAATGGGCGCAAAAATTACCGATAAGCCTCAATGTGGCAGGTTTCGCTAACGAGGACTACGAGAAGGACTACAGTCCCCGGCAGCAATCTAAATGAAGGCGATGCCTGACAATTATTCAAAGCGGCACGCGTTAAACTTTTTGCGCTCGACACTCGTAATTTTTATTAATTTTACGCCAAACTTTTATTTTTTCTCTTTCTTTTGGCTTAGCGGCTGCTTACAAGCGCTTGGCGTTGTCCAAAAATTATAATAAAAACTTTGGCAACGAAAAACAAAAAAATAGACATAAAACATGAAATTTTCTTTTACTTTGGCTTTGCTACTTAAGCGGAAGTTGCCGAACATGGTCAGGGAGACGACGAGGAGGGGCCATTGTGGATTTCCGTTTTAATTAGTCGACTGCGGCAGCGCGCGGGCACCGGAATCTGAATTCTGCAACTGAATCTCTGCACGGGCTCGGGACAATGGGCCCAAAGAGTCCGGGCCGAATGGCAAAAGTTGCCCATCGCCAGCCATAACTGTAAAATGCGCCTTGACACAAAGTTTCTTGAAAACTGTGTGTGGCATAAGAAGGCATGCTGGAAAGAGGATAGCTCCTCTGAGATAGGGGCAGGCGGGTAAATCTTATCTTGCACACTGCTCTCATCTGCGTGTTTTGGCAGCCCTGTCTTCGGCTTCATCTGCCGCGTCCTGCGTCGTCAACCATTGTCTGCGGCCGGGAAGTTCAAGTGATGTGCATAATTTAAATGAAAATGTCAACGCGGCTTTCGGCATCTCGCTGCAGTTACTTTAACAGTGCATGCTTTTTCCTCTTCATTTGCTTTTTCTTGTTATTATTGTTGTTGCAACTGCGGCTGTCTGCTTTGTGTATGAGTGTGTGTGTGTGTGTGTGTGCCGGAAGTGACAAAAGTTGGCTGCACTTTGCATTGCGCTCTTCTTAGCAGCTGGTAATGTCCTGCGGTTGGCTTTAAGTGCCTTTAATGAGGCAAATGGTAGATATTTGGTTGGGGAAGAGGAATGAAAACATAAAACGACAAATAAAGAAATTATTTTGTCGGGCGCTAAAATCTTTGCTGTCAAATATGGAGTTAACTTAATTGGTAAAGCTGGTTCAAAATTGATGAGCAACGGATTTCTATTTTGTATAGGTTTAGGTGAACAATCGGTGCTAAGCTAAGTTTTTTTTGAAGTGTTTTTGCTGGATAGCTGATCTGGCCATGCCCGTCTGTCCGTAGGTATAAACGCGTCGATCTCAGAACCTTATTTCCGCGCAGTATGAGTCTGTTTTTCAACTCTTGATTATCTCTGGATTTGCGTTGCCAGAGTAAGATTCGGGGTTTTTGCCACTCAGATACTTGTTGGTTTATCTTTACTTATAGTAGACATAAATTTGAGATAGATAATAACCGTCCTGAATTAATTTATGAATCGATGCTATAGAGGTTGCAGCACACACGTCCACCAACATATCGACTTAAATCATAAAGGAGAGTTATCTCTGTTATGGAATGTTGCTTAATAATAATGTGCAGAATATACATTGATTCATCAACATTATCCTATTATGCTTAATAGATGCATTAATGGGTCACACATTGTTATTCCCTATGGATGCATTGTGGGTCAGATATATGCGCATCGATTGAAAAAACTTTAAATTGCGTAAAATGTTGACGCTTGATAAAAAACTGTTTACACAAACCGAACAAAACTTCAACAGCAAATGGAAAATAGTTAACGCCATTTTTATTTATGACGTAAATACGATCCAGCATATTTCATGACAACTACAAACTGATAGATACAATGCATTTGCAAGTGGCCTCGATTTTATTCACCCGTTCTGTTTTTTTTTATTCCCCTTTTGTTTGTTCGACGCCTGCCTATCGGGCCCGTTGGGAGGATGGGGGACGCGGACTTGGGCTTGCATTTGATGGGCGTCTGTCAATGCCACCAACAAAAGAAAAACTCTGAAAAATGTGTACAGCTTCGACGGCTGAGCAAAAACGAGGCAGATAAATTTATATTCAACCGCACACTCACACACACACACAAACATAAGCCCACATAAAGCACTCAGGGAGCTGAACGAGCCTGCATTTAACAATTTATCTGCAGCTGTCAAAATTAAAACCCCATACGGAGACCCAGAGCCGTGGCCAGAACCATGCTTCGAACAGAGACCGGGAGCAGGCGCACTGAGCCACGACGACTCAATACCCGTGGCAGCCGTTGCAGTGTCCAGAACATAACCCAGTCGCAAGTCAGCTGCAGGCGGCATGGATTTGCAAAATAATAAAAAAGCAGAATGAAAAAGAAGCACCAAAGGATTGTGAGGAAGAGTTCAAAGGGGAATGCAAGAAAAGTGCAGCATCATTCCAAGGGACGGGGGCTTGGGGGAGTAACACAATAATGCCGGTCTCAGGATAAGCAAGCCGTTCCAGCCAGACAGAGAGCCTGCCTGTTGGCTGGTACATGGAGGGGGGGCGGCAAGGGGCGAACTGAGGTACAAGCGGACAGCAAGACAGTCAATAGCAGCGGCTGGCTATAAAAAACGGAAATGGGGCAATCATAAATTTACACAGATATGCAAGTCTACATCTGTGTGTAGGTGAGTGGGCTGTGTTTGTGTTTGCCGCTCTTAACCCCTCCTGACCACCAAACCGACAACAACGAGACACAAACAGACCCAACAGAAAAGAATTGCAAAAAAAGTGCTGCAGCCAAATAGAAAATCTCATGGAATCGCAGCTATTGCCATTGGGGAGCAGAGATGATCACGTGATTCTTTTCGGGAAGTACAAATCTCAAAGTGTTGCAACTATTTGAAGTGAAGTATGCTTTTCATTAATGGGCATTTAATTAATGCAAATACTGACAAGTCGAGCCATAAAGGCTTATGTTCAAAATGAGATTCGTGGTCTCATTAAATAATTGCGTTTTTAAGGCATGACTGCAAACTCCACAAAATTGTCTCTTTTTTGAAACAATGCCTAGGCTTAAGTTTGGTTGGCGAACGTGGTTTCCTACAGGCATGCAAGTTGTTTTGCATTTATGTTCCAAATCAAAAAGATAAATTAACTATATCATATATGTCTATCAATCGAAACTTGATAATTTTACATGCGTCCTAAGGGAACCTTTGGCAGAAACTGAAACATGTTGTAACAAAATTGTTAATATCCCAAATTGAATTTTGTACTATTTGGTCTTGACGGTTTCGCTTGGGTTATTTTAAATTTATGCTTGAAAATCGGCTTCGTAACTATTTGGCTCGAAACAGGGATGTTGCCATTGGAAGCTTTTTATTTATTATTTGTTTTGGATATCAATGCAACAATTGCACGCTACAATTCACTTCAAGTTGCAAAATAAATAAAACAAGTGAACTCGACGCAATAGCAAAATCGCCTATAGGATTTTCATTTATTTTTATTTTTAATTGGTTTACAAAGTAAAGAAAATACGCCATGCTGACCGCCCATTTGACCGTCTGTGAGTACGTTTACATTTTATTTGATTATGATAAATTAAACTGGTAGCTTACTTATTGCGTCCACGCTTACTACAGTCTCGACAAATGAACTTCATTGGAGTTACAGACTGAGAGTCATCAGGCTAAGATAGAGAATTGTTCAGTATATACAACCCGACTTATTTCGATATTTTTCAATATTTTGAGGCTTAGGTTTTCTAGTTTGTGTTACTTGTAACTCACATGGAAAACTTACAAGAGTATTTGAATAATAGGAATGCTCCATGTTATTATGAATACTCCCGAGTACTCTTCTGGTTATGAGTAACACTCACGAGAGCATCTCCAGCGCGACTGGCCGCAAGTAATTCAGCTGCCAAATGGCAATAGTTGATGTGAGTGTGGTTATGTGAATGGAATGGGTGTCGTGGAGGCGCAGTCACGGGAACGACTTCGATTTAATGCGAATGCGATGCGTCGCCCTTTGGCTGGCCTCCTCGAATACCCTTGTTGAATATCCAGGGGCCACAATTTTATTTTTATTTTTATTTTTATTTTTACTCTTTTTGCTTTAGTTTGCTTTGCACGCGCTGCACTCGCTGAGCTGAGATTTGTGGTGCGGTGCAAGTAGATTTCTAGCGTAGAACATAAATAAAACTCACACACACAAGCACACACAATCAAATTGTGTGTGTGTGTGCGGGTGTGCACAAGTGTTAGTGTTGGTTGCCAGTTGATCCTCTGGTCGGTATGCAAAAAACGAAAATCAAAGTGTTTGCATTTGTTCAAATCGCACACAAAGCAAACGCACCCACTGCAAATGGGCGTGGCTCTAGTTGGAGGCGTGCCCATGACAAGGCTATTCTCTGTGCTACGGCTTTGCATGCAAATTTTCTACGGACGGGCAAAACGTTTGACATTTGCCCAACTCTCTGCTTGAGATAATGTGCCTTTGTGTGCCCAGTTCTCTACGAGATTTCTATGGGTCCGCTTTCACTCCGTCTGCATCTTTTTTTCATTTTATTCAGTTTTGCTCGTCGCATGTTTTGCGTTGCCTTGCATAATGATGCCCGGGCCTTGTTTGCTGCATTCTGCATCCTGACTGCCAGTTAGCCATGCATGCGGCTTGAATATCGCCTGGTCACACTGACATGCTTGTTCACTGTCTGCCCGAGTCAGCAATTTGGCCCAAACATTTTTTTGTGTACTTCATTAGTGTCATTTTTGGTGTAATTAGTGGCTCAAACATCTGCATAGTTGTTTGGTTACCCAGAAGGTGTTTTTTTCCATAACTGTTTCTCTCTCTCTCTCGCTCTCTCTAACAGCTCGAAAAATGGTCCCTAATTCTGTTCTGTATTAGCTTAATATTTATATATTTAGAGGATATTACAAAAAGTATATTCTTGTTCAACCGACTCAATATAAATATGGATCGAACTATTATACTTGATTGGATGAAAAGTAACATTTTACATAAGCAAGTTTATTGTTATTCGAATAATTTTGGCCAAACTTTTCATTGTCGGGCTTACTCTATCAAAAAGCTCTTTAGAAAGCATCGGTAGACAAAAATTTTTTTGGTTTTCTAGATATCTTTACCAATCTAGAGACGATTGATTTGGAAAAGTGCTTCCGTACAAAAGCATTTTTCAGAGAGTTGTTTATATGGGTACTTTTTCTTCTGTTTGCCAAAGTGACTTTTCCTTCTTTTTCACATTATTATCTTTGACGTCCTCACATGTGTCCCAAATATGTTTCCTTCCCAAATAAATTTTCTTATAAAAATTTTGTACACAATAGTGAAGCCA
The DNA here is from genome assembly GCF_035044405.1 of Drosophila montana. Lineage (NCBI taxonomy): Eukaryota > Metazoa > Arthropoda > Insecta > Diptera > Drosophilidae > Drosophila > Drosophila montana. The sequence continues at coordinate 428,278 of NW_026996881.1, forward strand.
GAGACTAGTGGAAATAAAAACATGTTAACAGCTGCAAACTCGTAGTTAGAATGTGAATCTTTAAATTTATATTTTTAAATCAAAAAGTAAATTAAAATTAAGTTAAAACGTTTATTCAGTGTCACAATCACTATGCAACCTTAGACTAGCTGCTTCCTACACTTAAATTAATTACACGGGAATCACAATGATACAATAGGCCTCTAGGTGATATTAACAGGAGCCTAGTCTAACTTTATAGACTTAAGTATAAATTCATCAAGTGGGTAGTGTTAAAATGTCAAATTTCTCCAGAGATATGATAAAAAATGTTGACTGGATGACTGGCAAAAACCGGAGGCATTGCATTTTTAAAGCAAACACAAATATGGGTAAAAAAGCGAACCCATGCTACGTCAACTTCAGCAGCAACGACGAACTAAAACTCCAACTTTTGCACCGCCTCCAACTCGGACTCCAAGTTGAGCTCGAACTGCAACTCGAGGCTCTTGGTAATCCCTAAGTGCTGCTGAACACGAGAATAACACACGTAATGCATATTTAAACATTTGCTGATAGCAAATGACAAAGGTGGGAGCCAGGACCTGGAGCAGGAGCAGGAGCAGGAACAGGAGGTAGGCACATGTATACAGACCATAGAAAACAATGTTAGCCGCCAGGCAATTGAGTGGCAGGGAGGGCAGAGAAGAGTTTGGGTAAATGTTTGGCCAACTTAAACCTTAATCAATGCAAAAGTTTTTGGCCTAATCGCTCTCAATTATTCAAGTGAAACGTGGCATTTAACAACTACGTGAACAGAGCCACTCACGTCAAAAGCACGTCACGGCGCAGGATGTGGGCTGTATGTGTGCAGCGGGATCCTTAACGAATCATAACTTTCGCTCTCAGGTAGGCTGCCAACATCTGGGCCACTCAAATCGAGCCTAGCGGCTGCCAGTTAAGTACCACAGTGTTGCTAGGGTTAATAATAATCATATTTAAGTAGAGCGCATTGGACCAGCCCCACGTTCCGCTCCGAGTCCACCCAACCCCCATAAAGCGACAGGACAAAGTTGCAAACGGAAACGGAAGCAACTACACAGAGCTACATCGTACCTGGTCATCGTTTCACAGCGGACCAAACGCTATGTCTCCGTGTGTGCTGAAAAGTCTTTTGTAACCACAGTTAGATAGGGAATAAGCCATATATACATATATAAGTTTATATATATATAGAGAAAGGGAGAGATAGGGAGAGAGGGAGCGAACACGTTGCAAACTGTAACTGGAATTACTGAAAACTATTCACACACAAAAATATTGTTCAAGCGGCACACACAAAAATTGAAAATTCTCTACTTTTCTAGTTCTCCCAGCTAAAATCGGAGCGGAGCAAAAAACTTTGTCTGGTTGCAACGCCAACACCACCAGCAGCACAGGTAAACTGACTATCCAGATTTGAAGGAGTGAAAAGGATTCGCTTGAGTTCGGGTTTGAGTTCTGGGCTGTTGGCTGATGAAAAGTCAGGAAGTAAAGTTTTACGGTTCACATAAAAGCTGAAATGTTCATACAATCAGCATGAATTATAACTCGGATGTGGATTAATTGTTGGCCAAGTGTGCGTGTGTATATGTGTGTCTGTGTGTATTCGCGTGTGCAGAAGTGGGTGTGGATGTACCTAGCTGGGCGCTGGATTTGGGTGTAGATTTGGATTCGGCTTACCGACAGCCCTTTCAGCATGATTTTGTGGCCATAAAGCTGCAAAGCCGAGTTGAAAGTTAAGAGCTTCTGCATTCTATATTCCTGATTTCCTGTTATTTAAATTTCTAAAATGACAGTTATTTGCAATATCAGTGCATTTAATATAATTAAATGAATCGACTTTATTATACAGAAGTGCATAAGCTATAGCAATTATTTTAAATACTCGTAATAATTCTAGAGGATTAAGCAGAAATACAAAAACATTCCTGTGCGATGAGGGATGAGGGAATTTTAATGAGTTCTACCTCCAGGTGGGGGAAATACACATGTTAAAGACCTTCACACGAGGTTTGGCTCTTTGTTCATGGTTCGGCTACTAGATAAATTTTGTATCTAAATCTGGCAACATATCCTATCCTCGATTTAATAATATTATCTAATTTTATTTAAAGATCACCTTGAACTTCTATTTATAATATTAATTTTACTATTATTATTTAGTTTATGATAGTGAGAAGTGCCGAGAAATGCTCTCTGTAAACTTGAAATATCGATTATAGGAACTTTTTATGTATGATGATATATAAATTATATACATTTTGCCGAGCAGTCATGGACATAAATTAGAAAATGCTGCGTTGACACGAAACGAAAAAGAATTCAACATCAGCAAATATTTGCGGCACGTATTTCGTTTACATATCAGCTTGACAACTTTTGCATTACGATTAAGATGTACAGCAACCAAGTTGACAACAACAAAAATAGCTGAGACAACAATAAAACAACGTTATCAACACCTTTGCCAAAAAAACATGCGGGCTGTGTTGTGGGCGGAGACGGCAGCCAAGTCCGAGCCGAGGAGTCGAGCATTGGAGTCCAAGTCATGAGTGAGATTTATGTGTTTTGCTTGGCTGCGATTTGGCCTTCTATTCTTGTGTGTGTGCTACTGTGTGCCTGTGTGTGTGTGTGTGTGTGTGTGTGTGTGTGTGTGACAATAAAACAAAACAAAACTTGCGATTAGATGGCAGTTATTACCACAGAGAGGTGAGTGGGGGTGGAGCTTACAGCATTCGTCGCATATATATCAGCACGCTGGCAAACGTGGCAAACATCGAATGCCAAATATTTTGACGTATTTCAATGGACGACAGAGGCTTGGAGGGGGCGTTATGCGTATACACACTCACACAAACACACAATGGTCATTATGGCCACAAACGTTGGAATAACAAGCAGCCAGCCAGCCAGCCAGCTCTGCTTCACACACCCTACAGCTACTTGCCACATTGCAACTTATATTTATGAGTGGCATTCGCGAGTGCTGCTTTCGTCGTGGTTGTTGTCGTTAGGAGTGCGTAGGAATTTCGCCTTTGGCTCGTTAAGATTTACGAGGCACTGACACACACACACACACACACACACGCAGACAAACACACGAGCACAGGAAACAGGAGCATTGTGGCACGTCGCTGACTTTAGAAATTAATTGGCCCAACTAAGAAATTCGAGAGTAAACGTTGTGCTCATAAGTCCTGGCTGCGTCCTGTTCGGTCAGCGTCCACCTCGCCTAGGTCCTTGCGGCTTCTTTGGTTTTTTCTTTCTCCTTCGAACAGACAAAATTAATTTGTTATCCTCGCTTGTTTAACGCAGCTATAAATTATGATGCCAAAACTTTTTGGCCACTCAAAAAGCAAACAGCCAGAAACAACAAAAACAACAACGAGGGCTAGTTTTCAACGTGGCCAGCACGTTGCTGGGCAATTATTAGCTTTTGTTACGCACACTTTATCACTGGCCATGTCGATATGCATCAGGAGGCCCTCCAGCCTACCTCCTGTCGCCTGAGCCCATTTTATATATGGGCCGCGTAATTGGTGGGCACGTTAATCAACACTGGATGCTGTAGCTTGGGCCAGCCCAATTAGAGAACCAATGACTGCAGCGCCTTTAGGTTGGAAGATGGATGCTGATGAGCCTCCGCCTTGGCCTTAGCCCCAGCACTCGTGCCTCAGCCAACTCTGATGTGTTGTGCCTGAGCCAGACGCATGGATATGCTACATAAATCTTGAAGCTGTTGCTACTATTAGTGTGGCGTTTAGTATGCCTTGAGCTTTGATTAGCCCCGCGATGAGAAGCCAACATTAGCATGGCTAAGTGCTTTGAAATGAAATTTAGCTACAATTTCCGCTGCCAGCAACTGGTTAATCATTTTTGTTTTGCAAACCTTGAGGTCTAGTAAAATTCGGGGTATGGTATGGAACGAATCCATTTGTAAGCGAACGCAGAGGCTAGTTATGTATTCATTTACTTTCCACATGTAAATCTCCAGCAATTTCGTATGCATGAGAGTTATAGGTGGTAATTTACAGCAGATTTAACAATAAAAATCCACATTAGAGAACATTTTCTATGTTATTCCCCATCACTAATTAAATACCTATGTTGCCTATGTGCCCAATATTGAACTTTGTCTATTCGTTGCTTAACAGCAATAAGATGTTTTAAGGCATTTAAAGTTCTATAGATCGTTCTTGGATTGGGCTCAACCCTGAAGCTCATTTCTTGTAACTCTCAATTACTTAGAATAGCTAGGTAAACTACAAATTTACACTTGTTCCGTACATCCGGTTCGTTTTTCGCATCAATCATAGTACTTAATATCGCAATTGGCTACTTTTCGACTTTCATGATCCCTAATTAGGAAGCTAGCGTTGACCTAGCTCAGAAACTTTGCAGGTATTTTGTCTCGATACCTTGTATCGAAAATAGATTAAATTTCTTTTGCTGTTGCCATTGTAACGCGTTTAATCTTATTTCTCTCACTCTCTCTCTCTCTCGCTCGGACTGTCTATCTTTTTTTTGGTTCGTGTGTGGCATGGTTGTCGCCTTGTTAATTAAACGTAGCACACACCGTGCGGTGCGGAATTGCGCCTCGATTGCGATTGACACAATAAATTGTCAATTACAGTGCAATTACGTATGGAAATCGTTGCAGGTTGTGGCGTAACAGAAAAAAGAAACACACAAAACGACAAAAAAGAATGTATATACATATATGTTTGTACGTATACATTGTACTTGCCGCAGCAGCCGCCGCTTGATTAAATCGATAAAAATCGAGTCGCATTTTAAGCGCCGTTATAACGCACACAATAGAAACGTGCAAATTTGCCAGCCCCCCCTGCGAATGCGACTGCGAATTGCCTGCGAGCCGAACATTTAAAAATGGTCGAAACGTTATCAACTCACGGCGAGAAAGTCGGTCAACATGGCCCCCATCGGCTGTTCAGGAGGACAACTGGGACCTGGGACGTTCGGTGGTTTGGGAATGGCGAGTTGGGTATTTGGGGCTTTTGGGACTGCAAAGGTTGTACAGGTAGCCCGTTTTCGAGTGCCCTGCAGCAAACAACTGTGGCAGCAACAAAAAGTAGAAATAAAAAAAAATTGCAACAAAATAAACGAGTATTTGGAACAATTTATTTCCCTACATGAGCACCATTTTAGCAGCTGGAATTCTCGAACTTCATTTAAAAGATGCTGTACGTTAAATGTTTTATATACAATTATACAATAATACAATACAAAACAGTTTTCCAAATAAACTGAGCTAATTAAATGAGAGGTGCTTGGAAAAGAGGATACTTAAACTCCATGCAAAGAAATTCTCTTTTTATTACGAGTTTTTGATCTTTGCTGCGCTTGGTCCCAAAGGGCTCTGATCGTTTCACAATTTCGAATATTCTTAAATTTATTGTTAATTTGCTTTAAATTATCATAAATTAATTTAAAATTTGTCAAAAAAGATTCAATTTTTTTTTTTAAATTACTTTATTTGTTATTCCTTAAAATTAGATATACATATAAGTTTATTTATGTTTGAAATTAATACTTACTATTAAGAACGCAATATTATCTTGTCTTTACATATACACACAACGCTTAAGTTATAATATTTAATAATATTTAATACATATATTAATAAATTTGTCAAACTTATATTAAAAATGAACAAGATAATCTATAGTTAGGGATTTATATGTGGCATGAGAAAAAATTAACAAAACCCAATCAGTATTTTAAAAATGTAATTAAACCTACCAATTATTAACATTGAGTTGTATGTCATATATTGATATCGAATCGATATGCTTTTAATATTGTCAGCTTTACTATCGAATGTGGCTCTGTTGGATCTGGAGCCTAGACAAATGCAAGCCCTATCCTGCGCCTAGCTTACTATTCACAAATAGTGCGACTTGTAGGGTATTTCTTTGGTTAATACGAACGCATTCATGAGTGCATCTGCCGATGCACGAAATATCCAACAGAGCGAGACTCCACAACATGTGTCTCAACTGCTGCCCAATATTCATTCATTCTGTGTCTGGGTGTGTGTGTGTGTCTGTGACAAAAGTGCGTGTGTATTTCCGTTTCCGGTTCGTTAATAGAGTTAGTTACACATGCTCCAACTGCAGATGGTATCCCCCAAAAAATACGCGAGTGGCTCACTCGCTGCTGGAAAAAGAGTAAGACAGGGGACAAGCCAAAGCCAGTGCGAGGAGCCGTTGGTGGTCACCAATGGTGGCCTGTCCTTGGTGCTATTTGCTTTACTTGCTGTTATTTTGGGCTAAAGGTAGTTGTTGTTGTTGTTGCTGGCATTTAACTATTTTTGCCATGGCGTTAATTGGAAATGGCAATTTCATGCGCTCGACTTGCGGAACGTGGCAACATTTCTCCCCATGCGCGGCACTTGCAACAAATTTCGTTGCCGCCTCCATTTTTGCGGGGGTGGGGGACACTTTTATTTTATGGCATTTTTGTTGCACACACGAATGTATCCACACTCATACATGCGAGCGCGGACTCAATCTGTGTCTGTAGCACATATTGCGCTGCACAGTTCGATTCGCCTGGTGAATGAATATACTCGTATCGGCCATTCTAAACATTTTTAGTTGATTGAAAAATTGTGCAGTTGGTTGGCAATTTGTATCTGTGTGCAACTGCCAATTTATGTGTGTGTGTGCGTGTGTATGTCTGTGTGTAAGTGTCTGTACATGAGTATGTGTGTGTGGATAAAAGTAGCAGCAAGACCAAAAAAATTTAAGCCGAGTTTAATTGGGCAAAAGGGGGTTTGGTATTGAAAAGCGGATTAAAAATGCGCTGACAATGTGTTCATGTGTGCCTGCAGGCGTGTGCGTATATGTTAGTGTGTGTGTGTGTGTGCCAGTTATTAGTGCTGTTATTAAATAGTTCAATGGGTTACTCTATAGTCTTTAGCTAGTCTTAGTCTCTTTAAGTCAGCAACGTCGAACAAACTTTAAACCAATTGAAAGATAAAACACAGCTTCAGTTGAAAATTTAATTTGTATTCGGTTTTGTAATCCATATACTTATGAACGCAACTGTTAATTTTCGCCTTCTACGGGGTAATTTAACACTAAGAGGGGGCTTGCAAATTCCTTCCACGAGAGCTTAAAGCTGGCTCGTTTTTCCTATTATGAATAAATATATTATTTATTTTCTTTACAAAACCTTTCCAACCCATTCCTCTACGGGTCAAACATAATGCAACTCGACTCTCCACACAATACTAATTGGAGACCCCGGCGGCGTTTGGATGTCAGATAAGTACATTAAACTTTAATGTTTGCGGGCAAGTGCAGCGCCATATAATATGTACGCATATGTACGTACATAGTTTGATATTGTACAGAATGTATTTGTATGCACATAAATATCATTATATTCGCATGCAACGTGAGCACTGCCGTATCCGAACTAATTAAAAAAGTACCAGCTGCGAGAGTTGGCAAAAATATTTTCGTATTTTCTAATTGCTGGCAAAAAATTAAATTAGAAACGTAAATTGAATTTGCAAACGAGGCAAAATAACACGCCGAAAAATGAGTAATGGCTGTATGTGTGGGTGTGTGGGGGTGTGGCGGTGTGTGTGTCTGTATGTGAGCGACTTAATCGACTTAGTCAGCTTTTGTTCAAGCTGCACTAGAAAAAGCTAAAAGATGTGATAGTTTTGCTTTGATAAAAAAAGAGGAAATGCAATTTCGAAAATTGAAAACGCTTTTCTTTTTACTCGTTTTTCCTGAGCTCTTTGCCGTTTAACTTTTCCATCCTACTCATTTGCATGCGATTTGCTACTATATAATTGAATTTGCGGAAAGCGGCAAGAAAAAGACCTTTTAGACCCTGTAGTTGGGAGCAGCTCACAAGTTTTGCCTCCTCCACACAAGACAAATGTGTGCGTAAACAGTGAGGGAAACAGTGGGAATGGCTGGGTCCTGCTGCCTGGACTACTGACTATGTCACTGGCTGATAACGCTTAATGGATTGCATGGAACTCCGGGCGAGATACAGCATACAGCTGGGGGATGGTGGTATTGTTTTTTTGCGTAGGCCTCGCAATGAAGACATTAAAATATTAATGTGCAGCATAAATCAGCTGTGGCAGCGAGGGGACAACGTGGGAAAGGGTATAACAGTGGGGTGCAGTGGAAGATAGCTGAGCTTAGCGAAGATGTTCTTCAAATCGTATTTAGCTACAAAATCCCCAAAGAGCAAAACAAATAAAAAGAGTAAAATAGTTTTAAAATAATGATATGTGTTTATTTCCTTTTTTTACTGTTTTATTTTATATTTTCCAATAATCTTTCCACTGATCATCAAACAATTTGTTAAAAAAAAATAATCGTTGTTATATTAACTAGATAAGTCTTGCAATTGTACCTGCTTTACTGTGAAATCGCCGAGAAAACAATTTTGAAAACAAGCCATGAGGAAAGGCAGTTTTAAATGCCATAGTAAATTGTATCTGTCTCCGTGCTTGTTTCCTAGCAGCATCTCAAAAGCATAGCCAACACTTTTCACTGTCTCTCTCGGCTTGTTTGCCGTCTGTCTGTCGGCCTGTCACCCTGCGATATGCAAAGCAGTTGATGAGATGCCCGCAAATGACGCCCATATTTACTACTTAAAGCGAAATACTACTACAGACGGTTGCCAAGTCAACAAACAAATTAATTACTGGCTGTCTCAATAGTTGCCGCATGTATCTATGAGATACAATTTGCGCCTGTCAACAGAGCTTAGCGACGCCTCGCCAAAAATTGAATGCAAAACTCATTATGACAAAGCTAAAAGCGAGCTCTGCTGCGCCTCTACAAACATCCCCCTGCTGATGTGGTATTACAAAACATATTAATTAGCATTAAATAATTAAAATATGCCCGCCGCTTAACGTCATTCATTTTAATCAGTTTTAATCCTTCGCTGGTTTTTGTGGTTTCTGTGTTTATGCGTGCATGTGCATGTATGCGTGTGGCATATTAAATGTTACTCATTAACAAATATGATATATATGTAATTACAACTAATTAAACGATTGCAACAACTTTAAATGTGCCCAAACGTTGCTGGCAAGAGTGTATACGTCATAAAAAATGGCTCAGACACCAGAAAAAATTAAAAGTTATTTGTGCTTTTCGCTTGCTTTCAATGATTTTGTGCCCCCAAGGCGAAACAAACAACAAATTGGTTGGGAAAGGCGGAAAAATTGAAATAGTGCCATGAGTTGTCCCTTACCTGTAAGATTTTGTGTTTAATACCATCAAACATTTAATAGAATATAAAATATGAAACAATTTTTAAAAACACGTTTATTTTAGCGGTCTCAACTTTATACAAAAAAAAGAAGGTTTTTATAATGCGGTTACAAGAAATGAATTAAATTGCATAATGTATTCATTACGTTGTAATACTTAGAATAAAAATGATACAGAATACGGTTTCTGCTTACAACTTTATTAAGTTCGTTTTCAATAGAAAAAAAAAATGATTGCCTTGTGTTGTTGATGGTGTGATACTCTTATGCATCGCATAACATTAGCCTAATTAAAAAGAATCCATCATCTTTCATATTTTATACAAAAAAACGTATGCGTATTTAATCAGCCTAGTCTTAGAGCAACTGCATTGTTTATTTTGATTATATTTTCAGCATTCTTGCAGTGTATTTCCAGGACGAAAATCTGAAATGAGACAATAGTGAAAGTGTATAATGCCAACTCAATACAATAGACGGTGTTTTGATGCCATAATGAATATTCCCATTCAGATATTTGCACTTTCGTCCATGCACAGTTGCATGCCGAATCCGATTTGTGTGGGTCATGACAAAGGCGTAGGTCAAACAATGGAACAGCATGACAGGCCATATCTCCCATGTTTTTGTTGCGTTGACAATGGGCACCAAAATTTAATGCTATTCTCCGTCTGACAGTCGCCTCTGCGTAGACAGCACAACATTTGTATAGTCAATTGAAAAATGTTGTTTACCAACGGAGTAAAATTCTAATACGTATATTGGCTCTCTCAGCAATGGCACTTAGCCGTATTAGCAGGCCTGCACACAATGCCTGCAATTTGCGTAAAAGAATAAAAATAGTACAATCAGAAGCTGCCAACATTTGCTTTTTGGCAAAAATGGTAAATAAAAATTCGTGCCAATTGAAAAAGCTACGATTCAGTTGGGCATATTAGCAGGCTTAACGAACATATAAAACATAACAGTAAAAAATTTTAAATAAATAAATAATAATATCATAATATATAAATAATCATATAAATCATATTAAATAAAGACACATAAATAGAAGAAATTTTACATGTCATTTGGGCCGCAATTTTAGATACAAATTTGTACATTTTCCAATAAATTTTGACTATTTTTATAAAATAATGTGGTATTAAAAATAAAATTAGGATTTTTAAACTTGTATTTATTATTCGTATTCTAATCCCATTAATAATGCTATTAATTATTTATTTGTAAAATTTTCTTTTATTAGAAGAAAACTAGCCTCAAAAATAAAATATCTAATACTCAGAGGTAAATTATCTGGGTTCCTGCCTGGAATATATTTAAATATTAAATATATATTTAGCTGGCTCGAGGTTCCGGCCTAATTTATTAGAATTATATATATATATTTTCCCTTCAGCTATTCAGTTTAGTTACTAATTAAGTATTCCAAGGCTTTTTTAATTTCATCGCTGTGGGATTCCTCTCAAACTTTTCTTGCAGGAACATTCAAAATTCATTGCAGCCGCCTCCGGTGACGCAAAATGTTTATGTCACGTTTATTTAGAATTTGTTGCCAATGGCAAAAACAATTTAAATTTTGTCTCTGCCAAGCAAATGAAAATAAAATAACGACTGTGTTCGATGCCGATGCCAAGCAAATCGAAATGTAATCGCGCGCGCAAATCCAAAGCCGAAAGCAATCGCATTATCGCCACATTGGCGTGAAAGAGTCACGCCCATAGCCGCCCACACCTCCTGGAGGGGGTGGGTGGAAGGTGGGAGGAGGGGGAGAAACGTCAGTATGCTGATATTTATAGTCGGCTCATATTTATGGTTACAATATTTGCCTTTAACCGGAAATCGATGAAATTTTTATGCCTCCGCTACGGCGCCCCTTTATTTTATTTATGTTTGTGCGTATTTCTGCATGTGCTGGCAAAAATATTTCACTCCAAATGTTTTCGCTTTATGTGTGTAACACACACATTTTTACTTTCCACATACATACATACATACACGCACTCGCCCCAAGCATTTGCAGTCAGCTTGATTTTCCATTTTGTTATTTTTTCTTCCATCGCATTTAGGCAATTTAGCGGCTTAACTAAATCGTTTCTGGTACTCATGAATTTATACGTTTCGTTTGTGCAGTGCATGTAAAATTTTTGTTTTTGCCATATGAGTATTTAATATGGGTTCGAGATCCCAGATTCTAGCTGACCCATTAAGCTTGAGTGTGCCTCGTTTTGGTCTCCAGCTTATGGATTTGGCTATGAAATTACGTGAAATTGTGTTGTTTTTGTTATTGCTAGGCATTAATTGGGTCTCAATTTGCGTTTTGATTCATATTTGGGCCTATTGATACAAGAAGAGGTAGGTGTGGAATATAACTATAATATAAATTATAGTGATTATCTACTTTATATAATAACTAGTTCCCCGGCCTCGCCCGTGTCAAGTTCTGTCTTTTAAATTTAAAATTTAACTTTACGTTTAAATCTAGCCATACCATTTCGAACTTTTCTTCTGGTTAAATTTAAATATTTCAAAAAAAGTTGTAAGTTGTAAAAAATAAAATTTTTTAATTCAAAAAAGTGTATAAATAAATGTTCACTTATATCTTTAAAAATGAAAATCGTTGTTCAATTTAATTTCAGGGGTGCTTCGGAAAATCCATTCCTCCTTGGACGAAACCTATTAAGCCTATTTTCATGATAAGCTCTCATGAAAATAGGTTCAATTCGTGTTTAAAAGATTTTGAAAATATCACCCGTAATTGTAGGAACATTTCTTAATCTTTTTTGTTTACCATTGGATCGGCTTCAAACTTATTTTCAAAGCTAGATTTAAATTGTCTACGGGCGGAAAATTGGTAAAAGAGGTTTATCTAAGATTTAAAGCACAAATCTTGCAATGGGCAACGCCGGGGAATGCACGCTAGTCTACAATATAACAATATACCTTCCGTTTTTGAACATGTGCGAACGATGCAGTCGTGTGCAACCGATTGCTAATTATTCGTTCACATCCCAATAAGAGATGCTAACCAATTCTATCAATGATTTTTCCGAATTGCTACGCCCATATGGCCCCTACGTCCCAGTACAAGTGTTCAAAATCAGCTCATCAGTAGTATTTTGCTCCACATTTGCACACAAGCTGTAAAATGGTGAAATATGTACAGTTTCCCATTTTCACTTTATTTGAGGAGAGCGTACTACAATTTATTTTACGAAGCTACCTTCTATAGATGTACATTTTGGTGAACGTGTATAACAATATTTATGATAATACTAAAATTTATTTATCGAATGATAGTTTTTCAAAATTAAAAGCTTTTTGGTTGAGTAAAATTCGACCCGATCGATCTATCTTAAGAAGCTAAAAACATTTTCCGACAAACTTAAGTTTAGTTTTTAACGGTTTGTGAAATTTGACAACATTGGTGACATTTTTCAGAAATCATTATCCTGCCGTTGGTAACACAAGCAAAGGGACATCCTTAGCTATGCTTGAAATATCTGGCACGCTCTGCGAAAAGTGGCAACAATGTTGCAGCTTTCAGATTCGTAATTATATGACAATTTCATTGATTACGCGCTCCACTTAACAGCGGATGGCAGCTAAATCTGTGGCACGTATTACGACTGTATTATAGTTTTTATGCCCGCGAACAATGGAGCTGCATTCGAAGCGTAAATTTTCCATAGCTCCAATTTAGCAGAGTGAGCGAGTGAACAGGAGGACGGATAGAGGGGAATGGCGCGCTAATGCTTGAGTTTCCAGACCCAGTGCCAATGATGATGAATAACACTTGGGGAGGAGTAGGTGCCCGGACAAGCCAAAGTCGGACTGAGCCATGCCCAGGCACGTGCTCCACTGGATGGCTGACTCGGGCAAGCAAGAAGGAGGTTGGTTCCAACTTGCTGGAGCATGTACGGAGTTCCGTTGTTCCGTTGCCGAACTTACTGCAGTTATATTTCATATTTTAGCCGGCCGGCCCCCTGGCTCTCGATTCATTGCATTTGCTTGGCCATTTTTAGCTGCAGGAGTTATCTGAATTGGTTTCTCACTTTTTCATGGCTTTCGCTGCAATCTTGCGCACAAGAGCACAAGAATTTTTACCTGCACGGAATTGAAAATGATGCGAGGCGACAGCACTGCCAGCAGAGGTCACGTAAGCAGTTTTACTTTGTCACTGGCACACACACAGACACACATACTGAAACACACACCCAAACACACACAGGCACTCCCCACACACTCTACACTCAAGCAATGGATGTGGGGTCAGCTGAATCATTTACTGTCATTTACTGCTACCTACAGTTGGATTAGCTCCATGTATTTGTATTATGTTGATATTAAAAACGCTCTCGGGTATGCACGACTGCGCTTGGTTCATGTGAGCAGCATGCCAAAAGCCGAACTCTGAACCCTCACTGACTGAGAGTCCCCACAATTCGAATTTTTGTCCAGCCGACACGTAACTTGAATGAACAGCAGCCCAAGCAAATAAATTGATTTCTATGCTGCTGCTCTTAATTAAAAGACAACACCCTAGCTCTGTTTATCAGTGGATATTACAGAAATCTAAATAGCTCACATTTCAAATTTTTGTACAGTTCGCGTTAACTTAAGGCGCCTTATTTGCCACAATCCGGCTATGCATTTATTTCTGATTTACAAAATATATTGGCAAATGAAACTCTTATGAAAAAATTGGCCGGAAGAATTTCTAAAAGGAAGGAAAAGGTGGAATTGGGTGGGAAATCTAAATTTTAAAGAAAATTACTACCAATAAATTGAATTTAAAATTAATATTTTAAGCTTATAGTCTTTGCGAAAGCTAAGCTGATTATCTAGTTGAATTTGCCCAAAAAAATAAACATGAGTTTAAATAAATATATTAGTTGTAATAGCTTACATGAAAATGTTCTTTTCTATCAGCGTTTAATCTAATATTTCCTTTTCATATGATTAACTATCTGAGAAAAGCCAAAGTTTAAAGCTTATAGTCTTTGCGATAGCTAAGCTGATTATCTAGTGGAAATTTGCCCACAGTTTAAATAAATATATTATTTGTAATAGCTTACAAGAAAATGTTCTTTCTATCAGCGTTTTATTTAATATTTCCTTTTCGTATGATTAACTATCTGAGAAAAGCCAAAGTTTAAAGAGAAAACCAATTTATCTTTGATCAAGCAGAAAAAATGTGTTGACATATTTGCATATAACACTTGCAAAACATTTGAGCCAAATCAAAAGACTCACACATATGCACGCACGCACACAGCCACACGGCGAATACAAGTACAATACGAGAATTTATTGTAAATCGAGTTAAGAAATGGTAGGCGTGGCAGCCTTTGGCCTTTTGCATGAAAGGAGAAAATGTGAAAAGCACCGCGACAACGACAAACAGCTAGGAACTGTGCGCCCAAGGGTGTCGGGTGTCGGGTGTGGGGTGTATTGTGAACGGAAGGGCTGAAAGGGCCGCTGCGTACCCAAAAGCCAACGTGCTGATAGCAAAACTTCCGTTTGTGGCACCACAAACAGATGCCTCTGCCGCAGCGGCGGCTGCTGCTCTTCTTCTGTGCTTTTTGGTTGCTCGAAATGAATTTCTAATACGAGTCCCAAAAATTGCATTGAAAAGTGCACACGACTTCTCCCTGGCAAGCGCTTACAATTGTTTTGGCTAAGAGCTTTGCCAACTTCCCGATGCAGATGCATCGCCAAACGGGACACGCACGCCGCCCAGAGCCAGAGTCAGAGTCAGAGCTAACACCCCACGCCAAACCGGAAGCGGTGGACCCCGCGACGCACACCGCCTGCCCCACGCCTGAATCCTGATTCTTCTCAGCTTCTTGGCT
The DNA here is from genome assembly GCF_035044405.1 of Drosophila montana. NCBI lineage: Eukaryota > Metazoa > Arthropoda > Insecta > Diptera > Drosophilidae > Drosophila > Drosophila montana. The sequence continues at coordinate 443,434 of NW_026996881.1, forward strand.
GGCTTCGTTACTTGCCTGTGGCTCACTTCATGCTGGGCATGCAAATGTGAATCTAATACAATGCCAAGCGCCAAAAAGGCAAAAAAAGAACAACAACAATAATAACAATAGCAACAGCAACAAATATGCCGTTCACATACATACACGAAAAACAGGAAATTGAATTTTCGACTTTGCCAAGTGCGTGGCAGGAAGAGGAAGAACAGCTGCAGCAACCGAAGGAAAAGGAACATCACATATACAAGTGTCGGTTGTTGTTATATAGCGTTGTGTGTGTGTGTGTGTGTATGTGTGTGTGTGTGTTGCCTGGCTGCTGTATGCAACTATTACGGACGCAGGACGAGAAGTCCTGACACTGTCGGCGCCTCATTTTGCATACCAAGCAGCTGGCAAACAGTGCAAACGGAAACGAAATATTTAACAACAATGCAGCCAACGAACAGCACCAGCTTATAGGCGCATAATTGAGTGGGCGTGGCACCAGCATACAAGGTGTCGGCCTGCAAAGTGCCAATGACACGAACTGAAAGCTGCAAGTTTAGCAAATTGTGCCTGCTAAGCGACTAAATGAGCTTTCTGAAGCTAAGATACCTTCAACCAAAGCAAATAGCCTTGCTTTTAAAAGCAAGTTTTAAGTGCACATTGCTGGTATTTGTCAGTGGCTTCACATATGAAGAGAACTCACTTATATTACCCTTTCTTCTTCCTTGCAATTCCCAGATTAATCCGATTCTCAAGTGCTTTTTAAGCAAATGTCATCCAGCCATTGCTCACATATCACATAGACAGTCGGAAAAGTTCGAGTTGCTAAGTAGTTTTTAGAGCGGAGTGCATCTCCAGCTTAGCTCGATGACTTATCATAAAGAAATTACATGTGTGTTGATTTCAGCAAATGAAACGCACAGCACTCTAGACACACCCCACTAAGCACACACACACCAACGCAGGCCACACAGACATAAAAACAAAAGTCACACAAAAGTTACAATTTACGCTTGTAAATTGCTTTAAAAAGTTGCCTCGAGCTGCTGCTATCAGCCCCGGTTACAATTTTCCTAATTAACTCAACGCGCAAGTTAGCCGAAAATCTAGCTAAGAGGGAGCCCAGACCGAACTCTCCCGCCCCTTCAACCGCACGGGCGCTGTCGCTAATTTGGCTAATCAAAGTGAAGGCGGGGCTGGAGGGTGTGGAAGTGGCATCAAAACAAAATAACTTCGATTTTATTAAACGGAAAACATGAAAAACGACAACAACAAAGCAGTTGGCGAGTGCGATTGTGTGTGTTTGTGTATCGAGAATTTCCAAGGCAATAATTTGTTGAAAAAGCTATAATAACAACAACAATAAATGTTGAACTTTTGTTTCGTTAATAGGGAAACACACAAAATGAGCTGGCAAAGGGAAATGAGTTTTCTGGCCTCAACGCAATTCGACTGATAATTAGGCGGGGTTCTTTAAAGCCGTTACAGACCGCGCACACCCTCACACACCCCGCACACACACTTATACACAGACAAACATCAGAGCGAGGTTTGCGCTGTGATAAAAAACGCACAAAAGTCGATAATGTTGCTACAAGTACAACAACAGAAACAGCAAAGGGCTCTTGCGAAGCGGTTTTTCGCTAGAGGAGGATGGGGGTTCGGTGGTTCGGGGGTGGTAACATCGCCAGCAGGTTCCTCTTTGGCACCCGCCGACAAAACTAATAACCAAAAATTGGGCTCGACTTCTACTCCCTACGAGTGCCCCGAAAAGCTCATAAAATGCAAGCCATTGACTTTTTGAAATCGCTTCAAGCATCATTTCGATTGCGCGACCCAGCGTGGCAGTCCACTTTGGCCCCCACAACATCGGCCAGCCCTTGCCAGCTGCCTCGCTGCCTCCTCACCCCTCACCCCTGTGGCGACAGCTATAGGCGTATTGTGCCCTGCTCCGTTTTTGGCCCTTTTGGCCTTTTGACTTTGGCCGTCTGTGTGGACTGTTGGCGCGTTGTTTGGCCATTTAAATTCGTTACGTTTGAATTGCCGTGAATATGCAGTGAACTTTATGAAATTTATAGTTTAATCTGATAGATAGGAAATTGCTTTGTTTTCCACGCACCCGAATTGGCAAAAAAATATGAATAAAGTGCTCGAATATAGCTGAGGGGTGTTTGCAATCAACTGGCCAGCGGATTGGTTGGCCATGGGGCGGTCGGAGCACTTTAAGGATATCGAGTGAGCCGACGACAAAAGATAAAGCTCACAATTTATTCGAAGTAGTTTGAAAAAAATATGGATTAAATGCAAGTTCGAGATGCTCTTCCCAGATTTGAGGAAATGTTGAGTTTGTGTTAATTTGAAAAAGTTTATAAAAGAGAAATTATATGTATATAATTTAAGGTTTATTCCAAGTTCCATCTATCCAACTATTTTACAAATATTACAAAATAGCTTAAGTCCAAAATATGTTAATCTCTTGAAATTCGTGAGCTTTCCAGTATTCTGATGGATTCATTGTGACCTCGGCTCAGTTATTGAAGATAATTGTAAATGCAATTAACTTTTGAAGCATTTAAAGTTGCATTTCAATTAAATTAACCAAACAATAAAATCGAAATTCGCGTTGCACACGTTCAATTGCGATTTAATTGTCTTAAATTACAAGAAGTGTGTTCTATGCAATATGCTATGCTATATAAACAGCGACAATCTGCGGTAAACAACTTTCGAACTTCCTGTATGCAAATCTACACATGTCCAGCAGCATACTTAAATAGTTTGTCCTTTAATAGTCTCTATGTTACATGCCTCACAAACATGAAAAGTAAAATACCTAAGCTTGGCCTATAGGACAAATTTGATAAATGTTATAACTTTCTAAGTAATTAAATCGGGGTCGAAAGTTTGCATTTTTGGCCCAAACAAACCAGGCCACAAAAATCAAATAAGAGAGTAGGAGTAAAATGGGAATTGGAATAAAAAATTATTATGCAATACAAGCAGATCATTCTTATTCTAAAATTATGGACATAATCGCATGATTTAAAACTTCTGCAGACATTGGCCAAGTCATCATTTTGCATTCCATCGAATAGCAAACAATTTTTCTCTACATCAGGTAACATTCGAGCACTTTAATGAGTCAATATATTGAGAAATTATTGCACAGAAATATGAACTATATAAATTGTAAGTTATATCTTATGTTCTTAAATTACATATACCAATGGCAAGGCAATGCCTAAAAATAAGTTTTGATCTTAAGTTTTAGTGGGAACGAGCGATTTAAACAAAAAGTTAAATTTTCTTAACCTATTATGCGAAAACCTGAAAAAGTTAGTGTCTCTGGCTATTGATATTTACAAAAACGTGCGTAGAGAAACTAAGAAGCCAGAGTATATATATTTTGAGTCCTTAGACTGCAATCAGACTTATAAGATTCACTTGACTCGACTATTTGGCGAGAAAAACTAATATATATATGTAATATAATATATATTGGTCAGAAATGCCAGCTGCTGCCTATTGCCAATTAATACATGTATGTATGTACAATCATATAATAAGTGCGCTACATTCTGCCTGTAAAAGCCTATATGGCGACCTGTATGGCTAGTGTGAGGTATATAAATAAAGATATCTTCGCAACCCAAACACTGTTAAATTATGTTGTGTGTGCGGGCAGCGCGGCCCTCGGCTTGATATCCTTTTTATACTTACACAAATGTGAGTTTGCCAGGCAATTGCCCAATTAAATTTTATAACAAATATCGTAAAATGAAATTTCAATAAACATGCGAGTCGAAGCATAAAATAAATGACGCGCTCATCCGCCCGCCAAAGCCGCAGCCGCAGCCACGGAAGCAACAAAGGGCAGGGCCTAGCAACATTTCCCACTTGATCCCCCGTTTTTGAAAAAAACGTGATGTAACCCCTTGCCATTTGATCGATTTGGGCCAAAATTTTGATTTTCATTTTTTTGATGCCAATCGATAGTACTGATCCTTACGAGTCCAAAATGGTATAAAATTCCAAAATCGGACATTATTTGGCCGAGATATTCCAAAAAAATGATCAAGATACGTTTTCCTTACAAACGAATCGTTTTTTGGTCCACAGCTTTATTAAACCATCGATTTTTAATTTGTTTGAATGACAATTGATAGTAGTGATCCGTACGAATTCAAAAGGTATACAATTTCAAAATCAGACTTTATTTACCCGAGATATTCAAAAAATATCATCAAAAAAGTTTCGATTTTCGAACCGACCCCGTTTTTGAGAAAAAACGTGATGTAACCCCTTGCCATTTGATCGATTTGGGCCAAAATTTTGATTTTCATTTTTATGATGCCAATCGATAGTACTGATCCTTACGAGTCCAAAATGGTATAAAATTCCAAAATCTGACATTACTTGGCCGAGATATTCCAAAAAATCATCAAGAAAGGTTTTCTTAACAAACGAATCGTTTTTTGGTCCACAGCTTTTTTTAACCCATCGATTTTTTATTTGTTTTGAATGCCAATTGATAGTAGGGATCCGTACGAATTCAAAAAGGTATACAATTTCAAAATCAGACTTTATTTACCCGAGATATTCAAAAAATATCATCAAAAAAGTTTCGATTTTCGAACCGACCCCGTTTTTGAGAAAAAACGTGATGTAACCCCTTGCCATTTGATCGATTTGGGCCAAAATTTAGACATTCATTTTTTTGTTGCAAATCGATAGTACTGATCCTTACGAGTCCAAAATGGTATAAAATTCCAAAATCTGATATTATTTGGCCGAGATATTCCAAAAAATCATCAAGAAAGGTTTTCTTAACAAACGAAACGTTTTTTGGTCCACAGCTTTTTTTAACCCATCGATTTTTAATTTGTTTGAATGACAATTGATAGTAGGGATCCGTACGAATTCAAAAAGGTATACAATTTCAAAATCAGACTTTATTTAACCGAGATATTCAAAAAATATCATCAAAAAAGTTTCGATTTTCGAACCGACACCGTTTTTGAGAAAAAACGTGATGTAACCCCTTGCCATTTGATCGATTTGGGCCAAAATTTTGATTTTCATTTTTATGATGCCAATCGATAGTACTGATCCTTACGAGTCCAAAATGGTATAAAATTCCAAAATCTGACATTACTTGGCCGAGATATTCCAAAAAATCATCAAGAAAGGTTTTCTTAACAAACGAATCGTTTTTTGGTCCACAGCTTTTTTTAACCCATCGATTTTTTATTTGTTTTGAATGCCAATTGATAGTAGGGATCCGTACGAATTCAAAAAGGTATACAATTTCAAAATCAGACTTTATTTACCCGAGATATTCAAAAATTATCATCAAAAAAGTTTCGATTTTCGAACCGACCCCGTTTTTGAGAAACAACGTGATGCACCCCCTTGCCATTTGCTCGATTTGGGCCAAAATTTTGAATTTCATTTTTTTGATGCCAATCGATAGTACTGATCCTTACGAGTCCAAAATGGTATTAAATTCCATAATCTGACATTTTTTGGCCGAGAAATTCCAAAAAATCATCAAGAAAGGTTTTCTTAACAAACGAATCGTTTTTTGGTCCACAGCTTTTTTTAACCAATCGATTTTTAATTTGTTTGAATGCCAATTGATAGTAGGGATCCGTACGAATTCAAAAAGGTATACAATTTCAAAATCAGACTTTATTTAACCGAGATATTCAAAAAATATCATCAAAAAAGTTTCGATTTTCGAACCGACCCCGTTTTTGAGAAAAAACGTGATGTAACCCCTTGCCATTTGATCGACTTGGGCCAAAATTTTGATTTTCATCTTTTTGATGCCAATCGATAGTACTGATCCTTACGAGTCCAAAATGGTATAAAATTCCAAAATCTGACATTTTTTGGCCGAGATATTCCAAAAAATCATCAAGAAAGGTTTTCTTAACAAACGAATCGTTTTTTGGTCCACAGCTTTTTTTAACCAATCGATTTTTAATTTGTTTGAATGCCAATTGATAGTAGGGATCCGTACGAATTCAAAAAGGTATACAATTTCAAAATCAGACTTTATTTAACCGAGATATTCAAAAATTATCATCAAAAAAGTTTCGATTTTCGAACCGACCCCGTTTTTGAGAAAAAACGTGATGTAACCCCTTGCCATTTGATCGACTTGGGCCAAAATTTTGATTTTCATCTTTTTGATGCCAATCGATAGTACTGATCCTTACGAGTCCAAAATGGTATAAAATTCCAAAATCTGACATTTTTTGGCCGAGATATTCCAAAAAATCATCAAGAAAGGTTTTCTTAACAAACGAATCGTTTTTTGGTCCACAGCTTTATTAAACCATCGATTTTTAATTTGTTTGAATGACAATTGATAGTAGTGATCCGTACGAATTCAAAAGGGTATACAATTTCAAAATCAGACTTTATTTACCCGACATATTCAAAAAATATCATCAAAATAGTTTCGATTTTCGAACCGACCCCGTTTTTGAGAAAAAACGTGATGGCTTTAGACCCCTTGCCATTTGATCGATTTGGGCCAAAATTTTGTTTTTCATTTTATTTATGCCAATCGATAGTACTGATCCTTACGAGTCCAAAATGGTATAAAATTCCAAAATCTGATATTATTTCGCCGAGATATTCCAAAAAATCATCAAGGAAGGTTTTCTTAACAAACGAATCGTTTTTTGGTCCACAGCTTTTTTTAACCCATCGATTTTTAATTTGTGATGTAACCCCTTGCCATTTGATCGATTTGGGCCAAAATTTAGACATTCATTTTTTTGTTGCAAATCGATAGTACTGATCCTTACGAGTCCAAAATGGTATAAAATTCCAAAATCTGATATTATTTGGCCGAGATATTCCAAAAAATCATCAAGAAAGGTTTTCTTAACAAACGAAACGTTTTTTGGTCCACAGCTTTTTTTAACCCATCGATTTTTAATTTGTTTGAATGACAATTGTTAGTAGGGATCCGTACGAATTCAAAAAGGTATACAATTTCAAAATCAGACTTTATTTTCCCGAGATATTCAAAAAATATCATCAAAAAAGTTTCGATTTTCGAACCGACACCGTTTTTGAGAAAAAACGTGATGTAACCCCTTGCCATTTGATCGATTTGGGCCAAAATTTTGATTTTAATTTTTATGATGCCAATCGATAGTACTGATCCTTACGAGTCCAAAATGGTATAAAATTCCAAAATCTGACATTACTTGGCCGAGATATTCCAAAAAATCATCAAGAAAGGTTTTCTTAACAAAAGTATCGTTTTTTGGTCCACAGCTTTTTTTAACCCATCGATTTTTTATTTGTTTTGAATGCCAATTGATAGTAGGGATCCGTACGAATTCAAAAAGGTATACAATTTCAAAATCAGACTTTATTTTCCCGAGATATTCAAAAAATATCATCAAAAAAGTTTCGATTTTCGAACCGACACCGTTTTTGAGAAAAAACGTGATGTAACCCCTTGCCATTTGATCGACTTGGGCCAAAATTTTGATTTTCATCTTTTTGATGCCAATCGATAGTACTGATCCTTACGAGTCCAAAATGGTATAAAATTCCAAAATCTGACATTTTTTGGCCGAGATATTCCAAAAAATCATCAAGAAAGGTTTTCTTAACAAACGAATCGTTTTTTGGTCCACAGCTTTTTTTAACCAATCGATTTTTAATTTGTTTGAATGCCAATTGATAGTAGGGATCCGTACGAATTCAAAAAGGTATACAATTTCAAAATCAGACTTTATTTAACCGAGATATTCAAAAATTATCATCAAAAAAGTTTCGATTTTCGAACCGACCCCGTTTTTGAGAAAAAACGTGATGTAACCCCTTGCCATTTGATCGACTTGGGCCAAAATTTTGATTTTCATTTTTTTGATGCTAATCGATAGTACTGATCCTTACGAGTCCAAAATGGTATAAAATTCCAAAATCTGATATTTTTTGGCCGAGATATTCCAAAAAATCATCAAGAAAGGTTTTCTTAACAAACGAATCGTTTTTTGGTCCACAGCTTTTTTTAACCAATCGATTTTTAATTTGTTTGAATGCCAATTGATAGTAGTGATCCGTACGAATTCAAAAGGGTATACAATTTCAAAATCAGACTTTATTTACCCGACATATTCAAAAAATATCATCAAAATAGTTTCGATTTTCGAACCGACCCCGTTTTTGAGAAAAAACGTGATGTACCCCCTTGCCATTTGATCGATTTGGGCCAAAATTTTGTTTTTCATTTTATTTATGCCAATCGATAGTACTGATCCTTACGAGTCCAAAATGGTATAAAATTCCAAAATCTGATATTATTTGGCCGAGATATTCCAAAAAATCATCAAGGAAGGTTTTCTTAACAAACGAATCGTTTTTTGGTCCACAGCTTTTTTTAACCCATCGATTTTTAATTTGTGATGTAACCCCTTGCCATTTGATCGATTTGGGCCAAAATTTAGACATTCATTTTTTTGTTGCAAATCGATAGTACTGATCCTTACGAGTCCAAAATGGTATAAAATTCCAAAATCTGATATTATTTGGCCGAGATATTCCAAAAAATCATCAAGAAAGGTTTTCTTAACAAACGAAACGTTTTTTGGTCCACAGCTTTTTTTAACCCATCGATTTTTAATTTGTTTGAATGACAATTGTTAGTAGGGATCCGTACGAATTCAAAAAGGTATACAATTTCAAAATCAGACTTTATTTTCCCGAGATACACAAAATGGTATAAAATTCCAAAATCTGATATTATTTGGCCGAGATATTCCAAAAAATCATCAAGGAAGGTTTTCTTAACAAACGAATCGTTTTTTGGTCCACAGCTTTTTTTAACCCATCGATTTTTAATTTGTGATGTAACCCCTTGCCATTTGATCGATTTGGGCCAAAATTTAGACATTCATTTTTTTGTTGCAAATCGATAGTACTGATCCTTACGAGTCCAAAATGGTATAAAATTCCAAAATCTGATATTATTTGGCCGAGATATTCCAAAAAATCATCAAGAAAGGTTTTCTTAACAAACGAAACGTTTTTTGGTCCACAGCTTTTTTTAACCCATCGATTTTTAATTTGTTTGAATGACAATTGTTAGTAGGGATCCGTACGAATTCAAAAAGGTATACAATTTCAAAATCAGACTTTATTTTCCCGAGATATTCAAAAAATATCATCAAAAAAGTTTCGATTTTCGAACCGACACCGTTTTTGAGAAAAAACGTGATGTAACCCCTTGCCATTTGATCGATTTGGGCCAAAATTTTGATTTTAATTTTTTTGATGCCAATCGATAGTACTGATCCTTACGAGTCCAAAATGGTATAAAATTCCAAAATCTGACATTATTTGGCCGAGATATTCCAAAAAATCATCAAGAAAGGTTTTCTTAACAAACGAATCGTTTTTTGGTCCACAGATATTTTTAACCAATCGATTTTTAATTTGTTTGAATGCCAATTGATAGTAGGGATCCGTACGAATTCAAAAAGGTATACAATTTCAAAATCAGACTTTATTTACCCGAGATATTCAAAAATTATCATCAAAAAAGTTTCGATTTTCGAACCGACCCCGTTTTTGAGAAACAACGTGATGCACCTCCTTGCCATTTGCTCGATTTGGGCCAAAATTTTGAATTTCATTTTTTTGATGCCAATCGATAGTACTGATCCTTACGAGTCCAAAATGGTATTAAATTCCATAATCTGACATTTTTTGGCCGAGAAATTCCAAAAAATCATCAAGAAAGGTTTTCTTAACAAACGAATCGTTTTTTGGTCCACAGCTTTTTTTAACCAATCGATTTTTAATTTGTTTGAATGCCAATTGATAGTAGGGATCCGTACGAATTCAAAAAGGTATACAATTTCAAAATCAGACTTTATTTAACCGAGATATTCAAAAAATATTATCAAAAAAGTTTCGATTTTCGAACCGACCCCGTTTTTGAGAAAAAACGTGATGTAACCCCTTGCCATTTGATCGACTTGGGCCAAAATTTTGATTTTCATCTTTTTGATGCCAATCGATAGTACTGATGCTTACGAGTCCAAAATGGTATAAAATTCCAAAATCTGACATTTTTTGGCCGAGGTATTCCAAAAAATCATCAAGAAAGGTTTTCTTAACAAACGAATCGTTTTTTGGTCCACAGCTTTTTTTAACTAATCGATTTTTAATTTGTTTGAATGCCAATTGATATTAGGGATCCGTACGAATTCAAAAAGGTATACAATTTCAAAATCAGACTTTTTTTAACCGAGATATTCAAAAAATATCATCAAAAAAGTTTCGATTTTCGAACCGACCCCGTTTTTGAGAAAAAACGTGATGTAACCCCTTGCCATCTGATCGACTTGGGCCAAAATTTTGATTTTCATTTTTTTGATGCCAATCGATAGTACTGATCCTTACGAGTCCAAAATGGTATAAAATTCCAAAATCTGATATTATTTGGCCGAGATATTCCAAAAAATCATCAAGAAAGGTTTTATTACAAACGAATCGTTTTTCGGTCCACAGCTTTTTTTAACCCATCGATTTTTAATTTGTTTGAATGCCAATTGATAGTAGGGATCCGTACGAATTCAAAAAGGTATACAATTTCAAAATCAGACTTTATTTAACCGAGATATTCAAAAAATATCATCAAAAAAGTTTCGATTTTCGAACCGACCCCGTTTTTGAGAAAAAACGTGATGTAACCCCTTGCCATTTGATCGACTTGGGCCAAAATTTTGATTTTCATTTTTTTGATGCCAATCGATAGTACTGATCCTTACGAGTCCAAAATGGTATAAAATTCCAAAATCTGATATTATTTGGCCGAGATATTCCAAAAATTCATCAAGAAAGGTTTTCTTAACAAACGAATCGTTTTTTGGTCCACAGCTTTATTAAACCATCGATTTTTAATTTGTTTGAATGACAATTGATAGTAGTGATCCGTACGAATTCAAAAGGGTATACAATTTCAAAATCAGACTTTATTTACCCGAGATATTCCAAAAATATCATCAAAATAGTTTCGATTTTCGAACCGACCCCGTTTTTGAGAAAAAACGTGATGTAACCCCTTGCCATTTGATCGATTTGGGCCAAAATGTTGATTTTCATTTTTTTTATGCCAATCGATAGTACTGATCCTTACGAGTCCAAAATGGTATAAAATTCCAAAATCTGATATTATTTGGCCGAGATATTCCAAAAAATCATCAAGAAAGGTTTTCTTAACAAACGAATCGTTTTTCGGTCCACAGCTTTTTTTAACCCATCGATTTTTAATTTGTTTGAATGCCAATTGATAGTAGGGATCCGTACGAATTCAAAAAGGTATACAATTTCAAAATCAGACTTTATTTAACCGAGATATTCAAAAAATATCATCAAAAAAGTTTCGATTTTCGAACCGACCCCGTTTTTGAGAAAAAACGTGATGTACCCCCCTGCCATTTGCTCGATTTGGGCCAAAATTTTGATTTTCATTTTTTTGATGCCAATCGATAGTACTGATCCTTACGAGTCCAAAATGGTATAAAATTCCAAAATCTGATATTATTTGGCCGAGATATTCCAAAAAATCATCAAGAAAGGTTTTATTACAAACGAATCGTTTTTCGGTCCACAGCTTTTTTTAACCCATCGATTTTTAATTTGTTTGAATGCCAATTGATATTAGGGATCTGTACGAATTCAAAAAGGTATACAATTTAAAAATCAGACTTTATTTACCCGACATATTCAAAAAATATCATCAAAAAAATTTCGATTTTCGAACCGAATCGATAGTACTGATCCTTACGAGTCCAAAATGGTATAAAATTCCAAAATCTGACATTACTTGGCCGAGATATTCCAAAAAATCATCAAGAACGGTTTTTTTAACAAACGAATCGTTTTTTGGTCCACAGCTTTTTTTAACCCATCGATTTTTAATTTGTTTGAATGCCAATTGATAGTAGGGATCCGTACGAATTTAAAAAGGTATACAATTTCAAAATCAGACTTTATTTACCGGAGATATTCAAAAAATATCATCAAAAAAGTTTCGATTTTCAAACCGACCCCGTTTTTGAGAAAAAACGTGAGGTAACCCCTTGCCATTTGATCGATTTGGGCCAAACTTTTGATTTTCATTTTTTTGATGCCAATCGATAGTACTGATCCTTACGAGTCCAAAATGGTATAAAATTCCAAAATCTGACATTACTTGGCCGAGATATTCCAAAAAATCATCAAGAACGGTTTTTTTAACAAACGAATCGTTTTTGGTCCACAGCTTTTTTTAACCCATCGATTTTTAATTTGTTTGAATGGCAATTGATAGTAGGGATCCGTACGAATTCAAAAAGGTATACAATTTCAAAATCAGACTTTATTTACCCGAGATATTAAAAAAAAATCATCAAAAAAGTTTCGATTTTCGAACCGACCCCGTTTTTGAGAAAAAACGTGATGTAACCCCTTGCCATTTGATCGACTTGGGCCAAAATTTTGATTTTCATCTTTTTGATGCCAATCGATAGTACTGATCCTTACGAGTCCAAAATGGTATAAAATTCCAAAATCTGACATTACTTGGCCGAGATATTCCAAAAAATCATCAAGAAAGGTTTTCTTAACAAACGAATCGTTTTTTGGTCCACAGCTTTTTTTAACCAATCGATTTTTTAATTGTTTGAATGCCAATTAATATTAGGGATCCGTACGAATTCAAAAAGGTATACAATTTAAAAATCAGACTTTATTTACCCGAGATATTCAAAAAATATCATCAAAATAGTTTCGATTTTCGAACCGACCCCTTTTTTTAGAAAAAACGTGATTTAACCCCTTGCCATTTGATCGATTTGGGCCAAAATTTTGATTTTCATTTTTTTGATGCCAATCGATAGTACTGATCCTTACGAGTCCAAAATGGTATAAAATTCCAAAATCTGACATTACTTGGCCGAGATATTCCTAAAAATCATCAAGAAAGGTTTTTTTAACAAACGAATCGTTTTTTGGTCCACTGCTTTTTTTAACCCATCGATTTTTAATTTGTTTGAATGCCAATTGATAGTAGGGATCCGTACGAATTCAAAAAGGTATACAATTTCAAAATCAGACTTTATTTACCCGAGATATTCAAAAAATATCATCAAAAAATTTTCGATTTTCAAACCGACCCCGTTTTTGAGAAAAAACGTGATGTAACCCCTTGCCATTTGATCGATTTGGGCCAAAATATTGATTTTCATTTTTTGATGCCAATCGATAGTACTGATCCTTACGAGTCCAAAATGGTATAAAATTCCAAAATCTGACAATATTTGGCCGAGATATTCCAAAAAATCATCAAGAAAGGTTTTTATAACAAACGAATCGTTTTTTGGTCCACTGCTTTTTTTAACCCATCGATTTTTAATTTGTTTGAATGCCAATTGATAGTAGGGATCCGTACGAATTCAAAAAGGTATACAATTTCAAAATCAGACTTTATTTACCCGAGATATTCAAAAAATATCATCAAAAAATTTTCGATTTTCAAACCGACCCCGTTTTTGAGAAAAAACGTGATGTAACCCCTTGCCATTTGATCGATTTGGGCCAAAATTTTGATTTTAATTTTTTTGATGCCAATCGATAGTACTGATCCTTACGAGCCCAAAATGGTATAAAATTCCAAAATCTGACATTATTTGGCCGAGATATTCCTAAAAATCATCGAGAAAGGTTTTCTTTACAAACGAATCGTTTTTTGGTCCACAGCTTTTTTTAACCCATCGATTTTTAATTTGTGATGTAACCCCTTGCCATTTGATCGATTTGGGCCAAAATTTAGACATTCATTTTTTTGTTGCAAATCGATAGTACTGATCCTTACGAGTCCAAAATGGTATAAAATTCCAAAATCTGATATTATTTGGCCGAGATATTCCAAAAAATCATCAAGGAAGGTTTTCTTAACAAACGAATCGTTTTTTGGTCCACAGCTTTTTTTAACCCATCGATTTTTAATTTGTGATGTAACCCCTTGCCATTTGATCGATTTGGGCCAAAATTTAGACATTCATTTTTTTGTTGCAAATCGATAGTACTGATCCTTACGAGTCCAAAATGGTATAAAATTCCAAAATCTGATATTATTTGGCCGAGATATTCCAAAAAATCATCAAGAAAGGTTTTCTTAACAAACGAAACGTTTTTTGGTCCACAGCTTTTTTTAACCCATCGATTTTTAATTTGTTTGAATGACAATTGTTAGTAGGGATCCGTACGAATTCAAAAAGGTATACAATTTCAAAATCAGACTTTATTTTCCCGAGATATTCAAAAAATATCATCAAAAAAGTTTCGATTTTCGAACCGACACCGTTTTTGAGAAAAAACGTGATGTAACCCCTTGCCATTTGATCGATTTGGGCCAAAATTTTGATTTTAATTTTTATGATGCCAATCGATAGTACTGATCCTTACGAGTCCAAAATGGTATAAAATTCCAAAATCTGACATTACTTGGCCGAGATATTCCAAAAAATCATCAAGAAAGGTTTTCTTAACAAAAGTATCGTTTTTTGGTCCACAGCTTTTTTTAACCCATCGATTTTTTATTTGTTTTGAATGCCAATTGATAGTAGGGATCCGTACGAATTCAAAAAGGTATAAAATTTCAAAATCAGACTTTAGATATTCAAAAAATATCATCAAAAAAGTTTCGATTTTCAAACCGACCCAGTTTATGAGAGAAAACGTGATGTAACCCCTTGCCATTTGATCGATTTAGGCCAACATTTTGATTTTCATTTTTTTGATGCCAATCGATAGTACTGATCCTTACGAGTCCAAAATGGTATAAAATTCCAAAATCGGACATTATTTGGCCGAGATATTCCAAAAAATCATCAAGAAAGGTTTTCTTAACAAACGAATCGTTTTTTGGTCCACAGATTTTTTTAACCAATCGATTTTTAATTTGTTTGAATGCCAATTGATAGTAGGGATCCGTACGAATTCAAAAAGGTATAAAATTTCAAAATCAGACTTTATTTACCCGAGATATTCAAAAAATATCATCAAAAAAGTTTCGATTTTCGAACCGACCCCGTTTTTGAGAAAAAACGTGATGTAACCCCTTGCCATTTGATCGACTTGGGCCAAAATTTTGATTTTCATCTTTTTGATGCCAATCGATAGTACTGATCCTTACGAGTCCAAAATGGTATAAAATTCCAAAATCTGACATTTTTTGGCCGAGATATTCCAAAAAATCATCAAGAAAGGTTTTCTTAACAAACGAATCGTTTTTTGGTCCACAGATTTTTTTAACCAATCGATTTTTAATTTGTTTGAATGCCAATTGATAGTTGAGATCCGTACGAATTCAAAAATGCATAAAATTTCAAAATCAGACTTTATTTACCTGAGATATTAAAAATTAGTAGTCCAAAATGCTGTGGTCTGGCGTGCAGAGGAGAGCATTATAATCATGCGGTTCATTGAACGACCGCTTGTCCAAAATCTCGGAAACAGTCGAGTTGAGCCCTTCGCTTTCAATTTCAAAAGTGGAAGTCGAAGAGGAAGCACACGGAAAACGAGGCTGTCCTCCCACATGCCACAAGAGGCAGCTGCCGTTCTTGTTGATCCGACACTCGCTTCTGCTGATGGGCCGGACAGTTTGACAAGTGGCTTCAATGTTTGGCCAGGTTGATGCTACTTGCTGCTCGCTTACTGCTCCTTGTGCATCTGCATCGGCTTCTGCTCACCTACCGCCCTACCTTCTGCTTGAAATATATATGTCAATGATGCTGCCAGCGAGCCAGAGACTGAGCCGAAGCCAGGCGCTGTTTGTTCTTATCCTTTGGCACTCATATAAAGTTTGTTTGCGGATTTGTGCAGCGCAATATGTCATTGCTTGAACCACTACCCGGGGGCGGTGGGGGCTGTTGGGAGTTTACGGGGGCGACGGCAACGGCAGCGGCAACGAATACGCTTAATGGCAATGTACGTTCAAGTAAACACACACACACTCACGCACACACACAGAACATATTTGTGTACCAACGTGGGTTTATCGAGACCTGCCTACATACTATGCAGAGCTGCAAGCCGGGCTTGTACCGAACCCACTTGAACATGTAACTCCATTTTAATTGGATGCTTAAATCTAAAAAACAAACGAACTTTAAATGTGTAACGAACCATAACTTGTGGCACAAAGTAAAAAACTTTTAAAGAATACCTATTCCGATTTTGGATGTAGATCAAATTTGGCGCAAATCTTGTATATGAAAACAAGTAAATTCAATCATAAGTTAATAATTTATTTGTGTCAACCATGGTCTGGAATCATAAATGTGGAATACCGGGTTCCGAACCGCCCATCATTTTGGTTTGGGATCCCAGTGTCGATATTAATTTAAATTTGTTGCGGAACTCTTCGAACCGCCCGCCGTTGACTAACAAATCCTTTTGGCATTATAAACATTATTAAAATTTCATGTTTCCTGCTACAAGCCGCAACCCACCGCCCAATGGCCAACACCCGTCACTGCTATGTCACACCCCGCGTCTACCGTATCAGATTCAGTGCTCGCTCGAAAGGCAAACGTAACGAAACAAGAAACACGACGAAACATGGCTCACTCTGATGGGAGGGGCAGAGAGATAGAGAGTGATAGAGAGAGAACTGGAACAGCTCACGTGGCTCAGCTTCTGGGGTCGCATTTTGACCAGCGCTACACATCCCCTGGCTCATGCTCCCCGCGAATCCGTAAGGCTGTCTAGCCTTACTTATTTGCAGCATGCTTCATGCTTTATGGTTACTTGGTCAAGGGCCTTTCATGCTTATGCACACACGCACGCACACACGCACGCACACACACACACACACACGGGGGCATGTTTGCTTAAGAACAACTTTCACACACACACATTGGGGTACATAAAATGCATGAAATTTTCGCAGTAAATCGTTAAAATGGTTGATATTTAAGTAAAAATGCAAAAATGCTTTGTTACAACCATTGGCATTGCCCCGCTTCCTGTTCCTGTTCCTGTTTCTGCCCCTTAGCTAGAACCTAGCACTCGTCTAACATCGTGTAATATCAGGCCCCTCGCCGCAATTTACGTGAATTACAATTTAATGTACAAATTTAAGAATTGACATAAAAAATAAGAAACGCTTTTGTTGGTAAATATTTATAAGCATAAGCAGCTTTCATTTCATTTTTTTATTATTTATTTTTTGTCTTTTATGGGTGGCGCTTTGGCCCTCTCACGGCATCACGTGGCGTATATGTAATCAGTTTTTAGTGTTTATTAAGCTTTAAGCTCAAATTTGAGGAACCATGCTGATTATTACCTTAATACTTTAGTAAATAGAAGATATTCTTGTTAGTGGTAAAAGAGGGAAAACTCATTTTAGTTGTGGGATCAGTTTGTCTCAAAGCTGGAAATAATAGTCACACGTCAAAAAGGATTCAATAAAAATTTATTAATTTAAGAGAAAAAATTATTTCATATTCTTAAATATTATAAAATAAGAGTACATTATAATACCACTTTTAATTAATCTGTCTCCAGACTTTCCATAATTTTTTGTCTAGAATTTGTCTACTTTTGTACACTTATTTATTTTTATAATTATAAAAAAAAAATTAATATTTCTTGTACCTAAGTAGCATTTATCGTCATTCCAATGTCGTATACTTTATATCTGACTACATATATAAGTAAATATATTAAAACTATGTCTGCATTCCAAGTAATCCATTAAAATCTTATTTTTTTTTATAAATGTTTTTGTTTTGAATCAAAAATAGCGTTCATTAAAATCGATTTCGAAATCCTGATTTTTGAGAAATATTCGTAAGTTTTAAAAGCTAGATAAACGAATTTTAAATTTAACTTCTAGAATGGAATATACAGATAAAGAATCTTTTATTTTATACTTAACGCCAACTTGCAAGCATTTCCGTATACATTTGAATGCGATTTTATTCTGTGCTTAGTGTATGTTCTTCTTTTTTAATGTTGGCTAGAGGTAGTAACATGTTTGGAACTAACTTTTTTTTAAAGTTTATTATTAATTTTAATTTTGCAATTGGCATAAGTGGAAGAATGTCCATGGTATTCACTAGTTGACAGTTTTACTTGAATTAAATAAAATTGGTCTCTAATGAAATAAGCTTAAATTACTGATGTGAAAATACATGGATAAAAATAAAAATATTTTTTTAACTGCCATGCGACATGTATTTTAAATTGATTAAACACCATTAAAGTGCGCCGTCTCTTTGATATATCGTATTGAGCTTGGGCTGCGTGCACTCAGTTTTGAAACATTTTTTCATTTTTAAACATTAGAGTAAAAAGGTGCTCGGGGTCATTGTTACGGCAAGCTCTGAGGTACAAAAGCATCGCAATTTTCTTGGCAGCTCAAAGTTCAGCTGCGAAACACGAACTCCTTTGCTAACTAGCTTGGCAATGCCAACCCCTAGCCTCAAGCCTTCCACTCCCCATCTTCCACTTGGCTGCTTGGCTAACCCAACGCACTTAACACTTGCGTCTGAGTTTAGCGCAACTTTTGCGCACGGCAAAGGCAGAAAAACTATTTTATGTATTTTTTTTTCTCCTCTTTTTGTGTTTTTATACGTACGTAGAATCGTACTGCTTGGTGGGTATTACAGAAATCTGCTTCAGTGCGTCACGTAGGCGCTTCAAAGTTTTCCATTTTTCTTTTTTCCATTTTTTATTTTTGCAAAATTTACGATTTAGCGTGAAAGTAGAACAAAACAAAAAGCCTTATAGAGAGAAAGGCTGACTGCCTAGGTGGGGCATGTACTACTTAAAAGAATGGCAAACTTGGAACTTTGAAAACACGAGACTGAAAATCCCGCTAAGTAAGTGAACCAGGTGGAACCATACTGGAACCTGGTCGGGGTTCAGCTGCACGTACTTTGGATTTTGTTGCGTCTCCATCTTTATTGCACTTAAGATTTGCTCATCAGCAGGTGTCCCGCCTGCCCCCATTTACTCACTGTGTGCAAAATGTACGATTGAATTTTAGTCGTTGCCAGAGCCCAGTAGTAGAAGCACCACCAACCACCAACAGCCAGCAGTGCCACCGGCTTCTGCAATTTTTATGTGCAATTTTGGTGTCTTTTTTTTGCGAATTTTTTTTTCTTTCTTGGAACATGAGCCGTCGAGTGATGCTAGTCGCATGTCTACTGTCGCCTGTCGCTCGTTAAGGTAGGGCGTTATCCTTACTTTGATTTAGTGTGCACCACCTGCCCAACTACCAGCTGCGTCACCCGCTGCCGCAAATACAATTTAAATTTTTAAGCGGCATCTACTTTTGGCTCCCAGGCCAGGACTAAAACCAGGAGGATACGGCCAGGACACTGGAATTCGTGTCACGCATCAGCTCAGCCATCGACGGGTAGCAGCGTGTCATCAGCATGTTGTCCTCCACCGGTGATTTGACTTGGGTTTCTCGCCTCAACCCCTTGCCGCCCCCCCTTTTTTTCATATTCAACGTTGAATGTTGCAATTTCAACCCGTTGATGGATTTGATGCGCGTCTCGTTTTTTGCGGCTCCTGCAAAATCAGCGCGAAATCAGTGCCAACAGCAGCCGAACGTCAGTGGGGTGTGATTGGTATACAGGGATCTCTACACAGCAGCAGTATAAAACTCAAATTGATGACACCCGCAGCAGCAGCAGCAGCAGCGGCAGAGGCAGCGGCAGCGGTAATGCCTGTCAGTGATACTCACAAATGTGCTGGGCCGCCTTTTTTCCCCTGTCCTTCCCATGCCACATGCAACACACAGTTTACATGTCGCACGCACTCAAATGACGCTAAATTCTGTTGATTAGATGCCCGGCAAATGCGCCACTCGCTCTTGACACCACCGCAGTTGTGCAAAGTGGTTTGTCGGAAGGGGACGGCGCGGGGGATGTGTTGTAACTGCGCCATATTTGCCTTTGCGTGTACTTTTCCAAGCGCGCAACGGTTTTGTGGTTTGTTTTTTTGTACAGAGAGCCTAAAGTTGGAAAAAATTTCATCAGAAATGTGTGCAGTGACAATATAGAAGATCCTACTGACAGAGAGATGACTATTGTCAAACAAAAGTATATATTATACGCAGTTAAATCATACTACTTTTTGAAATGTTCAAGAACTTAATACACGGACTTACATCTAAAAGTCATAAAAACATATATATTACATATAATTCTTATATTTAATTTTAGGGCATCTGTTTGTCGAGCATTCTAGGAAAGATGTTTCTTGTATTTGGCCTGTTCTCTTGTGATAGTTTTATGTAAACGGTAACGATGCGGCCTAATTGACAAATCTGCTCTCCACAAGCAAACGCGAACTAGGCAAAATGCAGAAGCACTCAGTGGCAACATCAATATACACACGCACACACAGAAAAAGCCGTGCGGTACCAGTGGAAAATGCGACAGACTGTATGTCATATAAATTAACACAAGTATTTTACCCATGCCACACACAGCCAGGCAGCACCCAGCCCATGCAATATATATACCAGCCAACACTTAGCGCGCACATAGAGCCACAGCTGTGCCCCACAAACTCTTTCCTGCCCTTCCAGATAAGGATGATGAGCAACTATTTAAGAAATTACGAGCTGATTCCCAAAAAGCGGGCGGGAATTTTATTTGCAACAATTTGAGGCAAGCTGAAATGCATGCGGGTGCGTTAAAAGTTGCCAAACGTCGATTTGTGCTGGCTCCGAAAACTTTGACAACGCGACAGCCTGTGTAAATATACAATAGCGCACATCAAGATGGATAGACGGATCTCTGATACTGTGAAAGAACGAATAGAGTACGGTAAATAATATGCGCCCTCAGGTTGCCAATCAAAGTTTTCCCATAATCATAGTACTTCTCTCTCCCAATACCTCCCTCTCAACAGAAGTCAGTGAGAGAGTAAAGTTTTGGGAAACCCCGAACTCTTTACCCGCACTTTTAATTCTCACGCTTATCTTGAATGAACATTTTCAACAAATGAAATGACTTATGCGACTGCTTTTTCATATTAATGATGTTGTCTGAGCGTGGGCTGGAAGCTAACCTGAGTGTTTCACCAATGCTAATGACAAGAAATAGAAAAAGATTTCTATGGAGCCCCGAAAAATAAATACGTTTTGATATTTTAATTGCGGTGCTTCTGGCCGTAATGTTTCAATAAGTTAAGAGTAGATAGAAAATAAGAGAACCTAAATAGACTTATAAATAGTTCTAATATTTTTAATATTTTAATATATAATATTTGGCAAGTCTGCAGTTATAGTTTTTTTTTTTTTTTATTTCGGGTAAACTTAGCACATATATAAAAAGGTTGAGTTTTAAAATTAAAAATACAAAAATTAACTAATTGTTAAGTTTCTAGTTAAATATAGTTTGTCACAGTCATATGTATAAGCATAGTGACAGTGGGTATTTAATATAAATAGGTTATTTTTTTAAAGTACGATTCCAAGATTCATCATATTATCAATTGTTATCAATTTGATCGATTACGATTAAAAAAGAGTATATTCTTGATTATTTATAATAAACTTTTAATTGCATTTTAAAGTCTCTAACTCTTAAGACGAATAAGCACGCAGATGTTAATAGAAAAAAATATTTACCGGAAACATCTGTTAGCCGGGATTGCTGCGTGGTTGACTTTGTATCTCTATTTACTCATTTACTCGAACTTCAATCAAAAGCTGAAGAAAATGACTTAAGCAAATTAACTATTAAATAAATCTCTTAGTTAGTAAAAAGGTATCTTTATTCATATGTATGTTTATAGGCGCCGCATCCAATAAAACAATAAAATTTGTAAAGCTCCTCTTTAAGAGAACTTTCGATATCCGTAATGAGCTCAATTCACCGATAATCGAGGCTCTACTGTATATTAAACTCTTTTTACACATTTTCAACGGGCACAGGGTATAAAAACAAAAAGCAGTTTACCTGAGTCAGCATTAATGAATGCAGCACACGAGGCGCTGGTTGCAACTTAAATTGCTGCCGCTTCCGGCGGCTTTAAATACCATTTTGTCACGCATACACAGTGTTGAAGCCGTGCCAGCTATTTTTGGACGTGGCAACGGCGGCAGCTAGAGGTGTCTTTAAGAGAGTTGCCGCCGTACATTGTCTTAGTTGGCCAATTGGCTGGGGCCCGCTCAATATGTCTGGCTAACTGACTCAGCTATTTGATTGCCAACAGCCGCACGCTAAAGAGAGGAAGCAACTTTTCTTTTGCCTTCTGCTGTTTGCTTCCGGTCCAACCACATACACTCAAAGAAGTATGTATACACACACACAAATGAGGAAACTTAAACTTTAGCTACAAAGGGAATTATAGGGGTTGGGGTAAAAGGAGGTCATCCTTAACACATTCCAGCGACTGAAAACTGCACAATATAAAACACTTGGGCGCAAAGGTTAAATTCCTTGACTCTGCTGGATATTCAGGGTGTGCCCTAGGCCGCTCGTCCTCTGCTCGTCCACGTGCTAGTCCCCTTCTAGAAATTAAAACTAAAACGTTGCAACATTTTCGCGCTATGTTTTCACTTTGTAGCAGAGTCTCAGTGGCCTCCTCATTGGGGGCTTGTCAATTATTGAAGAAACTGGTGGGAAAAGGCTACTTGCCCCTCAACACTGCTCCCGCTGCTGATGCTCTGCCGTGTCGTGTCGTGTCGTGTCGTCATCGTGGCTGCAAAAGGTGTGCTTTTAATTGTAGTCGTCGCACGTTGGCCCTGGCATCGTCTCGATATTTAGCACAAATGCCTCAGATCCTGAGAGCCCGCAACAAGGCGCGGCTGCTGGCACAAATAGTTGCTATTATTGTTGCTTTTGTAACTGCTACTGCTGCTGCTGCTGCTGCTGCTACTTGTTTGACTGCTTGTTTTGCAATAATTTAGAAACTTTCGCTGAATATGTGCTTTTGCTTTTGTAGCGTGCTGCGGCAAGGAGCGTAGAACAGGGGCACTAGTTGACTAAAGGATTGCATGTGGCGTGTGCATTTTACAGTTAGCAGCAAAAGTTTATACCCAGCTCACATTGCGTATACTTGATACACTTTAAGATTTTGCGTGCAGTACTGTTGGAGATCAAAAATAGGCATAAATATATATACTATAATTTAAGAATATATAGCACAATTTTTGATACCAAGAAAAAACATTTAAGTATTTAATTTGCATAACTTCGCACAAATTCTAAATATTTAGGGCTCATCAATTCTGATGTTAACTATTTAAAGCCTTCTATCATAATGTTGGTTTCACTAGCTATAATTATTCATTTACCTGTTGGGCTCTTTTTCATCACTTAATCTCTTGTCTTCATTTTGCAAGTTCCACCTTAAAATAAAGTTCGCAACCACACAACAGCTACTGCGGGGCTTATGCGTCTACTTACATTGCTCACTGTTTGTTCATCCAACTTTCCCCACATTCGTCGCTCGCTTCTTGTCTTTGCTCATCCCTTGCCTAACCATTCAAAGGATTCGCCTTTGAGATTTGCGTGTTTCGCTTAATGAAGAAGACAAATAATCGCGCAATTAAAGCCTTTTAGCTTTAAGCGCGGGTAAATAATTGCTGTGAGTGCAAAATGAGGCACACTCACACACAAACACACACGCACACAGCTCTCACACACATACACACCCTATACACTCACAATTACTCAGCAATGGCTGCACTAACAAATGCTAAATGTATTCAAACAACAAATCTTAATGGCACGCTAGAATGAATAGTAAACGAGCGCGGGGGGGGGGGGGGGGGCATGAGGGGATGGGCGAAGCGGAGCTGAGGTGCCAGAAGGGTAAACGGTTGCGGGTTGTAGGTGGCACAGCAGATAGCAAGAAACTGACGATTGTTGGCTGGCTTCCTAGCCGAGCCTCACGATGGGCGCCTAGATAGTCCATGGGATGAGGACACTTCCCCTCTATCTCTCTCTCTCTCCCTTTTAAAAACACACGTACACACACACACATACACACACTATTGACTTGACTTGGCTTCCGTGCAAAATTCTTAATTGCACCTGTGTTCGCCGTTTTCCGCTGACGCTGCCTGGTCTGGAATATCTGGATAGCGAGTCGGCGCCTCAGCTTGATGGGTTAGATTAACTGCCTGACAAGTAAACCCATCCTACACAATTACACACACACACAAACGCAAACAAACACACACAAGCAGACATACACTCACAGACTTTTGTTGTTGTTTCCGGGCGACTGTCAGTTGAACGTAGCAATCCAACTTAGATGGGGCGCGTCTCGACTTGTAATTTTTTCACGGCTTATCCCCCATTGCAGGCCCTTGCTTACCGTCAAGTGCTCTTGACTCACGTGCTCAGCACTCGTAATTATTTTTCTTATTGTTCGAATTAAATGCTCAGGGATTTATGTGATTTTCCTTTTGCGCCCAACCCTAGCTTAGATTTGTGCCAAAAGATTTATACAAAAAAACAAAAACAGCAACAACAAAAGTTATTAATTGACGATGCACGAAACAGGTGTGCCAACAGTGAGAGAAAGAGACAACGAAAGAGATAGAAAAAGAGAGAGAGAGAGCGCGAGATAGAGGAAGAAAACTTCTTTGTGGTTTTTGCATTTTTTTGCATTGACACTTGGCATAATTATTGCATTCGGAAATTGAATTCTTCAACGGAAATTGATTTTATAACCAAACGGGGAGGGCGACGAAAATATGGCCACAATTTATTTCGTTAAAGTTATCACTCGGATTCCCATCGAGTGCCCGAAAGTTATTTTTGAACAAATTCGCAAAAGCTTGAAGTCGCATAGAAAACTACTTTTAGATTGAGAGGTGTTAACTTGACTTTGAACAGCATTCAGCTAGCAATTATTTTTTGTAGTTTATTTATCACGTTGAAGTTCACGTGTGTGAGCCATGATATAGTGTTTGTTCTTTTAAGAATCATAATATCAACCAAAAAGAGTATTTTTTAATTAAGCAATCCGTTTCGATAAGATAAAAATAAATTGATGATATGCACTCAAAGCAATGAAGCGATGTCCCTTTGATTGTCTGCACGCCATCAACAGCCGAAGCGAACCTTCAAACTAAAACTCTTGAGCATTCTTTCTTTTTATTTTAACATAAGTGCGAGTGCATATAATTTTAAAAGTTTGTTGATGACCTTTTGTATGCTGCCGTGTTAAATTCAAATTTATTTGTTGGTACTGAAATTGATAACATAACTTTCTTCAGGTTTCCGCATCGTTAGCTCGTTATGCAGCGGAAAGTTTTATATTTCAACAATTTTACAATTTCCCAATGCTGCCATACTAAGGGCTCCTCCCGCTCCTCGCACTCCCGCTCCTATTCACGACTGTTTCTCACGTCTTCTCTATCCAAGCTGCGGCGAAAATTGTGCCGAAAATTGTCATTCGCAAGGAGGCGCTGAGGCGTTGGCTCGCTTCTACTGCTGGTAGTGTTGCTGCTGCGGATTCTGGCTGTTCCTGCCCTGCTCCAGTTCCAAGTCATAAATTACAAAGTGAGTCATTGGAAAAGCAGCCGCCGACGCAGCTAACACCAGAACGTAACCATCTCTACCCACTGCCTGCCATAACATCCATTGGTGAAGTTTTAGCTACTTTCTGGCTACTGAAAATTGTTAAATTTATGCATGCATTATTTGATTTGTTAGTTGCTGCTGATGTAATTTATTTGCTTGACACTCGACATTAAAGCCAGACAATTGGCGCAGCTTTAAGTGCTCACTGAGTTTGCCCTATCCTTTTGTTGGCTTGTGTAGCACTTGTCAAAATTCATATAAATGTTTATTAGACTAAGCAAATGTGCGAGCTCCCCCCAAAAACAACGCGCGCACACACACACCCTCACACACACACACACACACACACTCTCGCCAGAGCAGAAACACCCACTTGTACACTAAATTTGAAAATATGGCAATGTTGTCTCTGTTTATATTCAATGCTTTTAGCCCCCCAACGCATTGCCAGACATAGGATAAGAATTTAGTTGTGGGCAGCTGTTACCGAAGACCCAAAAGGTACAATGCCAGCAGTTTTTCTTCTCGAGTGCTTTTGCTTTGAATTCTGCAACTATTCATAACAAAGGGTCACGCTGATGAGATATTGGATGAGAGATGCCTTAGAACGAGGCGAATGTGAGCGCCGACTTCTGCCAATATTAAATATTATATGCTTTGAGGATATCCTGTAGTCGCTAATAAGAAGGGAGAACTAACTATTTTATGCAGAGAGTAAAGCCTGTAGAATAAATTCGATTCATTTTTTAAAATATTATTTGTTGCGACCAAAATGTTTTTGTAATTTTTAAATTTGATATAGATTTATTTAAATTATATTTAAAAATTCTCATTTCTGTTATTTGAGTTTCTGTTCAGTTCCTGATTAATTTATGCAATTCAGCATCTAAAGACTAGTCACGACAAACTACCCTTTGAAAAGAATTTTGTATTGGGTATAAAGTGCTCGCGGATGACATCTTAGTGCTGGCAACATATGAATTGAATGGAATTGCTATTTCCCCAGCATCAGCACTTCCCCTTCCCATTCCACAACCATCTCTGTCGCTTTTTGACTGTCGCAGTAGAATTTCAATTTAGCCAAAAAAAAGCAAAGCACGTTAGAGTTCTATAATAGAGAGTGCCCGACTACCAACTTTGGTATCTCTAGCTCTTCAAGGACCGAGATAATTTAAAAAATGAATCTGCAGATATTTAATAATAATCTACCTTCAAGTCTCTAGCTCCTATTAAATATGCACAGTGCAAACAAAGAACATTGCCCTAATTGTAATTAAAATTACATTGCAAATCGAATTCCGTATTCCTGGTGCCGCAATAAGTTTAGGCGAGCTTCCGCCTATGTTAGCCCCCAAAGAACACTCCATCTGTCTGTTACAAACATTTCCATAGAAACAGTATACCCATTTAACCCATTTTCAATGGGTTCAGGGTATAAAGAGGCCAAATGCTAAAGCATTCGCTTTCATTTCGCTGCCACACAACTAATTCGCACACCATAACAACACATGTGTGTGGGTGTGGGTGTGTGTGCGCTTGTGTTTGTTCATAAACATGAAGTAAACAGGATAATAGCAATAAAATATAAGCGCCAGTCGCGCAGGATTCAAAACGAAATGGTTACAGGGTCTCCTTGAGCTTGGGGATGGGTGTTTGGTCGTTGCGCTGCCTCTTTCGATGGTTTTGGCTTCTGGGGACAGCATCTCCTCTTCTTGTCACAACATAAGTTTGACTGCTTTGGCCTCGCATTTTTATGGCTCGTTCGCGCGTTTCTCCACAACGATAGCTGTTATATCTACAACAATAGCAGGAATGACAGTCGTTTCCAATTGTTGTTGTTGAGTTTTGTTTATTTGGCCTTTTTCTTATATTTTAAGGAGTTGTTTGCGTTGTTTTGCTGTAGTGTTTGACGTTACCCCCAACGATCTGATTGTGACGGGGAATTCGACAGCAACTGTGACGTAATATGCCCCATAAGTATGTCCTGGAATTGGTTTACTCTGCAGCTGACTCGGCTTTTGCTACGAATATGAAAATTTATTAAAAAGATCTATGCCGAAAGCTTTTCTGTTGCTATTGTAATATTTTGTTATTAACAGAAGGGGAATAAAGGGTTTACTCTATGAATTTAAGTCTATTTAAATCTATAATTTAAATTCACAGTTTCTTAAAAACCGCAGAAGAATTTTTTACAAAAAAGCTGATAAAATATATCACGTCTTTTTATCATTCTTATTAAATTATAATCAAAATGTATGAATTCTTTTAGGGTGTTTTAAGACTGATTTTTCAACTATGTGTTAATGTTCACAAATTTACAGATTTGTAATATATCCTAGGAACGCGGTTGAAAAGACATAAGAAAATTTTCCCGTACGTTAATATATAGGTGTATGTCAGATGTCATGAACTTTACGAAAAGTAGAGGTACTAATTTATATATTGATCAAATTGAATTGAGTGGCAATTCATGAGACGTGTAAGATTAGTATGGTAAGTAATTTCTCAACCTTTAATGTTGGATTGCTTTTACAGACTTGAGTAATTTGCATTTGAGTGAATACTTATTAATTCTTGGCAGATCAATCTCAGTACCTATATGAATTAGAGACTTGAACTTTTGAACGTTGTTTTCCTATATTGTTTTGTTTTCCTCTTACCGATACCTTGCGCCGTTTCCAGGCAATCGATCAAATCTTTATGAAAACCATTGATTTTTGAGCAAATAAGGAAGTTAAATTTATTCCCTCTGCTGGTTTCGAACTCTGAAAATTAAGTTCGTCTGTAGTTATTGGTGACATTGGTGAAGAGCAACTTGTCCACGTTCTAGTCAGCACTTTGCGTGTAGCAGCTATATACGAGTATTTTTTTCAAACATATAGAAGAACAATCTAGGCGAACAAAACCAATATACTCTTGTTCACACCAAGTATAAAAATGTACAATATAAAAAGGTTTTTGCAGTCACCCAAAGCCACCTCATCCCCAAGGGCAGGGAAACAATTATTAATAGTTGTTTAATTTAACTGACTGATACAATTATTGTTATATTTGCTTTATATTAATTGGATTTGTTTTGTGTTTGTATTATTAAAATGAATCGGACAGCCCTTGGATTTGCAGCCACAAAATAATCAATACCATTTAAAAAATGTTATCAATATGAACAATTTTGTGTAATTATCTTTGAATACTGATGAATCAATAAAAATGCACTTTTACCAATTTATACACATTTTTGGGTTGCGAAGACTGGCAAACTGGAATACTCGCAAATGGAAATTATAACAAAGGCGTATGAATTATGCGCCGCAGTCAAAACCATAAAAATATAAGAGGCTCCAGAAAAAATTGAGGGCTGAAGTTGTTTGGGGGCATAGAGCTGTGACCATGCCCAGACTGCTATATGAAGCGCCAATATTTACATTGGCTACATTTGCAAATGGAGCATTACGAAAATAAACAAATTTTCATAAATGACAAGTACAAAGGGTGCAGGAGCAGCAGCTGGAGGGGGAGGGCAGAAGGCCAATCGCAGATGGAGCACCAGCATAGCCGCACAAAGGATGCCCTGCTGACAATGTGTGTGTTCGTTTGTATGTGTGTGTGTTTGTCTACGAAAAATTTTTCAATTTGAACGTCATTTCAGGCAATGCGCGGGGCGGGTCTGCAATTGGGGCATGTAAATTGTCGCAGCAGCAACAGCAGCAGCAACCAGGATGAGGCAGAGAACGGCAATGAAACTGGGAAATCCTTGATAGTCGATATTATTTTTCTTACGGCGCTCCATTTGTTCCTTGGCTGCAATTTGTCAACTTTGCTCGCCGTGGCCGTTGCCGTTGCCATTGCCTTTTCTGTTGCCTTTGCCGTTGCCTTTGCCGTTGCCGTTGCCATTGCCGAATCGATTTCCATTTTATTGCCAAATAATGTTTTTTTACCCATCGATTGCGTCATGCTATTTATAAAGCCGGGTCGCAAAAAGGGGTGCTGATGCAGTCGCAAAATGTAAGGTATGAATTGCATGTCAAAATGTTTTATTGGCTAACCATTTGTTATGCAATCTGATAATCAGATGCGCAATAAATCGACGCCCAAGGTGTGCCAGCGGAGACCTGCTGCCAACTTATCGCCAGCTCTTAGACTTTGACTAATAGTGCCTGCTAAAACTTCTGAACCAGATCTAGGGCCTTTGTATGGCCAGCCAAAATCAGCCACCTGGTCAAACTAATTAAGAGCCAAACAATGGGCTCAAATACATAAATCAATCAAGCACTAAACAACTTGACGAGTTTCATGTCGCACATCGGCCAACCCACCCCGAATAACAAAGCGCCCTTACAATGATTAATCGTAGTGCTGGAATTACAAGTGCGTCTGAATACCCTTTCATTGACTTGGAGACAATAATATTTAATAAGAATTATATTTTTAATTCTTTAGGGCTTAGCGGAAGAAAGGGGAGGAATGCCTTTTGCATCTGACATCGCCTCTGAAGGCCTCGAGTTCTTAAACTATTGTAAGCGCATTGTCAAACGCTTTAATGATTTGTAATAGTTTTAAAAAAAAATTTAAGGCCATTATCCAGACCATTTTTAAAAAAATATGAACACAAGTTCAGGTTTCTTTAAGACAAACCTATTTACTGTTGGGTTCATGGTATATATAAATTTAAGTATTTAAATGTAATCCAAATTTTTCCTCGCTTTTAACAGTTGTATTATTATTTAAATTTGAAGCTTTAAGTTTATTTCTTAAGGTTGCATCTATTTATTCCTTAAAACTGAGCTGTGTATATAACTATTTCACAAATTAAATGTGTAAGTGATACCGTTTGTCATTTTCTCTTATTTGGATCGGGTAAGGGTAAATAAGCAGACCCCTTTCTGCGTTCTTCTTGAGTCACAAATGCCATTTCGTTTGGGAGCATTCACGCTAATTAGCCCCGACCCAGATCCAAGTTCAGATCGGACGCCGGCGTCGGGCGAGGTGTTCTACTCGTTTCCCGCTCCGACACCAGCTCAAGCAAGACTTTTTTAAAAATAAATTCTCGAATTGTAAATAGCTTTAGTGCGCATTATTTTGTGGATTATGCGCACGCCTTGCCAGTGGGCACGCCCGCACAGAAGCGATACGCCCCGCGCTTGTTTACTCTCTGCCATGACAAATGCCTGGACATAAATCTCAGACGGCGCTCCACTAAATTCACCGCCCACCGCCCAAGCCCAATCCCCACCCGCTATTTAGCGTGTTGGTCAGCCAGGCACAAGGCACCAGCTCGACTGGCTGGCAAAAGTTAATCAACATTTCATTAATTAATTTCTTTAAAATGTCCTTTGCCATCGTCTCCGTCGTCGTCGTCCTCGGCGGCGTCTGAGAAAAATGACTCCAGCTAGACGACTTGATAGCGCGCCTTGGCCACGACTTCGACGCGGCAGGGATACTATTTTGGCCCAAGCCGCTCTTTGGCAAATTATGTAAATTGGTTAAAAGCTTTTCCGGTTTTGAATTAGCAGCATCATCAGCAGCATTATGAGATATTATTCTTCACAACTTTTCTGAGTTATTTAGTTAATTTCATTTTTGTCCGTTAACCAGGGATTCATTTCAGCGTTCAGGGCGAACAAGCTCTCAAATTTTGAATGATTCATTGGGTCTTCGATTGAGTTTTGTAATACTTACCTTTAAAATCTTCTTTGTATAGCAACATCGTAACTAAAAGTCATAGATAAAATGATTTACATCTTGATTAAATCTCTAATTATATCACTTTTAGTTTTGAATGGCTTGTTGACCATTAAAGATGTGTTTCACACTTATTGGAAGACAAGATCAAGATCAGTTAAATAGGTTTCACACTTAACTTGAAAGCTTTACATTCAAACAACATTAATATGGTTTTTCCCACTAAAGGAATAGCGGAAGTTATTGGTTAAAAGTCTTCATTCGGTGGAGCTCAAACTTTATTTTTTCGAAAATCTACATAAAATCACTAAAAATGTGATCTTGGAAATTAATTTTTAATAATTAATTTGTGAGTTATTTGCGATATTTAAAAAAAGTTTAAGAAATTACGAATTTATGTTTTGCAAACTAATAGATTTTTGTTGGAAAAATTTGAACTTTGATAATTATTATATTATTTCAAAGATATGAAAATAATAACAATCGAAAGCCCAATATTATGTTGATGAAATGAGACCATATTTTCGTTAAATTATGCCAAATATTAATTGATGAGAATCGAACAGGCTTTCAATTGTATGAAATTATGATTAAATGAACCTCCTAATGCAAGAATGTATAAAACATGGTGGGACTAGAACATGCGATGCACCTGAATTGGTTACCATGGTGTGCAAAGCACCCCCGGTACCCTCTAATTAGGTTTTGAGTTTTGCAATTTCGAGCACAAATCGATATAATGAAAATTTGAGCTCAAGCGGAGATTTGAGTATTTCTGCCAATTTGGAGTGCGGCGTGAAAATGCAGTGAAATTTCATAAAATTTCATTAGAGATTGTGATTAGAGAGAGATCGCGAGAGAGCGAGTGAGTCGTGGCACAAAAGGCCTGGGGCAATTGTTGTCTGACAATGGACAATGGCGCAGAGAGCCTCGACGACACTCAAAGTGCATTTAATTAAGCACGCAGAGCTGCAAAGCGTGTTGCTTGGATGGGGGATGAGGATTGCTGGGGGTAGGGGAATGGGTCAACAAGAAATGAATCAAAACAATTGTAAATACTGAAACACAAAAGCAATTAGTGACATACAAAGCGGAAGTGCAAAAAGTGAAGCTGTTGAAAATAACTCAGCAAAACAGAAAAAAATCAAAAAAAGAAGAAAAGCAGGCAATCAGCGCGGAAGTAGGTGTGGCAAGGGAACAGAGGGCAGGAGCTGTTGTCTATGTGCAACGCGGCGAGGGGCGAGGGGGCAGTGAGTGCGCAAGGCGCCAAAATAAACAAGAGGCAATGTTTGTTATGCTGCAGCGCGATGGGCGCGAGTGAGATGGAAAGAACGTGGCACGTTGGTGGGACAGAGAGCTAGAGCCGTGGTAACTGCCGCAACTGAAAAGTGGCCAATGTAAATCTAATTAAAAGCAAAACAAAAGCCACTCTCAACATGCCACTCAAATTATAATGCATACCCAGCACGAGTGTGCGGGGCAAGCTGTTAGTCCGCATAGGCCTTCGGTGGGTGCAGTGGTTCAAAATCAGCTCTAGATATGTGTTGAAAAAATTAATATATTTCTTGTCATAAACTGCGATATTTTATCTTCATCTCAAGCTTAGTTATAGTCATATTCATTGACGTCCAGCCGCACAAACAGCTGCTCCTTGATCCAGACCTTGTTGTGCGGTGCATAGGTCTGGTTCTCCTCCTGGAATACAATGCATGTGATATCCTGCAGGCCATCAAGAAAATTGAACAGCTCTAAAATGTAGTTGCTGGAGTTCACATTCAGATTCTGACATCTCATATAACCCTCAAAGATGCGGCACACGGATTCCATGCAATCGTCGATGCTCTCATATTCCAGATAAGTGCGGGATCCCCAATAAGCGATCGGCTGCATCAGCAAAATGATGTGGCACATCCTCAACAAGTCTTGCGTTCTACCGTTAATTAGTTGGGCCAGATGTTCAGACTTCAAATAGTTTTTTCAATGAAAATTGAATAAAATCAGAATTTTTCCGGATTTGACAAGGAAACCCTAGCTAACTATCTTTAGCTCATTAATCATAAGTAAGGAAATTCAAACAGTTTTAATCAAATGATATCTTGGAAATTAATTTGGGTTATATCCAAGGCGGCCCTTAAGCTAGTTAATGGGTTGACATTCAACTAATTATGTATAACATATTCCTTTTGTAAATATTCCAAAGAAACTAATTTAAAGATTGGATGCGCTCATGCTCCACTGTGCGACACCCGCTGCAGTGCTCACAATGAAGCAGCGACAAATGCCAACACGGAAATGCATAGAATTTCATGGAGAAAGCCTAGGCAGAGGTCCAGGCACTCCCCCCCTCCCCCCACCAGCACCATGTGCAAGTCCGAAATCGCGTTCGTTTGCTCAACTCGAACGATGCGTCGCGTCGTTGGCCTGGCCAGGACTTGGCGCTGGTATTTGGGGCCATTGGCACGTGAAGCCAAGTTGTCGCATCGTTTGCCAAAATGCGCATTAAATTTATGCAGTTTTGTTGTACGACAAACGTGGCTAAAATATCATGACGGCCCGTTTTCTTAGCCGGTGCCAAGCTTTTTGGGAGGCTACAGCCGCTGGTGATGGCACTGACGATGATGCTGGCAAGCTTTTTGGCCATTGCCATTGGTTCATCCGGCTCAGGTTTAGCTCGTTTGCTACTTGGCAAGGCGCCTCAATGCTCTGAAGCCAAGAAATCAGGCAAAGGAAAACAAACCCGCACCAAAACGAACAGCTCTTTAAAAAACAAGTAAGAGTGCTCTACACTGTATTGTCCGACTAGGAGATACCCTAAACCTTCTTCAACCAAGGCCAGTAACAGCTCGTGCTATGCGCCTGCTTTCTCAAGAAAAG
The DNA here is from genome assembly GCF_035044405.1 of Drosophila montana. Classification (NCBI taxonomy): domain Eukaryota; kingdom Metazoa; phylum Arthropoda; class Insecta; order Diptera; family Drosophilidae; genus Drosophila; species Drosophila montana. The sequence continues at coordinate 477,564 of NW_026996881.1, forward strand.
CAAAAAAAAAAGCATTTAAAAAACAATCTAACTTCTATTATTTCACACCATACTTCAATAATCATACAATAACTTCGCGATTGCAATTCTTTTTATAGAAATCGAGAAGAACAAAATCATATGAATGAATGTGGATTGTCAAAATTTTTCCCTAAAACTAAATTTACTTGACTTTAGCTCTTAAAATATAAAAGACATGCCTAATAAACCGGATTTCGCTATCAAATACTGAATAATTGGAACGTGCCAAGTTATGATGATTTGAAAAAAACTTGCGCGGGCACTAGAGGGACATACGTTAAACGTTTTGAGAGTCTAGCTCATATAGAGACAGACATGGCTGGATCGACTCGAGCATTGATGCCGACCGAGAGAATATATACTTTATGTAGTCGGTGATTCCTTCTGCCTGTTACATAAATTTGCACAAAAGAATTATACCCCGTTTACCCATTTTCAATTGGTATAAAAAGAAAACATTCAACTTTTGGCTGTGATTTTGCAATTAAATAGATTTTAAATGGGGAAGTGCGGGGCAGGAGCTTCGTGTCCTGTTCTTGCAGGAGAGTTCAATGACAAATTCATGTATATCTCTTTGTTGGGCAAAGGCACATTTGGGGCGACTATTTATATGCCGCCTTCTGCATTATTTGCAGTTCATTTGGCCGTCCCAAAATTCTCATATACGTAAGTATATAAATGTATTTTGCTCCATACCCAGCTGCAGTTATTTTCCTTAACCTTACTCCAAGGCTGCTTAATACGTTTTATAATGGCCTCAGTTTTTTGTCTATTTAAATATATGGGACTTGACAATCCGTAATTTACGGCATCGTTTGAACTCACAAAGTGTACTTAATAGGCTTTATAGTTCCTAAATGGCTTCAGTTTTTCAATTGACTGCTTCTCTTAATTTTTTTTCTTTATACTCTGCTTACAAAGCGAAAAAGAGTATGCATTGCGGGTTTTACAAAGTGTTTCAAACTAGAGATTCGTAAATGTACCAAAGTAAGACGGACTAAGAACATTCTTTCCCCGCTAGGCAATACCATGCTCCAGCTAGGCAATGCCATCTTTCCAGTGCCTCGTTGTCATCACAGAACATCTAGCATCCTTCATATAGAACTATGTATTTACAAAAAAATACTCCCACACACACATTTAAAGTTTGCTTAGCATTTCTATTTTAAAGTCGAAATGCAGAGAAATCGCAAACGAATTACACTTGTCGCTTCTTAATACGGATGGATTCGTTGTATAAAAAGAATTGTCGATTAGTAAACATTGGATTGGTAAAAAGTAAATATTTGAATTGCAAAATAGTCTGACGAATATATTTGATTACTACTGTATTTCTTTAGCTCAGCTCTAAATATATATTTATTTGATTATGCATATACAATTAGCCGAATCTTTCATACATTCTATTCAACACTTATAAACCAATTTCTGCTTTAACTTCTTACGAGATGCGGAACAATAGATACAATGAAATTCCATCAGAATGTGTTGGTAATTCCAGACTCATTCTGCGCCAATAGGATTGTATTTGTCATTGACAATTGGCGGAAAGGGAGCGCGAATGAGTGAGTGTGTGCGGAACTGGGTGGCATGAAGAGATGGATATCCTGGAGGCGCTATAGGTTTGCTGTTTGTCTGTGTCGAGGCGCATTTTATTATGCCAGCGGGCACATTGAAACATTTGAGTGAATTTATTAACGCGACACATATATGACATTTGACACATTGTGCAACTTCCGTTCTGTGCTTAACTGCGTGTGAGTGGGTCGTCGGTGCGTGCGTGTGTGTGTCTGTGTGGGTGTGTGTGTGCCTGTGTATGCGTAGGTGTTTGCCGTCGCATTAGACGATGCACAGCACGTGTTATACTTGCTCGTTGAATGCTCTCTCCTCCTCTCCTCGCCGCCCGCCGCCCGCTGCTGTCAACGTTTCGCTCATAAATCGCAAATTATACACGCAGCCACGCCCACGTTGCGCCGCCCACACGCGCGTTTGCCGAGGTTTGGCTTTTCTGTGTGTGTGCGGGTGCGTGTGGTTGGGGGTGTGTGTGTGTGTGTGTCTGCGCGAGTTTTCTTTGTTCTCACCCCTGTCGTCCGTCTCCATCTGTCTGCAGTTGTGCATCAATGCGCTGCGCAAAATGGAAAATGCACTCGGAAATTCGAACGCTCAACTTCACACATTGTCTGCGTTTTATTGCATTAGTCGAATGTGTGACTTGTACAGCTCCTGCTGTCCTTGTTTTTTTTTTTTTTTATTTCTGTTCCATTTGTTGCTGGTTGTTGTAGCGCGGCCATTCCTATGACACCACGCTCCGTCCGAGTTTAGAGTTGACAATAAACAAGAATACAGCAGGGATATTTTACAGGTCAACATTTCAATAGCCGTTAAATATTTCTGTCAGTCGCAGGCAACATTTCAGAATCAGGTTTTTATATAGCAACCAAGTATAAATGTTTAATAAAATGTAAATACCAAAGTCTTCACATTTTTAACTAATTTTCCAACAAATTTTTTTATGCTGTTACAATTTAACATTAGCTTATACTTATGTCCATTGATTTCTTGCTTGCCCACGACATGCATGTCTTCAGAAGCTTGAACTCATTGAGACTGTAAGGATTGTGAGGATGTAAGTGCGAAATGCCAGATAAGATAACAAAAATCTATTCATTAGCTAATAAATAAACTTTGCAAAAAATTTAAATATTTTTTGTTTGGTTTTGTATCGATTTTTTTTAAAACAATGCGGCTTGTGAGAAAAAATTATACATTTTGAATAGTTTTAATTCCTGATATTGCCTCTTGTTGTACGATTGATTGCATGCTTTGCAGACATTTCTTCTCGTCAGCAACATGCAAAATACTACAAATGACTCCGGTCTTAGACCGCATTATTAATGGCCACATAGAAACAGATAACGCTCTTAGAGTTAATCATATTTTGTCATACATATATTCATCATTCTTGACCACTTATTATAAAAACTGTTACAGTTGAAATCCTTATCCTGGCTTAGATTTGGTTTTGTTATTTTTCCATTTCGAAGCTATTTCATAAAAACTATACTGCCGCATGAATTTGTACTTAAGTTATTCTTTTGAATTTCTATTTATAAAAATGCTTAAGCAATGTTAGCGTAGCATAAAGCATGCCATGGCACACAGTGCGTATGCGCAATATGGAATTGGCCTTATTGAAAATCGCATGAAAATCAATTTACCAAAGCGCCGGGACTTGCTGAGCGCCATAAAAGTCAAAGCTGTTACCTCCAATGCCTCCGCTCCACCCTCTATCTAGCTGTTCATTTCTATCTCTCCCCCTCTCTCTCATGCCCCCTTAACAAGCAGCGCGCACTTGAACTGCGTTGCAGCAGCAGCGATTTGCTATCAATTTTAATATCACATAAAACTAAAGTCAGCCCAGAAAGGCAAAGGGCGCGAAAAACAACAGATCCCAGACCTCAGACCCAACGGCGGGTACGACAGGGGTTTAACTATTGAAATTTTATCAAGTGCACATAAAACTCAAAAAGCCATGATGATGTCGAATAGCAGGGGTAGGGGGTAACGGACGGAAAGGGGTAGTGGTAACGAGTGGTGGCTGCAACTATTGTAAAACATTGACAATTTCCGTCACATCTCTGGGGCTAGTGCAAAATGGCAAATCAATAAAAACAAATTGAACTGGAATTCAATAAAAAAAAATACATACATATCCATGTATGTATATAAAAAGAGGATTGATTGGGGGGGGGGCGAAGGGGTTGCATTGGATCAGCGCAAGTAAAGCAAAACTTTAACAATGTTTTTAAAAAGATATACTCGCTGTGCATGCTGTACGTGATCCCACGCCGCCTTTGCAATGGATTAGGGCAATTGAAGCTGAAGTGGGGGCTGCGCAGGCTGTGGGAGCTGGGGGGACAAAGCAGGCAACGATGGAGTCAAGTCAAGTGCGACTTGGCAACTTCTGCGCGTCGGCTGCTCAAGCTAATAAAAGCCAAAATCAATGCCAATAAGTATGTGTGTGTGTGTGTTTGTGTGTCAAATGCGATAAAATTTGGTCAGCATAAGGTTCAAATACTTTTATAAGGTGCTGTGGAAATGTATTTGTTGATTGCTTGGGTTTGGTTTTTATTTGCAGCTCGTTGTGCTTTCTATTTGCTTTTTATTTTGGCTTCTGCCTTTTTTGTGGTCAACTCGTTCTTAGTCAGGATATTGCCGAACACATGCACAAAACAATCCAGCAAAAAAGGTCAAACGAGTAACCAAAAGAAATGAGAGTCTACACATGGTTTATGCCCCCCTCCGCTGTATATGGGTTAGTTTTTGCTTGTATGGCAAGGCAACAGCTTGGCAAAAACTAAGCCACTGTGTTCATAAAATGTAGCAAAAAACTCACCCAAATGTAAACAACCACATCAATAAAGCAATATTTTAATATAAATAACCAAAGTTTAATATTGTTCTAGTGCAAGCAAGGTACATTGCCCACATTATCCATGTGCGCGTGTGAGGGCGTGACACGCCTTCCTCTGGCTTATAAGTTGTGTAAGTTGATGTGTTGCACTCCAGGCCGAACAAACAAATTCACATTCGGTCTTGCATTCATCTAAATGAGCATCTGCGAAACAAAAACATACCTTAAAGCTATAACTACATAAATTCCTATTTTATATACGTTAAGCCCAGTTCAGCTGCGTACGTATATGTGTGATTTTGTAAATGTGAGTCTTTAAGGATGAATATCTGTACCGGTTGCTAGGCGCAGGATTCAAAAATCCCCTAGGCGGACATTCCCAACTATAACATTCTTACTTCTTCTTTCTCAGAATGTAAACTAGAACTGATAATCGTAGAATCGGCCCTAATTTCTGAGTTTGGTAAAGTTTAGTTAAAAAAAGATAAGTATGCATACAAGAACTTAATTTTCGACTGATAGCTCCTATACCAGCTATATGATATATTGGTCCGATCCGGCCAGCTTCCGACTGAGTGTCTGTGCGTTACAAATTTCTTGATAAAATCAGACTACCCTCTGCAAGATTACAGGTTGCAAAAAAAGATATCTTAAGCCTTGTTCAAAAGTTAAGCTTCTTTTATAATTTGGACTTAATTAATTGAGGATGGAAGCAAAGAGTTTCGATTTTTGAACGCAATTTTATAATCTCTTAGCTTATCAGGACTGAACTTAAATGTTTATTTAGAAAGTGACCTGTTATGGGCGCAACACTTAAGCCAAATTATGTTTCATGCATTTCGCTTGGCTTACACGCGCAACTTTATGCGGCTGCAATGCGCAGATCGCAGAATGACAGACAAAAAATTGTGGCGGGTGACGTCTTTAATTTTTTGCCACTACTTCTTTTTCCGCTACTTTTTCATTTGGTTGCCTTTCAGACACATAAATAAACTTGTCACACGCAGCCAGCAGATAGCACAGATAAAAAGCCAAAAAAAATAGGGAAAAAACCAAAAAACTTGCTTAGCTTTAGCTAGAGAGGGAGCGCGTTTGTATATGTAGTAGAACCGTGTCCCAGTCTGTTAGTCAGCCCCTGGCGCCGCCTTGGTCCACCCTGCGTCGTGCTCATTAAGTGCAGAAAAACGCCTTTTCACTGTCATTGATGTCATTCACGTGCTGGCAAAAAGCGCTCAGTCGCCAGACATGTGGCATACGCACAGTGAGAGTTAAAGCAAGATGAACACTAAGTGAAGGAGATAAAAAGAGAGAGAGAGTGTATGAGAGAGATGGATAGAGTTGGTGGCAGTGGCAGTCGCGACAGACATGCGAGTTTCTCGCTCATTAACCGCGCGCGTTGCTGACACGCTTGAGTTATTTTCAATTAAATGTCGATGAAAAACTCGCAACACACGCAAGTGTGTGTTTGTGTGTGTGTGTGAGCGTGAGCGTGTGTGTTTGTGTGCGTGAGTAGGCGAATGTACATAAATTAAAATTCTGCGGCATCTCCTATCCGGCACTCATAACACGCGCCTATCCAACATTATTAAGAGCAATTGTCTTGCGGCTGAAATATTAAATGGAGCACACAAATGAATATACAAATACACTCGCACACAACATTGAATTCTGCGAATAGGAAAGCACACACACACACACACACCGCCAATACGTCGGACGAGAATCGTTCTATAAACTTTGTTAATATCCTCCGAAATGATTGATGATTCTATTGATTTAACCTTCGAATTTCATTATATGTGTTAAGGACAACTGAAACATTCGCCTTAAGTACTCACAGGCAACATTTATTTTTATCTTAAGTACTTATGACTGACTGACTGCCTTTCGAATAGATAACGATTAAAGAGCAAGTAAAGTTTGGCGACATTGGATATGAAAATTACAACATGTGAAAACTTTGCCGACGGGTAAACTCGACTGAGCAATACCCTGTCGGAAGGGTCTTTTCAATTATTACCTTGTTGACTTTAAGATGGCAACCACAAGGCGGTAACTTTTGAATTCTAAGCTGATACCAATATTTTCAGTTCGATATTCTGTAGTATCATCCGATATCATCAGTAGGCAATCTGCGAATTTGAGGACGCTGATAAACAATCATTTTCACGCTTTGTCCACTCCAACCAGTGTACACACTTTTTGAGGTGGATTTACACGACGGATAAAAGGATTTTAGCTTCTTGTCTCTTATGGTTAATATCCAATCAGTCAATCAATCAAGGCAAACAGTTTTATATTTGGAACAAAAATGTATATTCTGCATTTCGATTCCATTCAATTGCATACTTTTTGGAGCGATGATTACAAACTTGCTTTAAACATATTTGTGTCCATCATATTGACCATTTTTCAACTACCTTCTGAGCGTCTCATCCACCTTTACATGTCAAGTAGAACTCTCGAAGTGTTCACAGCACGCCTTTCGATCGTTTATTAGGTCTGCAAACTTGGCAAAGTTTTATTTAACTGCGTTCCTTACAATGGTCCCACTGAACAAAGTGGATTCGAGTTCGAAATCGAGGCTAGGACATGTTTATAATAATATGACATATAAAATAATAATAACAATGTATGGTATACTTGAAGTAGCTAAACTTTTGGCTAAGCAAGTTCAATATTTTAAATTAATTCAATGTTCTTAAAAGTCCAAGTGACACGCCCCTTTCGCTTAGTACACGTGAGTTGTGACCGCCTTTTGCATGCGCTTAATTTATTTGCCAATTTTATGTTAATCATGTAACTCGTTTAGAGCCCGGGGCTAGTGTGTGTGTAAGCCAATTAAATGACAGTCGACGAGTTTTGTTTGCTTTACAGTATTATTTTCGTTTTTTTGTTGTTGTTGCGCAGTTGCCGCTTGCCACATGCCACTTTCCACTCGCCGTTTGCTGTATGCGCTGTTAAAGTTCAATTTGTTTTGGAATTATACGCAGGGCGTCTTAGATAATTTCCACCAACACACACATATACACGCCAATTTAACGCTTGGGTTCGCTTTTAGAAAAATTTGTTGTGCAACGTTGATTTATGCAAAGCTCCGCCGAGATAACGCGTGGGGGCTCGCCGCTTCCTGCGGTAGTACACAAAAATATCCTTGGTCTAAATGCCCGTACCTGGTAACTCGACCCTTCCTTTGTTCTGACCATGTTGCCGTTGATAATGTTCCTGTTTCTGTGCCTGTTTGCTGTGTTTTGTTGGCTTTTGTTTCGCTTTGATTGCTATCACGATGTGTTAACGAGAACTGCGGCTGCTAGTTTCGCGTTTTGCTCGTACACATTTGTTAGTCGCGTGTGTGTATTTGTGTGTGGGTGTGTGTGGTGGTAGTGTGTCTCTATGAAACGTGTGCCTATGATGCTTGTATTCCCTTGTTAGCAAACAGGACCCTCATCATAATCGCCATTATCATCATCAACAGCATTGCCACAGACTTTTGTTTAGCATTGCCCATCCGAAGAGTGATCTTTGGAGGCACGCTCACGCACATTGAACATACTTGACAAAAGCTAATCCGCTGGAGTGTGATGTGCGTGCCTACTTATGCCCAAGAGTTTCTGCCAGAGGCAGATAATGCTTTAGCAATTTAAAGATTGCACACATCTTTAAAATGTACTCAACGGGATTTTAAGCTTTAGCAAGACCTCAGTCGGCCTCTGAGACTTCGTTTAGTTTTATTTTTCGAAATTTTTCTATTTATGTATATGCTATTATGTATTATACATGGCCATTCGCATCGAATCGATAATTATACTAATAATGGTCGGAATAGGAATCGTCAGAGGATGAAGAAGAATCTAGCGAACAAGTCAAAAAGAAAGACAATACTTTCGAGACATATATCGAATCAAACATTTGTATCGCTAACCGATTTAAACTATCCCAATGTTATTACCAATGTTGGTAAAGGCTAAAATCACTCAGTTAACCTAGCTCTTACGGGCTGGCATAGATTTGTTTTGGCAAGTATGGTACTAGGATTAAATAAATACAATAAAATGAAGTTCCGAGCTAATAATCTTTGAATATGCAAACGGATGGGTAAGAATAAGTATCGCCTCACAAGACAAGCAAAAATATACAACATTAAAATTGACTTTAAGTAAGAGGAAAAATAAAACAGCTGCTTTGCGATCCAATGCTTAAATTGCATATGAGAACACTTTTTTAAATGAATTAAATGCCGTCGAGTGCCATTCATGCCAAATGTCCATAGCACTTGGCGAGAGCAATTGACGCAGCAAATTGGTGCATGAAGTGCGTTTGATGCGGCTGCAAAAAGTGCATTGGAACGCAATTAAAACTGGGGCAATTTCAACAATTTATGGACACGAACTTAATGGCAATGTGGTGGTAATTATGCCGGGCGCTAAATCACGGCTTGTTTCGTGTTAAATTGTGCGCTGCCTTAAACGCCACGCCCAAATAATTAGATACAGCAACAACAAGAAATGAATAAATAAAAATAAAAAGAAAAGAACATTTTTAGCTGGTACATTTGGTGCTCAATTCACCCACACACTCATGCACGCACACTAATAGCCACGCACACTCACGCAAAGTCGTAGATACACGCATAGAGCACACAATAGACAGCAGAGCGAAGCAGTAAAGGAAGCGCTGCTGGCGCTCGTGCACATTCTGTGTAAGTAATTTGCATACCGGATCAATCTTGAAAAATTAATGGCTTCCCAGACAGATAATGGTAGACCACACACGCAGAGGCACGCAGAAGGAAGCCGGGCCAACGAAACGACGACGGAGTCGTAGCCACAATCAGAGGCAGAGTCGGAGCAAAGGCGGAGGCAGCAGCAGCGGCAGCGAAGCGTGTGGCGTTCTTGGCTGAGAGCAAATTCTAAAATATTACGTATACGCAACGTTGTTGCGTCTCTCTGCGGTTTTCAGCAATATTACATAGCAACCACAGTGCGTCGCAGACGCCGCCGCCGCCGCCGCCATCGTCGTCGTCGTCGTCAACGTCACAGACGACGGGCAACGACAATGTCGAGTGCCATGGCAACATGTGACTTGCTCTTGGCTTGTGGTTACCATTTTGTGGGCGTGGGCCTTTTCCTTGGATAGCCGGAAATAAAGCGCCCATGTGTCAGCGCTGACTCGCACTGAATGGGCAGGCAACGTTCCATGCTTTCCTTCCTTTTAGGCACGGCACGGCGTAAATCTTAATCCGCACGCGCTTGGCTGGCATCGCTGGCGACACTAAACAACAACCACAACAACAACAACAACATCAGGCTCATTAATAACTGGAGATAAGGGAACTTAGGCTTCAGACTGAAATTGAACACTTTAAATGCAACTCTCCATAGAGGTTGCTAGACTCTGAAATGAAACTTATGAAATGCAACACTAATAAACTCTACTCCAACTTTAACTTATTTTTTGTTAAACCCCAAATTTCCTTCAAAATGATACCGAAATTGTATAAGTGAGGCCAATAATCTGGATACTCTAACTCACTGATTGATCATCAACGCACAGTCCAAAGTGTAATAGATACAGGATGAAATTTTTACTGTGGTTACATTATTTGTAAGTGGACATTAGTTAAGAAAATTCCAAGCAATTGTAGAAAATGTATGGAAAACGTTTGTATAAACTTTCATTTTCATTCCCTTTGTTTGGCTCCAAGCTTACATTCAGAAATCTTTGTAAAAGTCCAATTGACAGGTTTCTCACTCTTTTCGAAAAATTCTGCTCTGTGGAACAAAGGGTTATGAGCGAAAGTTTAATTTTCGTCTGTATGTATGGATGTATGTATTTTCGTCAAATATGTTTACTTTACAAAACAAAATTAAACTGAAACTGCATTTAATTTAAAAACCGCAAGTTAAAAATATGTGAGTTAAGTTTTTCATTGGAAATGTATATTCTAGTTAAAAACAATATTTACATTAAGAGTTTCAAGAAAATATTTTGAGTTTGTTTCTGCATAACAGAAACAAAATGAAATTGAGAATGTGCATTGTTTTGCCGCAAGTCGCAAAGAACTAAGCTCTTGGGCGTATTTCAAATCCATCTCTCGCACATTCCACTCAAAGTCTAAGGATGAAAAAACTTTGGATGCGAAACTGCAATAGCCCAACTTTGGGATGTGCACTCCGCCCAACGCTCAATTAACATTTCGGCTATAAATTCTGCAATTCCGCCTACCACACTTCACTGAGCCCCGCCCCCACACAACTCACCGTTGCTGCATTTGCGCAGATAACTCATCAGACTAAGGCAAACAGATTCATCTAAACTCCGCTAGCCACTTTCGTTTCGGACTGGGAATGGAGCTGATGCTGCGACACACACAAAACTTTCCACATAAATTCTGCGCAATTTATTCATGGAAAAAAGGGAGGAAAAAAATACGACTCAAGTAAAGGTGCGTCGCCCGGTGACTTGGACTTGCAAACCGTTCCCCAGTTCCTCAGTTCTCTGTTGCTCTTCAAACTTTTGGCCGAGAAGGCGAAAAAGACGTAGCAGCAGTGACAACGACAGTGACAAGGACAACGGAAAAGGAAAAGGGAAACGAGAAGCGGGACATTCAGTTGTAGCAAGATTGATATAAGACTTTTATATTCAGGCATTTCGCAAGCTTATTCCACGAGATAAACAACTACACAGAGCATAAAAGTTAAGAATATGCTAATGTGTTGGGTGTTGCCAACTGATAAAAATGAGATAGAGAGAGAGAGAGAGAGAGAGGGAGAGGGAGAGAGAAGCCGAAGGGATGGACAGTGGTCCTTTAGGCAGTGTCTAAGCCGCTTAGCAACAAATTAGATGCCAGGCAATTAGTTAAAGTCATGGCTCGTAGCGCTCAAGTCGTAAACCCCGACCAAAAGTTTTCAATTTGCTGAAGCAAAAAAGTGGCAGCAGGCAGGCACTTCACCTACTTTACGCTTGTTGGATTTAATTTTATTGTGACATAACCTTTTCGCCGCCAGGATATGGCTGCAGGATGCCGCAACGCGCTGCTCAGCTGTTGCTTCAACTCGACGAGTCGACGACGCGTCGTCTGCTGCTGCAGTAAAACTTATTTTATAGCGCGCTTATCATTAATTTTATGTGAATGCGGCAACTGTGCGACATTAGCGGTAATTGGCAACAGCCTTCAGTTCACGCAACAGATAGACAGACAGGCAGACACACAACAAACAGAAGCAGAGCAAAAGTCAATTTGTCACTTTGTTGATTGCGCATACGCCGCGTTAGCCGCGTGTCGCCTACTTTTCTTTTCTCACAGACCCCGCTGCATTTACGCATTTTAATTGAACTGCACGCAAATTGCCCATGCAAATGCAATGCCAACAACAACAGCAAACAAATGCAACTGTCGCGCGGTAAACTACAACTGCAACTGCCACCTCGAGGCGGAAATTGCATTGCAGTTCAACCGCAACTGCTGCTGCCGCTGCCGCTGCCGCTCATTAAGGAATTTCAATAAACGACCAGCATTGGCATAGATCAAGTGATGCCACCTTCCGCTGCAATTGATGCTCCATCAATGCCAGCAGCGCACTCTCGTCGGCCCTGACGATGATTGGCGGGTGTGCGTGACGCACGTTGTGGTTGCGGCCCGGCTGACTTCCATTTTCATCTGCATCGGCGTCCAACTTTTGGGGCATCATTTTGTTGCTTTATGACAAATGCGTTTGTGTCTGCCGTTGCTAATGACATCACGTGCTGCTCAACTAACACATCAGCTAACATCAGCCCTTCCCCCTCTCTGCTCTCTGATAGATTTTGACTGTCATCAATGTGCGCGGCATGGCCCATAAACAAAATACGTCAACTATCTGTCTTTCTGTCGTTCTGTCTTGTGTCGCGTGGCTTACGCTTCGTGCTCTCCGCCCTCCTGCTGCCCATCTGCCTGCCGTTCTGTCTGTCTGTCGGTCTGTTATCTTGTTGACAGCACTGCTCAAATGTTTGTGTAGAACTCATCAGGACGACCGCCCAATCGAAGTATCCCTTGGGATATTTCATTAGATGCCTTACTCGCGAGTCGCATCCATATATGTATATTCCCATACATATATGCGTCTGTGAGTATTGGTACGTTCATACAGGGACTACAAATATAAACAACACTGTTAGCGGACATGTTCATAAACCAAGCAGATGCTTTCCTGACATTGACAACCTCTTCGCTTGCCCATTTGTGAGTTTGAGCTCTCCTGAGCCTTCCTATGTTTAACTGAACTTGGATATATATTAAGTTATTATTGGGCTAAATATAATAATTTCGGCCCCTTTTACTTTTATTTTATTAATTTAAGAGATAAGTGTTTAAAGAGCATGTACACCCACACACTTTCGTAAGGTTCATTATATATTATTATATTTTTTATATATTTGTTTCTCTATTAAATTTTATTCATTAAAAATTCTAAATGCAATATTTTCGTTTTCAGTATTTTTCTGTATTCTGTATTTTCGAAACATTTTGATTTACAAATCATAAAAGAAACTTTTTAAAATTATATATAACAAGCAGGTTAAGGCAATACTTATGGCGAGTTTTGTGCTTAACATTTTTGAAACAACTTTTCCACCCAGTTCCGGCTCATGAAAAATTTAAATCTGCACGAACTATCTTAAACTCCATTTCTATTTGAAAATATATTTGAATTATTAAGCCTTTGACCAGCATAAATAAATAAATATTGTGGGTCAAGGTTTAATAAAACGAAAGTTAACTCTTGGTTCGTTATTCGAAGGACTTTAAGGGTTATTTTAAAATATATATATAAAATATAGTGGGGTAGATTTAAGTTGTCTACAGTCAGGAAACTGGCTGAGGAAAGCCGGAAAATACCCGCTAGTTTTTCAGAAAGATTTTTTGAAATGAATTTGAACGCGAAACTTCACCAATCAGATATTAAACCTTAATTTTCACCAAAGAGGGATGGTTTTTCCGCAACGTTAGAGGCACCCCTCAAATGAATTTAAAGAAAGATCTTTGAAAATGAGATTCAGTCCGATCGGATGGTAAACAAAATGTTTTATACTAACGTCTTTCGCGATTCTTCGTGGAATTAGAAGATGTGGTTGAGGTGGCTGAGATACCTCCAATTTGCAAAAGTTCATAATTCTTAATTAAATCATATAAAAATGCTCGGATCGCTTTGAAGAAAAGTAGTGGAGGCTACAAAACATAATTAGAAGGTAGCAAATCATAAACTCCTAGCGTAAAATTATAAAAAAGTGAATTTAAACAAAATAAATCTTTGAGCTAACAGCCAACGCACAAAAAATGTTGAAATTTAAGACCCTTTTGATAAAAAAAAAAAAAAAATATATCTAAACAAACTATTGAGAAGCACAAGCTGGCAAAACCTTTTTAACCTTTCGATGCTCAATAACTCAATTTTCTATTAACAGGCAAACAAAAGCCCAGACCCCCATTTTTGAGTCTGGACACTTTTGCACACTTGAATTGAGTTCGTACTGAATGGCAAGAATCAATTTCTTCATCGGCCTGCACTAATATGTCAAATGTATAATTCCGGCGCTTTTCCCTTGAAACTGTCCTTCAACGCACGAAAAGCAAAGGCAAACAAACAAACAAGCAAACAGATGAACGAGCTGACTCCTCGGTCATTGCGCAATGTCAGAGTGAGGCCGAATTGGGCAACTGATTGATTGCAAAGGGCCTCAGCCCACATACCTAAACACGTATGCCATACACACCAGTACTGCACACACCCACACACACACACACACACACTTACTTACATTTTGAATCGAAGGAAATTTCTTTATTCATTAGCTGAGCTTTGGCACAAATTCATTTTTAATGACTGCCTACCAGTCCCGTGCCGAAGAGAGGCGCTGCTCACAAGTTAGCAGATTTATCGTTTCACTTTAATGTATTTTTCATGAAATTGTGAAAAGTGAAAAACTTCGCTATGCGTGCAAATAACTTATATCCACAGATATTCCTTTTGCCGCTCTGGCCAGGGCATCTTGTTTCATCTTTTTGCCAATGTTCATCTTCCTGCTGCTTTCTATATAATTCATAAATTCCTGGGCCAGTCAATGACTTTGGCAATATTTTTTCCAGGCTCGCGTAATTGCCGCGTCCCGTACTGAATTCCTGTCTTGTCCTCAGAAATTGGCCGCTAGCGAACGTCGCGTGCACAGCTCATAAATATTTCTAGGCGGTGCAGACAAAAAAAAAATAAAAAAAATATAATATGAGCAAAAAAGTTTGTGCCCGAATTGTTGTCTTTTTTTTTTTTTTGATACCCTGTACCTTACGAGCATATTTAATATACCTACAAAAACCTGACTGACTGATTGACTAATCTTTGACGGGTTTTCGGAAAATTGTTGGAAGCGGAATTGAACCCTTTTCGTACAATCCGATCGGGATATATGTATAACTATCATATAAAATAATAATTATGAGTCTTTATTGAAAGTAGAATCTTTTGCACAGTTGTAAAACCTATACGTCCCTTCTGAGCACACACATAGGGTATGAACAAATTCTCTTACAGCAGTCATTTTTCGTCGATTTTTATGCGCCGCCCCTCAAAAACTGGGCGCGGCTCATTTTGTGCACACTCACTGCAATGCGTTGAGTTATTTATGCCCCGTAGTTAGCCTACCTCGCCCCAATTGCGGCCCATGATCGTTAATCATAATCGACGCATAATATTTTGCAGCATCGAGCGGCATTCGGAACTAATTTATGTGGAAATGAGTTAATTTCCTCGAATTGTGATTTTCTGCTGATTTCATGGAGCAGCCAAAAGGTAATTACAGGGCACTTCATACCAAAACGTCGCGGAGCCTCATGATTTTGCGGCAAATCGTTTTTGTGGACTTTTTAGACATAATTAATTATATTTTTGTGTGTGCAGTTAATAATTGGCAAATAGGCTAAACTATGAGCATGGCAGTAACAAGTTTTAGGAAGCTAAAAACCCTTAAAATGTCTCTGAGAATATCAATCCGATAATTGGACAATTAATGATCCGCAAGAAACAACTTGAATAGTCGATTTGAGAAGAGATCAAGAAGCCGGATATATATAATAATAATATAAATAAAATAAAACATCAAGTACGAGTACTTCTGCGAAAAGTGCCCAACTAGGAGATACCCTCTACCCAACTAACAAGTGTAGTTTCACACAGACCCACAAATCGTCAGCTATGTACTTTAAGACTTGCTTCTTTTACCATCAGGCATTCCCTATATATAGTTGATTCTGAAATCAATTTTGTCGTCAACAGTGGACTGGGAGATATCTTGTAACCAGTTCCGAGCTACCGTAACAATCAGTCGAACTCTCATTTTTACACAACGAAATTTGTTAACTCCAGCTCTTATATTACATTCTTAAGAAGCCGGGCTTAAAAAGGTTAATGTACACACATATTGAGTGTATCGCAAAATGACCAAAGCAAATGAGCTCGTAGCGCGAGCTGGGTTAAAGGGTTAAGGGTACCCCCAAGTTGGGAAATCCCGATAGAGCCTCTTACTTATTAAAAATAAAAATATTTAAAAACCAGTTTTAAGCCGATCGGCAGAAAAACAAACCATTTTTATCAACATTTCATGTCTTATGTCTTAGATAGTAAGATCTAGACTCTTTCTGTTTATGTCAGTACATTCAGCTTTATAAAGATGGTTTACACATATTGCAGGTGGCTTGCCCAATGAGACGCAGCGCCTGCTACAAACACTAAACAAATTAACAGAATATCACAAACAGAAGCACAAACAGAAGAAAAAGTCTGCCGACAATTTTTAAAGGGCATTGAGAAAAAGTTACAGCTAGACAGAGGTGTTGCACGGCCCTTAATGTCCCGTGCCACTCATTGGGGCACGTGTCAGGCATAAGGTGTCCAAGACAAGTGCTGTCAAAATAAAGTTTTACAATTCACGCGCTTCAGCGCCCTGGCCCAGTTGGCCAACGAATGCCATGAAAGAAAACGTTTGGCTAATTTGCGCTGTTGGCTTGACATTTTCCGTGGAATGACAGCAACAACAACATGGCCGCAACATGAAGCCCGGACGAGACACATTCCCCTCTACCACTTCACCATCTGCAGCCCAGCTTCTTCGGTTCCAGCATTCGTCAGAGCCTTGTTCTGGTCAGCAGCTGTCAGTCAGTCACGTGCCCTCCCCCGCAAAAAGGTATGACAACATATTTCT
This sequence comes from Drosophila montana, assembly GCF_035044405.1. NCBI lineage: Eukaryota > Metazoa > Arthropoda > Insecta > Diptera > Drosophilidae > Drosophila > Drosophila montana. The sequence continues at coordinate 494,230 of NW_026996881.1, forward strand.
TTTATAATTTTTTATCTGCTTTAATGGAAAGCCGGAAAAAACGTTTTTTCCCAAAATGATGGAACATGAAATATGCATTTCGTTTAGGCGTTATAAATAGGGCGTAGCTGAGGCCAAATCTAATAGCAATGTAATTGCCAATTGTGAACCGAACAAAGCCAAACAAAGCGAAGCGGCTAGAAGTCGAAATGTTATAGAAGACTTAACGAGAAGATACCCTGTTTATGGTGTCAAAGTATACGCAGCAGGGTTTGCCTTATGATAATAATAATTATTATAATCATAATATTTATCGTTATAAAAATATTACAAATAATAATAATTGAAGCAATAATATTAATAATATTTCTAATAATTTTAATTAAGGTTAGTATATAAAAAATAATAAAATGTATATGCTTTATATAAAAAATCAATATTAAAAGACCCCAACAAATCAAACTATTTAGAAACATCGACGTTTAGTTCAGTTGCTTTTTCCCCCCTTAATACGTATACCCTTTTTGCCAATTATAATTTTACTGGGTGTCGAATCGGAAAACTTCATTTTGGGGCATTACTTTGTTGGGCTTACGATTGACATTTGCTGCAGTGGCGATATTTCGCTGGGATTTGTAATAAAAAAGTTTTCTGGTCTGTCCCGTCCATAAACACCTGAGACCGAGGGAAATTTTCAATTGATTTTCTAGCAGCTGGCCCTTCAATGGATGCGACTGCCACTTGGTAAGCAACATTTCGCTGACAGATTGTATGCCATTTTTTACGAATTGCTTGCAACAGTATAGAGAGAAACTTTGAAATGCGAGTTAAAGCAGCTGAAACAAGCAGATGAAAAAGCTGAGAAAAAATAAAAAAGTTAAAACTCAAAAACTTGGCGCAACTTGCAAAACTTTTCCTGCCGTGTGACATTACCAGGCGAGTTAATGCCCGGGGTCCTGGGGCGAATGCCGTACTTCAAAGCAGCCGAATCCTTTTTGCCTCCAAATATAAATCACAACGCAGCTGCCAAACGAAATCATAAATTACAATAAATGTTAGCACAACAAATTGATGTTGGCCACAATTTTGCCTTAGACTAATGCGCCTCAATGAAATGAAGCTCGAAGGCAACTGGAGGATAGCCTGGGCTGGGATATGATTCAAAGATGGACTCTCGCAATGGGGTGTCACCACAATTCGTTTTCCGTATCCTGCAGCGCGATTTGTCTTGCATATTAATTTTCCTACTGCTGAGCAGTCGTTATGAAGTTTGTCATTTAAATGAGCGGCAAGCACATGTCTAATGCTTATTCAAACCTTTAGCCCGCGCTCTGTTCAGCGTTACGGAAGTAAAAACTAATCATTTTGTTAAAATTTGAGCATAATTTAAACGATAAATAATAAAATCAAGATCAGATTGATTTGAATCAATGCATAGAACGAAAGACAATAAAATAATTTAGAAACGGCTGCTATTAAATGGATCAGTTGGGGATGATAACTTGGAAGGGGTCGAAAAAACAAGGAAGTGAGACTAACAAAATTAATAATTATATGAATGAAAAGAAGAAGTAAAGTTAGCAAAAACTATATAGAAATGGCAAATCGAGTACGGAAATGATGATCCAAGTCCGAAATTTGTAAATATTTAGCTTTACCAATATGTATAATCAATAGTTCGTGTGTTTTTACTAGATCAAGCTAACCAAAAAAGTTTACAAAAGTTCTTTGGTATACTTTCAATTATCTATTATTTAAAACTCTTTTTAGAAAGTGCCTGAAATATATATTTTTACGAAACCGGATACTCTGATATTTGACCGGATGTGTGCAAAATAAATATTGAAGGCTCATTTAACTTGGAAAATAATAATTTTAAGACTATTCTATAGATTTTAACAATAAACTAGCTTCCTTGAACTCTTAACGGTCGCCCTCTATAAGTACTCAATGCCAATTGTCATCCATTTATTAGGCAAATTTACACAGAACACAAACTAAGACTAGACAATTGAGAGTCGAGACACTCATTCGATTTAGCATAAAGTGTATAGAAAGACGCCTTCCTTATAATTTAGTAGCCTCAAGGCGTGGCGTAGGCCCACAGCCACAGTCCAGTCCGGATCCCCTGGTAAGTGGCACTTTGCTTTGTAATTTATGCAGTTAAATGAAAAGCGTTTCTAACAACATTTAATTAAGTTGAGAGGCGGGGCGCAAGGCGTCACAAACCAAATTCAAAGTTAAACTTACGAATTAAGAAAAAAATACAAGAATGCGGCCAGCCAGAGGCATGTATTTGCCCTCTTCATTTAAATGGCGCCCCATTTTAGCCAAGTCATTTAAAGGCGCTGCCTGCTCTCATGTGACGCCAGACGCAGCTTAGAGTCGGCATTTCGAACACCTGGCCAGGGAGAACCCACACCAAGCCTTGGCCACTGCCGAGACCCTTGGGGACTGTGCGTGAGGCCGATGACGTTGGCAGCAACAAAAAATTGGGTCGTCTTCGCTTGCTTTTAATGTATTTTGGCTGCCACTTTGTTGCTGTTATCAGCGGCAGCATTTGAAAATCTGCACAGCGGCCAAAAAGTTCGTTGATAGCAGCAGCAAAAGCCTAGCAAAAAGCAGCGACGCCAACTTCAGCAGCGGCAGCAACAGCGCAGCATCCAATAACCAACGCATTGGCTGAGCCGCTGTGTGTGTGTGTGCGTGTGGGGGAGTATGTCGCTGTGTAAGTAGGGCTAAAATATATGGAGCAAGTTGTGTTTTGTGTGGCTCTTTGCAGGTTTTTCTACCTCTGCCGCAGTCGCTGCTACTGCCGCTGCCGCTGCCGGTGCTGCCACTATGTTCGTGTCGACGAAGTCGTTACGATGCCTGCGTCGGAATTTCGGGGGTTTTGATGTTGTTGTTGTTGTTGCTGCGACGCATGCGTCTTGCATAGCTGAGAGAATGTACCAATAAGCTAGCTGTGAGAGAGAGACTTTGTTACATTCCATTATGTTTCATTTTGTTTAAGTGCCTGTAGCCACTAGGCTGTAAAGGAAATGTTAAGGCTCTGTTAAAGAAGCAGAAATAGCTACAAATGAACAAATTTGCATTATGGCGTCATGAAAACTTAAGAACAGGTTTCGATTTGGAAGGAAACTTGTTCTAATATTAATCAACCTTCGATTGCAATATATTTTAAAACTAACAAAATATATTATTTCAAAATCCTCTGTTCTTTCTAAGATTTAAAACAAATTTAAAAATATTAAAATAAAATTAGAAATTTTGAAACTAGACAAAAGATTACAATCGGGTTCATTCCGCCTATATAAACACCAGTTTCCGCTAATTATAAGCGCGATTGAAACTCTGGCTAGTTTTTCCAAACATTTGAGAGATACAACTACAGCAAAACAAAAAACATTAGCAACATACTACATATATTTTTATAAACAATTGAGAAACTGAGAGATTGATTGAGAAAAACTTAAAATAGTTAAATGATTACTTTGTGGTCCCTTTTTAGTATTCGTAACATATAAAATAAATTATCAAAAGTAATTTCCCTTACAGAGTGGCCCACATCGTCGAACAGCCCATATTCCTAAACAGATCACAAAACACGTAACGGCAATTGTTTCAATTCCACACGTTTTTCATAATAGTCCGTTACCGTCGCTGTACCCGCTCCATTGCCCGTCGCTTCAGCAACAACAACAGCAGGAGAAATGCGACCATGGGCTGCGTTTGCTGCTGCTACCGCGGCTGCTGCTGCGGCTGCTTCAGCTGCTGCTTGTGCATTGAGCCAACAATTGTACAGCCGTGCAATGAGAAGGCACCAACAACAACTCGGACAATAACAACTTCGGCACAAAATGCCGATGCGCTACGCAAATTGCAAGCTTCACTTAAATAGTTCGTGGCCCGATGCCACCGCAGTGTCTCACATCACTTGAATCCTTCGTCCTTCGGCTCTCACCCACTGCCCAGGTTGCGCTCTCGTGTCAAGATTTGCTCATCGTGCGAGCCGCCAGTATGGCTCGTACTTTTTCCAACTGCTGCTGCTACTGCTGCTGCTGCTGTTTCTGCTTCTGCTGCTGCTGCTGCTGCTGCGACGTCGACTGGTGACTGCGCTATTAGGCTGATGTTTTTGGTCCTTTAGCAATCGCTCGTTCAGTCGTCGTTGCGTGTTGTAGGTGGTCTGGTCTGCTCTGTTCTGGTCTGCGCTGCTTCCCAGATTTTTGCTGCCACTGCCACACACTGATTGGGATGCCTCTGCCGCTGCTGCTGCTGCTGCCACTGCTGTTGCTGCCGAGCCGTCGTTGCTGCTGCTGCTACATCTTCCGCAATGACGACGACCAACCCAAACTTCTGTTTCAATTGCCGTACGCGTCGCGACGCGTTCAGTCTACGTTTCAGTGCGTTACGTAGTGCAGCAAAGTGACGAGAATGTTTCAGTTACAGTTACAGTGACAGTTACAGTCTTGGGTTGATGTTAAGTTTGAGCCTAAGTTTGAGGCAACTCAACAATTGGCCTCGTTAGCCGTAGGCTTAAATTGCCTGCCTGTCTGCCTGCCTGCCAGACTGACCGACTGGCCGACTGGCTGTCTGGCTGTGACTCCTCATCAAAGTCATCGTAATCGTCAGCAGCATCTGTCAGGTGGCAAGTGCCAAGCATGTGTGTCAATTAAAATATCTCAGCTCAGTGAATTGCGTGCGTGACTGTGTTTAATTTACGCCACACGCACCACACGGCGTATGTGCAACGTGCCCCACAGACAAGCATCAATATATGCACAAACACTAACAAGCCCAATAAATATGACAATACTTGCAATTCAACTATGCAAATAAAGAACTCTAAACAAATTCCATCGAATTCAGCAATCTATAAAATTGCGGTAAGTGTTCAATTGCCACAAATCGTATTGAAATATTGTTTATTAGCTGTCAGCTCAATATAATTTTAGTAGCTGCGGTTTTTTTTTGTCCTCTCGAATTGCATTTTAATTAATTACGTTTGCACTTTGGTCAAATATTTCCCTATGATAATATGTTTTATTTAATTTTTTTAAGATGTGTGAAATTTGTTAAATGAATTGTAAATTTGATTTTGGATTTCAATTTATTTTTTGCGGCTGATATTGGGTAAACCGACTTTAGCTGCGCTTTAGCCTAGTAATATTGATAATTATAGTTTGTGGGTTATGCCTGACCTTTGAAGGGGTAATAATCTCTATTTATTACACATAATATGTGTGAATAGAATTTGAAAAGAGCAGGAACTGTAAAGTGAGCAGAAAGCGGCTATTGGTTGAGGGATTAAAACATAAAAGTATCTGAAGTGGTATACGAGAAGAAACAACAAAAATAATTAGGCATACATAAATAACGCATATTGATCATCAATAAGTAAGACATGTTAGATAGGTAATTTCTTAAGGGAAGATTCTTAAGATGTTATTATAAAGGGCTACGGGCTAACTACCCCTTATTATTTACTTAGTATTATCAAGTATATGTATATTTCTCCGTACTTAATATTACTTTAAGACGTCTAACGATTTGATTCTTTGGTAGTTTTCGTCTGATTTAAGTCTCATTCAGCTGTTCAGACTATATATAGTTTGTATAAAATAATATATTTTAGACTTAAAAAAAATAAAATAAATAATAATATTCAGTAAAATATATTTTTAATCTACAAATAAAATGGGAGAAAATCTGTAATATGTTGTTGGAGTTTTATCATTTATTAAACAGTTCAAAAATGTTAGACTATTTTTGTTGCATAAGTTCAAATTATTCAAAAAGCTGTTTAACGAATATCCGGGTTCGAATCTCAAACGAAGGTGTATGAATGTAAAGGTTGGTAGCTCGTTATTATATATAATAATAAAATAATTCGATTTAGGAACTCATTGTCTTTATTTACAAAATAACAGTAAAATACACAAATTTACTAGAAACAAGTATTTTTATATATAATAAATACTATTGAATTGAACTTTTTAAATTCTTAAAAATGTATTTCTTCCAATAAATTATCGGTTTATAATGGCTACATCCTTTCAGAAAGTATCGATTGCTTTTATCGAAAATTTTGCTTGGCTTAGAGCAATTCGCTTGGCTTGAAACATATCTTATTAGACTGCCCATAAATCAGCCTAGAGGTGGGTAATAAAAATGAGCAGACGGAACGCGAAAAAAAAAACATAACCAATAATAAATTACAACACATTATGCATACGCCAGGTGTAACAAATGTGCTAAAGTGCTGAAAATCGTCTTCCCTCCGTGTTTTAGTCTGTGCATATAAATTGCCGGTGTTATGCGTTTCTGTCTTCTTACTTTTTGTTTAATCAGCCTTTTCGTGCAGCAGCTGCTGCTTCAATTTAATTATAAAAATCAACGCCATTAAATATTTGCGCAAAGTGGCAGCTTGTAACTGTAACACATTCCTTAGCTGTGGAATGTCCTTGTCATTGTCGCAGCCTGACGGCCTGTCCTCCTGTCATTACATAGAAAATTAGATGGCAGTCAGCCTCAGCAAAGGCATTCGCAGACAGTCAGGCAGACAAGCACGAGCTCAAATGTAAATAAAACAAAAGCTGTGAGCCGTTAGCAAAAACGAAAGCTGATGGTAAAGTACATACACACACACACACACACACACACGCTAACTCACAAGAATGTGTGTAAAATAATAAAAAGCGACATTTACGACATAACATGGCAGCATATTACAGCACTCGGCGAAGGGCTGGCGTCTGGAGGGGTTCCTCTAAAACAGCCTCACAGACGAGCCAAGTCGAGTCGAGTCGAGCTGCGTTGAGTTGAGTTGAGTTTAGTGTGGCGCACACTGCGTATACGCATTACAATGTTTCGCACTGATTCTGTCTGTGTTGCCATGCAAATGTACACAAAGTAATTATATGCACATGTCTGTACTCTCCGTGTGTGTGTGTGTGTGTATTGTGTCTGAGTTTGTTCTGCCTTTGTTGTTGTACTACAACTCAAATAATTGCTAAAGTAGCGGCGGCTGCCAGGCAACTCGACGCAACAGAAATGACTTTTTTAAAACAGGCACAAACAAACAACAACAACAACATTGTATCTTATTAACAAAACAACTTTGTGTGTTCTCTTACATAAACACACACACACACCCCGCACACACTCATATACACACACACGCGCCTCATTGTTTTGGTGTAATTTCGAGATACAACAATTCAATAGCCAACAAAGTTTCATTTTCGTGGCATACGCCATGAATTTTCATTTAATTAGGCAGCGCATCATCAGCTGCTGCTGTGAGCCCCAACAAATGCCCCTACGTTCGAGTCGCTCAGACGACCGCAAGCCGACTCATCCCTTTGATGGTTAGGCAAATTTGTGAAATGTTTCACATAAAAAAGGAGGAATACAAATTAAACAAAAAAAGGAAACCATTTTGCTTTATTGTTTGCTCTATGATGATGCTCTCTTTTTCTGCTAGAGAAGGGGGGGAGGGGGGCAGGGGGGCACGGGTGCGGGTGCGAGTGTGGCAGGCACTTTCAAGTGATTTCATTTTGCGTGAAATACCGCACACAAGATATGCAAGAGCTTGGTCCTAAATATGTAGCTGACCAATTTGCGGCCCCTTTTCGTCCCTCTGCTTTTGCCTGCTCCTTCGAATATATCCTGCACATTCTCCTGGCAGACATGGAAACCAATTAATTTTAAATTGTCTGAGAGTTGAGCAAACCCAAAAACCAACAAGCAAAAAGACAAAAAAGTCTCCGTTGCAATCCATCTCTCTTTCCCCTTCCCTCTCGCTCTCTGTCTCTCTATCTTTCTCTCTCTTTCTCTCTCTCACTTTTTCTATCCATCTGTTTATATTTCTTTCTTTCTCTTATATATATTTACCCAGCTCTGTTTGGTGGCCTGGTTAATGAAAGCCCAATTTGTCGAGTGCCCCAGACAAGGTGCTGATAGCAAAGGGTTTTCCCATCTATTTTGGGCCCCTAATAGAAGCAAGTCCCCAGGCAAACCACAAAAGGTCACCGTAATACTCAACAAAATACGGCCCAGGACACTCGACCAGCCAATTTCCCAGGTCCTTACATTTTCGGTAGCAAATTTTCACACATGATTTTTTTATAGGCCAATTTGCACACATTATAAGTTTGGCCAGTTTTCGAAAAGTGGCATGCCCCAAAGGTAAACTCTGCAAAAAAAAACAAAAAACTTGCAACAATTTTCTCTTTGTTTACTACACTTGATTTGCATGTGGCTTCAAAGAGGGTAAACTTGGTCGAGGAGCTATTGGCTATCAATTGAGAGTTCTCAAAGTATACTCTATCACAGAGCAGAAAAGTGTATCCTCAAAAGAATTCTTTGATTTTTTTAAAGTATTTTAGTTTTTTGTTTAAAAATATTTCAATAAGCTGTACAAGTTACGCTAACTGGACATTAGGGTTACTAGTCCGCATCTAGGCTCGTGTACAAAGTAGACATTGTCTAAGCCGAAGTCTCAAAAATGCAGTGTTGTTAATTTACACATAATCAACTTTGTTACATGTAAAACTAGCAGGCATTGCCCGGCCTTGCCCGTGAACAGTTTTTCGCTAAACATTTTATACATTACCTTTCCACTAAGTAAAAGTAAATCTACCCATCTTGATCTCCACTTCTATTTAAAAATATGTTTTAATTGCATCGAATAAAGAACCAAGCGCTGGAATCAACAGTCATGTTAATCTTGCGGTGAGAATCTTGAAGCCGAAGAATAAACTTTCGTTTATTAAACCCTTGACCCGCATTTTCCACCCAAGAACGTGTCAAATAAGTTCTCACAAAGATCTTTGAAAATGATTTTGAAGCCGAACGGAAGGGGAGCAAACAAATTTCATACAACCGTTTTTCACTTATTAACCACTGTTGTGGGTGGAATTTCCCAAATCGCTGAAACACGTATTAATTCATAATATGAATATGAAACAATATAATAAATATTTTCGACAAAGTCTTTTCTTTTTTGCCTTCCTTAAAGTTCCAAAAAATTGTAGATGTAATTCTACTGGTTATTGTGCTGCCTTACAATTCTCTATAAATACATTTTCTATTATGCCGCAAACAATTTGGAAAACAATTTCTACGAGTGCGAGTGAAGAAGTCCTTTGGCAAAAGCTGCCAGCATTGTCGAGGGCCCATCATTAACTGGCATATCCCACTGACTGAGGGGGAAACTACAAACAACAACTAGAATAAGGACAACAAAAATTACAGTACTAAACGTCGACTTGTGTTTGTGCTTTGGCTGAATATCCTTTTGTGTTATCAACGCTTACGTAGTCAGCAATTATTTTCTGCTTTTGGATGCGCTGCTTGCGCAAATTAAAGCTGGCTAAAGCCCTGAGGGAGGCGAGCCGAACAGCAGCTAAGCGGCAAAGCTTCAAAGCAGCCCCCGCAAACCACCCCCCAAGGCTACAACCAAATATAGCTCGTAACGTATGTTAATACAAACATTTTGCGTATTCCCACGTTTTCCGACTGAGTATGTGCATGTGGATGTGGGTGTGGGCTTGGCTTGTGATTGTATAAGTGGTAACTGCGTAAGCTGTCCAAAGCATCCACTTCCCATTTTGTCTAATGTCTTTATATACGTCAACCCAAAAAGGACTCGACTAAACGACTCCTCCTATTCGGTCTCTCCCACCGCGGCACTTCAAGCAGTCTGTGTACCCTGCTGAACCACAAGACCATAAAATTAAACTAGTGCATAATTAAACATTCGCAATTAGGCGTAATTTACTTTGTGTGTGTGTGAGTGTTTGTGAGTTCCCTCCTCCTCCTGCCCCAGCGCGTGTGCATGTTGCCTTGTCTCATATTTTCGCAACATTAGTTTTTAATTAAAAAATGTTTATCACATGCGCAAGTCTGTTCGTAGCTGCCTGCCACTTGCCACTTGCCACATACCACACAGCTGCAACTCGATGGGATTCTTTTAATGGTTCTATCCGTTCAATTTACTACGCAATGGGGCAAGCAGCGGACGAGTTTTTGGCCCACTTTACAACCTGATCACAATCTAGGCTAAGCTCCGACCAAGTTTTTATGCCCAAAAGCTCACAGAAAAGAGACAAGAAGTAGGAAAGGAGAGCTTACGAAACGTCTTAAGATAAGATACTTAAGCATAAACAAAAACCAAGCAACAACTGAAATGCATTGTAAGCATTGCCAAGTTGTAATAATTAATCCGAAAGATTTACAAAACACAACTTGCGCATAAATTTCAAGTCCCGGCCAGAAGTGTCGGCGGCGGTTTCATTACTCAAAAGTTGTGCTGGTCGAGAGGATGGGCCAGAGTAGAGAAGAGAGTTTGCTTTTTCTTTGCCCAAAGGGCCATTGTTGTTGCAGGCTGGTAATATTCTGTCTTTTTCCATGCTGGTGCTGCCTAGTTGCATGCCACAAGAGCAAACAGCGAGTCGCGTCTGCAGCGCGATAAGACGCCAAATCCTTGCAGCGCGCTCTGCCAAGCAATCAGAGACCACATCCAATTGTACTTAGTATGCGGCAACTGACTCACTGACTCACTAGCTGACTGACTGCCTGAATGATTGACAGACTGACTGACTGACTGACTGACTGACTGACCGCCACTCATTCCATTTACATTTTGCAGTTACTGCAAATTGAAAGAGTTGTATTTGATGTTTTTGAGGCGTTTTTGCAATTTCCAAGTCAAATATTTATGCGGCTGGCAAGGATTGCGGATTCGTCTCGGATTCGCTGTTGATACTATGCTGCCTCAGCATAAGCCCCGGTTCTCAAATTCAAAGCAATTGCAAGTAAATTAATTAATTAAAATATTTAAGCATAGCGCACCCTCCAGGGATATTGGCGAAAATAGGGTGGGGACAACTTGAGCTGCTGGGACGCTTTTAAGCTGCTTTAAAGCACACATTTTGTCAGCTGGCTGTGAAAATGAGGGCGTGGCAAGCATTCTTGGGCCGGTTGCTCTTGAGGCTTGTGAGATTACCAGAAATTGTTTTGTAGTTGTATCTGTGTTTAATTGACAGCTGACAAGTTAATTATGGGCCAATTATTGAGCTGCTAATTGAAAATAATGAGCGATGGAATCAGTGGCACAGACAAGCGACCTACTTTCCGATAAAAAAAAGAGGCCTCTATATGGGATACCAAAGCAGATAACAGTCCTTTATCTCCAGTTCACCTACATCTTAGATCTTGAATTCGTGCAGTTGACTAAGTTGTAGATTGTAGTTGACTGACATACATGTTCGTATATCTATAGAAAGAGAGTTTAGCAATCAGGGAAGATCGTTCAGTGCAAAAATATGGCACATTAATTCATCTAAGGTAACTACTGTTAAAATTTAACATCCGGTTCGAGATGTGCATTAACTATTAATCAGTTAATCTGTTAGTCAGACATTACCGAGTCAAAACTCAACTAACTATAAGTTCTAACTGTCAAAGCCCGCTTAATTAACGAGCCGGCAATTAGGGATTTTGGTGCTTAGTATGGAATTAAATTCTAGGAATGACAGAGAACTTATGCCACAAATTGTCATGGCCACAACAAACAGGCAGCAACTAAGAAAACAGTTTTGATAAATGGCAACTACTTTGCAAATATATTAGATTTTAGCTATCTGCAATGCTATATATATATATATATACAAGGCACAAATATATTTAGAGAGAGGGCTAGAGAATAAATAAAGTCGGAGTGAGGAGGAGCAATCATTTGAAAAGCCATTTGTAAATAACATAACCGAAAAAGCATTAAAAGCTAATCCCGTTTGAGCCAACAGCCGGCAGCTGAACACGTTCCATTCCAAGCGATTTGGGTTCGGGCTTGGGTCTGGGAGTCTTTCTGTACCTTCTTGCCTCCTGATGTTGCCCGCTGTGGCCTGTGGCATCAACTGGAAATCCGTGGCACAAATCCACGTCACTCGCTGCTTAGCCAATATTTTTCCATTTTCGTTCAACGGGTCGCGTTGCATATTTATGTGATTTATTATGGAAAGACTCCCCCGACTCTCCGCTAACAACAGACCCATGCGCAACCTCTACCCTGATCCAAGTGACCCCTACGCTTTTTGGCCCACTATCCCATTCCGAGCTTTGGCCTAGAGCGACATTTTCCAAAGGTTAAAAACAAAAGCAGCAAAAAAGGGAAACGCCAAAAATTAGGTTCACATTTAACCCCCCACCGCGTTGACGCTCCCCTTTACAACTTATCCCTGGTATATGGCCAGGTAATCTGGCCAAGGCTCAACTGCCTTGGGGCTGGGTGGGTGGGGCCTAGTGGGTTGGTTGTGGGTGGTGGGTGGATGGTCTGCTTGAATATTAGCTCCCAGTCCTTTGCTGAAATGCTTATAAATTCGGTTCAGTTGAGTTGAGCTCTATTTTTTTTTTGTTTTTGGGTTTTTTTTTGGGTGTGCCCAATATGCCCGACACAGACGACCAACAAGACCTCCTTAAGGGCTACCTTTACATGGGCATGTTCGTGTCTGACTGGGCAGCAGTCGGACTTCACTTCTTCTGCTGCTTGTAGTTGTTGTAGCTATTGCCTTTTAAATGTTTACGCCAATATTTACATTTCAGAGGTTTGGCAGCGCCACAAAAATATATTTGATTTTAACACGAAAATAAATAAATTTGAAAAGCCGTACGCTTTTTGAGGCGTACAGACGAAGGGGCGTGGCCACGTAGCGATTTCTTGGGGCTATCGTGAGCCCACACTTTGATAGATGGTTCTAATTTCGCCTTATTTACGAGCATGCGACCAAACATCTTACTGCCATTAATTTGGCTTTGTTGCTTCTGCTTCTGTGGTTCCGCAAATGTAGTTGCTTTGATTGCTGCTGCGAGCAACATTAATTGAAAACTGTGTCCTACACCCTTACCAGTTTTTGGACAGGAGCTGGACAATTCGGTGCCTACTTAACTAGTTTTTGTTATAAAGTCTTCATAAACCCTGTGGCTAGCTCTATATGAGCCTTATTTTTTGGATATTTGGATATTTTTGCTACTTTTTTGCAAAGCTGTGCATTTGAAACCAATTCCCTACCTTTAAAGCTTCTACGCTTTATCAATCATATCCATTATCCAAGCTTTTACTTCAAATCTAGATTTGTCCTTATCTTTTTGTTCGTTAACACCTTTCGGCTCATATCCTAGGTAAAGCATTATCTTTTTTTATCGATGTTAATTTTGTTTTTTTGTTTATGTCATATCAATATTCGGAAAAATTTTTGGTGTTTACTGTCGATGAATCAAATACAGTATAGCAAGAAATTAATGTTAATGGTTTTGGAGCCATTGAGATGGTTGGTATAAAAAATATACATATAGGAAAAGAAAGTGTGCATGCGACACCATAGTTAAATAACAAAATCCTTAGTTTTGAGCCAGTTGCTCCTCGCGTATTCTATTTATAAATGGCGCAAAAATAATCCTCAGAACGCATTTTTCCATATACCCTGCCTGTCCTATATTTTTTACCAGGAGAATTGTAGCGTATTTATGTAAAATGCCAGAGGGCTGGCTGTGTGCTATGCCTTTCCGTTGATGTCTTCATATATGTATGACTGACTGACTGACTGACTGACTGACTGACTGCAGATAGAACTGTTGCCTGCATGCACGTTTGCCTGCCTGGCCATGTGCATGTCATCCGGGCAACGCTTCAGCTGTCAGTCAAGCGCTCAACGCGGCACAGCGCAAGATTCATAATTGTCGCATTGCAATTGCTGCTGTGGTTGTTGTTTTTTATTTTATTGCTGTGGCAAATGGCCCACAGTGAATATACAGTAACATATTCATAGGTTTACTCCGTACCCTCTCCCATTTCCATTCGCATTTTCCATGGTAATCCACATCCTACGGCCATAGCTTTAATACATTGTAATTATGTCAACTCGGCCACGTGTGTCTGTGCCAGATTTCAGGCGGCATGCTCTAGTTGCTGTTGCGCTTGCTGTTGTTGTTTTTGTTGTTATTATGGTTGTTGCAGCAGCAGCTTCATCAGCGCTGGGGCAAGGCACGTTACGTATACGTAACGGATGCGATTCACAATCTCTGCCAGAGACTCGCCTCACTTAACGGCTTAATATATTGTCACGGCAGCTGGCGTCGTATAATAGCATACACACGGATACACGCACGCACACACCCACACGCGCATACACACGCGCACACACACGCGCACAAGCGCGCACATAGAATGCACACACATGACTGCACACATGGCTTCGAATGAAAGAAATGACAACAAAGCACAAGGCAAAACCAATTCAATTCACACACACTTCCACGCAAAGGAATATTTATTAAAGCTTCACACACATACAGCTATCAACATGTGTGTGTGTGCGTGTGCGAGCATTCTGTAATTTAATTATAAACTTTGCACTATTAATTTTCAAACTTTGCCCAAACTGCGAGCGCAGCTGCAGCCACGACAGCTGCCATGTGCCTTGTCCTGCACATAGGTAACGACCGCAACCGGCCCAAGCTCCAAGTGTCAGCTGCAGCTGCATATTAGAGGAGAGAAGAGAGGAGCTGCCCGCTTCTATAGTTTATGCACGCGCAACATATTGAAAAAGGCAACGCGTCGACTTTTTAGCCATTTATCAAGCAGCATTCGCGCCCAACTTTCGTAATTAGATGAAGTGGACACACAAGGGTGTGGCAAATTGTTATTCAAAAGCAACCCATATGCGACCCGAGCAATATAACAAGCACGGGTTAAAGTTTCTGCATCCAAATAGACAACAATCTCAACTTGACCATTAATTGGTTAGCTTTGATGGGATTTCTGGTCTTGCCCTTAGTGTCATTTCCATCGAATGAATTTTTCAAAAGGCTTGATTTAATATATTAGTCGTTATAATTGCTAACAGTAAAGTCAAACTCTTTTCATAAATGGGCTACATTTAAAACATCACTATATCATAAACTAGCCTGGGATTCCAACCCGTATCCTGGCCTAGCCTAAAAAATTGTATCGCTTATGAGCTATCTCATATAACGAGAACTGCTAATGAAGTACAAATCTTACTAGTATACTTTAATTAATCAAATAACAGCGTTCAGTCCAAATCAAATAATAAATTACAGCACCAGGCCCCGTTGAATATTTCATAAATTAGTCTTACTCCCTAAATGATCTGGCAAATGATTTGAGTATACTTTGAACTTAATTCCAACGAAAACTTAAAAATGTGTAAATTCAGTTTCATATCTAAAATAATTGCTGGAAAATGAAATCATGGCGAATATACTGATGATACTCGTGCGATTATTAAAAACAAAACATTATTATAATAATTCTAGAGAATTCAAGAAACTTGAATTTTCTGAATACCTATGCAGTTTCTGTGTAGGATAATTTGCATATTTCTTTTACTTTTAACGAGTATCTACGCAAATTTATCATGAGACAGCGTTTAGTAACATTTTTCATAATTCATGACAAGCGCAACGCAGTCCAAAACGAATGTCAACTTAAAAAGCCAGCGGAATGCCTTAAAAAATGCAATGCCAACAACAACAACAACAACAACAGCAAAAGGAAGAGCAAAAGGCAGCTCAACTAAATGACAAGCGCTGTGAAAATCTGCCACTGGGAGTGCATTTACTTCTTATCAACAGCAGCGGCAGCAGGTGCCAGGTGGCAAGACAGCTCAAGATGTGGAAACAGCATCCATCAGGAGGCAGTAACAGACGCAGCAGCTGCCGCAGCAGCAACAACTCACCTGAGCGCACAAAATTAATGGACTCTCTACGGGCGCACTACACGTTCTATAATTTTTTCAGCCATTTTTGTTATTCTTTTATTTCGTTTTTTGTTGCCCTTAGCTGACTTTTAGTTTTGGAATATGTAAATATTTTTTAAAGCTAAGCTAAACTTCTTTTTTGCCCTCTTTTTGCTCGGGCTGCTCTCTTCACTGATTTATGTCGCTGGCAAATTTCATTAAAACTGCAGCCACTCAGCTTGATGAAGTCGCTACTGAGGTGTACTTTTGGCGAGATCGCATCGTCTGGTCCTATAATTCCTGCCAATTGCATTTGCTTGGCGGCGGCTTATCTGCTTCCCTTCTGCCTCCCATTCATCTTCAGGCTCTTTGCATCTCTGTGCGACTCCTTGCGACTCTTTGCTTATCGACATCCGCATCGGCACTTGTAATAAATCAGCTCGTCGCTTCACTCACTTCCTGTCATCTCATTTTTTTTCCTTCAGCTGCTGTCTGTTGCAAGCTAACCTTCACACACATACACACACACCGACATTTTCACATCGCTGGGGCATCATCTTGTCAATGGATTGGCCTGAGCTTAGTCTGCAGCGCAATATTTTCGACACATCATTTTCTATGTTAAGGTGCTGAGCGAGAACGAGCGCGCACAAGCACACTTTCCATTATTTTTTCTCGTCAGTTATAGACCTCTTTGTACCCCACCTCACTTTCCAACTCGAACTGTTGCCCGCTTCGTTGGTAACGTTCTCATTTGACGTCTAAAATATCATCAACTTAAGTAGCTGGGCTACCGGCAGCAGCTCAGGAGTTAGCTCAAACGTTTTGATAATATGTCAAGTTACTTGTACACAGACTTCCACCAGACTCTTGGCTCGACAACTTAAAGAACTGATTAGCCTGCAAACTTCACTGCCAGCCAGTCAGACAGCCTTGTCGCCTTTTAACTTGTTACAGTCAATTACGAAACGAGAACTGAGCTAAACTTCAAGTTTTCCTGCTCTAACAAGCACCTATTCACATATAGCTGGCTTTCAAATATATCTGGTTTCTATAAGGGACACAATCATTTTTAACTGTAACTTTACCTCTAAGCAAATATATTATTAGTTACTTTTCTGACCCTTAAGAGCTAAGGTAGTTGTAGTCTACTTGCATAGATTTGTAAGCATTCGAAAATTTCAGCTTCCTCGATTTTACGACTTGGGCTATGCGTTGGTCGCCAATCGGTCAGTCAGTCAGTCAGTGAGTCAGTCATCACACAAAACTGTATACATTTATATATAAAGACATACATTTCAGTAATTAGGCAAATATATTTCCTTTGTTACATACTCTGAACTTGTGATTATCATAAATGTGTGTGCAGACATTTTCAGCTTTCCCATGCGTCTCTAAGTGAATATTTTCAGAATTACCATAATCGCATATTGCAGAAAGCAGACAGCTGGGGAAATTAAATTTATTTAGCTAAATTAAGTTTGAAAATTGGAAATCTGAATGCAGCTTAATTAATAGAACTAATGAAAACGACAAAAGTGTTTATGAATAATCCCTTATATGTGTGTACGTAAGGCATGTGCAGTACTGATAAGACGACGCACACACACACAAGATCACACAATAGCACACAGGAAAACTAATTAAGGTCAGCAAGAATAATTAGACTGTCTTTTCTACATATTATGATAACATTGAGAAACAAGACAATCCCAACTGGTTACAAGTTTCCTGCCCAAGCCTGGCCACAAGCTGTGGCCAAGACTGGCCGCAAGCTACAAGCAAGGTTTGGTTTTCCACTTGAAAATCAATCAGCCACTGAGCTGTGTTCGAAAAACTGTTGCAAGTTTTATAAATGCTGAGCGAGTGTCTCAGCCCATATTGTATTTCGTATGCCTGTCAATTCGGCCAACAGCCTCCAGCTAGTCCGCCAATCCGACTGTCCCAACTCCAGCCTGTCTGCTCCTGTCTAACTGCTCGTTTATTTAACACTGATTGCCAAAGCAACGATGAGTTTTGCTTGGCAATCGCTTTAGTTCAACCCACAGATACACAGATACAGATACAGTCACAGCTGCAAATTCAGCTTCAGATACTCTTGTCTATTTGTGCGCTCGTGGTTGCTAAGTAAACCCTGAACTGTGAACTGTGCACTCTCACTCTAGTGTAATCAATGCCCATGCTCAAGTGTCTTTTCGGTTTGGTTCAGTGTCTACCAAAAATGTTATGTTTAAGCCCTCCTGGCAATTGCTTTCAAAACCAAATCTCCTACAGTTTTATCTTCAGGATTCGTTCGAGCTAAGTTTGCTTTGCGTTGATTTAACCATTTTTGAGAAAATCTCTGCTATGACACTATGGCCACAGGCAAATTCTTCAAATAGTCTCCATTAGCAGAGCATAAAACTCAGCTTAAGTTATGTGGGCCCAAATCAGCAGCAAATTTAATTGACAACACGTCGTGTGCATAATGAATTTTTATGCAAATGAGGCAATGAAACCATTTTCTACCAACTTTAACTTAGCCAGCAAATCTGCTTTAAGATTAGAGCTGTGAATTTATATAAACAGCTTTCAATTTCTAATCAGAATTGTCAATTAAAATATTATTTTTATAAATTGTATGATGCTTTGCTCTAAAAAAAAGATAAAGCAAGAATAAAAAGGTAAGAAAAAATATTTGTTAGAGCTTTGATAGGTTGTACTTTAAATAATGAGCATGTAAATTATAGGACCCACATTACAAGTGCTTTTATTTCATTTTAATTTTAACTACTTTTAAAAGTTCACTAGCTTCAGGCAAAATGTTTTAAAATGCTTTTTCAAAGAGCTCAAAATAATAAATAAAAATAATTTAATTAAAGTTTCAAACAATAGAGCCATATAGTACTTATTATGATTCGAGCAAGTTTTATTGTATCTCATGTTTTTTGCACATTAATTACAGTTATTTATTAGCCAGGTGCAAATAAATTGCAAAACCATTGAAAAATAAAATGTATGTATATAAATATAAGCATGTTTAAATGCTTATAAAGAGGTATAAATTATAGTTGATTTCACGTGCCATTAGCAGGGGACAATAATAAAAGCGAAGTGTGACATAATTTATGGCGTACAACCGACAATTTCCTGCTGTGAAGCGAGGCTTCGACACCACCGAGGGATGGGACAATGTAGTATCTGAGTGGAACCACATCACGTTACTGGCAAAATATAATGCGAAGATTTTAGATGGGTATTCCAGAAAATGATATACCCTAAGTAATAACATTTGGCAATATTTATAGGTACAAATTGAACGTTACCCTTCTTTATAGAAACATATTTACCATAAACTGAGATAACTAAATAAATTATATAATATTATGAAGCTAATAATTTTTACTTTTTATTATAATTTAATTTCTTCAATTTTTGATTCTGGCTTTTCTTTATTTCCCCTTTCTTCTAGATTAAATTGCCCAAATGGAACGGCCAACTTAAGTCCTGAGTCAAACGCATTTGATTGCATAATATATACTTTTAGTTTTTTAAATAGCGGCATAATCACAGTTTTTCCTGTGCCAAGCTTTTCCCATTTTTCCACTAACATCACATAAGGAATCAGTTGATCAGCCATTAGGCAAACAGTTAATCTTTTTACAAAAAATAAATGTAAATTTGGAAAACTATACAAATAGTTTTAGGTGAAAGTAAATTATTGATAAATTTACGATATTCCGATTTATATTCTTTCGTCTGGAATTGTTTAATTTTGGTAACAAAAAATCTTTTTAGTCTAATCAAAGTTGAAACCTTTTATAAGCTATCAACCTAATATGCCCAATCTTTTGCCTGCCAATACCAAAATTCTATATATATGCAAATATGCACAACTTTAAAAGGGTTCAAGAAAAAACGCTAAAGTCAAATGTGTCCAGTTCCATTTTCAGAGAACCCCATACTCCTGTTGCCGTTGCTGCGCTCAGCTGCCTGTAGACGGTGTTTGCCATTAAATTGAAACCCTTGGTATATGCAAAAGGCAACAGCCAAAGGTAAAAGTAACTTTTCGATCAACTTGAGCCGGGTTCGTGTCCTGCTTCGGTTCTAGGTGTGGGTCTGAGTTTGGCTCTTTAGCAGCTGCGAGTTAAGGATTCAAATTGCGGGCGTGCGGATTGTGGGTGAAGGGCAAATACATCATTTTCCCAAAGAGTGGCAATTTAATTCTTTGCCTTATAAGGGTTGTTCACCGGAACAGGATGGCATAAATGGGGGACTGACTACGCTGGGGCGGGCTGTGTTATATCACTGGCCCTAATTTCAAGCTTCAGCAGATTCGTCATCCTCTTATCAGCACAACATTATTAATAGCCGGGTGTTAGCTTATCTGGCATGACTTTAAAATTGTCAACTTTGAATATATATACAGATACTTATGGGTAGGATGCATAATAAATAGTAAATTCAATGTTTAAAATGAGTTGAAAATGCATTTCAACTAGATAAGCAATCAGGCAGCGAGCTGAATGGCACTCTTCTGATGATGCCTCTGATCAATATACATCAATAGCTATTCCGACGCACAAATTGTTTGCCCCTTTGCTGCAGCCACAACAACAACCCACTTGCTACTACACTCTCATTCATGAGGCCAATTATTATGCAAATGGCAAACTACTCGTTCTTCGACTTCAATTCTAAAATGCAAACATAGAAGCAAACTTAAAATAGCAGCAGGGAAAAAAGAACTATATAGTTGAGGCTTCTCGACCAGCAGATACCCCGTAATCAGCATTATACTAGAGTTTGAAATAGTTTCGACATTCATGATGCCTCACAAATTTGTTCTTGTCTATGATGCTGTGTACCATTTTACTGACTATAGGGTATAGAACCCTGAAAGGCAGTGCAAATGCACCTTAGCCCGTTACATGGACCCCACTAAATCAATATATTGCTGGTCCTGCAGCTGGTCCGAAAAAACCTGTGCCTCCCACTCCTTGCTGCTCGTTGGAGCTGGAAGCTGCGGCCCTGCGGCCCTGCGGCCCCACAAATCAACATTTGACTTTTGCATAAATTGCAAGTAGCAACAAAATTGCTGAAAAGGTAGAAAAGTCATTTTCTCGCTTTCGTTTGCAGCTGCAACATGCCACGCCTCCTGTTGATTATGCGCCCCGCGTTGCTGCTGCTGTTCCCGATGCTGTCTGTGTCGGTTGTTGATGCGTTTTTGTGGCTGGGGACCTCAGCCTGCCACCCGCCTGCTGCTTTTTCCACCTACTAGGTAACATTTGTGCGGTTACCTGCGCATCTTGTTGTTGTCTTCTCATTTCCTGCGGAGTGAATTGGCGGTTCTGGCCAACTCAGTGCAGAGGGTGAAGATTGGCAGCGTCTTCATAACGCAGTACAATACACTGGCCGCTGCTTCGATTTGCATTTCATTTGCAGCTTTCCAGTTGATTGCAATAAAAAATCATATAAGGAAGCTACCCAGTTAAAGTTGTTAAGGACTACAAAGTGAAGATTTGTTTAAGCCGCTTGCTCTTGCAACTTTTTTGCTGGCGTCTAAAAAACGTAACTCAATGCGAGGAAGGCAAAACCCGAAACCCGAAACCCGTTGAAATCTGTGGCAGAAAGCCGTTGCAAATCGAGCTGAATCGAGCTGATGCGATGTGCGACAAACAAAAACAGGAAATGGACGTTGTGTGCTTAACTTTGTTTCCGCTTTTGGACGGCAACTGAAACTCGATGCGTCCTGACGCGACGCCAGTATAGCCTTTTTTGTCCTTGCAACTGAGACTCTGCAAGTACCTCTGTGTGTATGTGTTTGTGTGTGTGCTTTGTAGCAGCAAATGCAAATTTGTTTAAAGTTTATTGAGTGCACGTGACGACAAACAAAAGTGCAAAGCTGCTTTTGTCCTTCCATCCTTGGGGACATGGCCACACAGCTACAAGTATTGCAAGCATTTTCTTGTATTTCACTTTTGTTTTCTTGTTTCCAGCCTGTCCATAATTCCCATTGCTTTTTTCTTTCCTGCTTTTCATACCCGCTACTCGCATTGTTTGGCTTTTTTCTTGCAGTCTTTTAGTATTTTTTATGTTTTTTCCCCCCTTTAAAGGTTACGCCCCACAATTTTGACTTGCAAATTTGCAGTTTGCATGTTTAAATTTTTAATGAAACCAAGCAAACGCTTCGTGTTAATGCGCGAATGACATGGGCTGTAAGTGGCACCTGACTATTATTAAAAAAAAAAAAAAATATAGAAGTAGAAAACTTTAGTTAGTAAGACTCCAATTTAAATCAAATAAATTCAATTAGCTGAGCTCCTTAGCTCTTTTTGTTAATTTTTTAAAATAAAATGTTAATAGTAAATAGCCGGGTTGTCGTCAGGTCAAAAAATAATGTAAAAATGCAAGTGGTGCTTAAATTGTTCGAGTAATTCTCGACAAAGTTACTCAAAATTCCTCGAATTAAAGCTTCTTTATTAGGTAATCAATTTTGTTTTCTGTGTAAAATAAACAAATATATAGATAAAAATTGCTGATGACCTTTAACCAGCGACCATTTTCATGATGTCATGTTAACAAATCACTCTTATATGACTGCGTTTTTTTATATACAAATTTTAGACACATTTTTCACCCACTTAGTGCGGTCAAGCTCGCACCAAAAGGAAGCATTTGTAAAGATAACAGCTGTTCGTTGGTCAGTCAGGAAAAACGCTCTCAGAGATACAGCAAGCGATCTAGTTCCTAATGTTTGAGGCTTTAACTAGTTTTAAATTGAATACATCAATATATGTTCTCAAGATGATTGTGCACTAACGTATTCAATTGGTTAACATGCTTCCACAATAGCTATGGCATTCTTAATAGCCGGCAGCATGTGGGCAGATTCAATCTCCATTTTCCTATTCTTTTAGATCCATCTTCCATATTGATCTTATATAAATTTATGAGGAAAATAATTTATTTTATAAAAAATAGCTTTTAGTCTCTCAGTCTTTATTGAAGTTATTAGAATCGTTAGTATGATAATTCTTAGGAAGCAGGAAAGATGCATTTTCAAGTTTGCGAGTATCTTTTTTGTTTGTAGACAACGTTTGTAAACATAGCGAATTAAAGTATGAGATTTTACTTTATAAAATGGCGATTCACTAATTGTTAACTGTGGAATCTGGAAATAATATTATATATATATGTCCTTCCGCCTTACATCCTGCATCTCATACATTGCTTAACTTCAGTAAAGTTCTGTTCGTTAAATTTAACAATTTTTGCACAAATTTACGGAGTACCTTAAAACACACTCGGCAACAAATTCACTTCGTCAGAAATATATCCCTTACATGCAATTAACTAAAAAACAAAATAGAACCAAATTTAATGGTAAAATATTTTGCCTCGTTGCAGATATCCAGCGCAGCAGTGACCAGTCAAAGCACCATACCAAAGCGAGAACAAAAAATCAATAAAATGGTAAGTACTTGCCAGGAATTTTATCCAGTATATCTGTTAACCCATCCTGTGGAGGAAGATTTTTTTTATTTTTATTTGCTTGTGAGCAAACATTTTAACTGCAGAATTGTGGATACTTTTGGCAATGCTTATTGCAAATGCTTTTATAAATTTTATGACTCAATGCGTTGCATTGTCGTTGCTCGAACGATGACGACGGTTCAACATTTAACCTAGCGACTTTTTTACGAGCAGTCAACAGATAGCAGCTCGCAGTGAAACTGCAATATTATGCAGCCACATCCTTTCAGATCTAACCAACTATAATTTTAAAGCCACGTAATTCCGGGGCAACTGCATGGGAAGCACAGCGTGTACATGGGCGTGGCTGTAAACGAAATTGTGCACAACTTGAGCTTGCATTTTCAATTGAAAGCCATGTTAACAGATAAAAATCGAGCGAGAAATTGGAAAAGAGAAAGGAATGGGAAAGGAAAATCGAGCGCGCATGTGGAAAATCGAAGAGCAAGCGTGCCAGCTTACAACTATAAAAAATTTCAGCTGGCATTTGTTTATTTTATTGGAGAAGTCTTTTTACATAAATTTAATTAGGCATTCAGTTATCCAAGTTGACTGTCAAAGTTGTGCGAAAAAAGTTTTCTGTTCTTGAATTTGTTGTAATTCAATTGCAACCAGCTAGCGGATGTAGAAATTTCAATCAGCTGCAGCCACACCCCCACTGCCGACGCAAAAAAAAAAGCGAAAATAATCCACAATAAAAATGTTTTCCTTTAATAAAAATTCAATTTCCTTGAAGCGACACATGTTACAGAGTCCACGACGAAAGCAGCAGCTACCACGTCGGCAGACGGGAGACGCTGCGCCGGATGCAGTTAGGTAAAAGGCATCTTCTGCTGGGCACAGACACGAATGCGGCGGCAGCTTCCCTTAACATCCTTTGCTTTTGGGCTGGACGCTGGCGCTGGAATTATCTTTCAATTTATAATGACGACCGAGCTTGCCGAGCTGTCTGTGCGGTGTGTGTGTGTGTGTGTGTTAGGTCTGCTGTCTGTTGCATTCGCAATGCCGCATTAGAAACGACGACGTTGTTGACTATGTTACCTCCTACCGCCGGTTCGTGCCGCAGACAGACAGCGAAAACGGCGAATGGCATCATCCAACTGCGGATATGCGTTGCGCGTGGCAGCTGGCACAGCAAAGATCGAGAGTCACCGCATCGATGATTGCAAAGTTTAAAGAGCAAATTCACCACCCCCTCCAGGGCTGCGGCAGCATTAAAAGAACGCAGCAGATACATCACTTGAAAATAAGGCACAGGCTGCAGCAGACAGCTCGCGGTCGTGGCATAGAGTTTAGCTGTTCCCGCTGACTGCCTGTGGGTAACTTAGGCTACCCTCAACTGCTATGGAGCCGGACTCTACAAGCATCCGGTTCTGACTGCTCTGCCAGTGTGTGCGCGGGGCCAAAACAGCAGGACCAAAGTCAGACTAGACTTCAGAGCAGCATTAGCTGCTGCCAGATACGCATGCTAAATTGTAATGGCTCTGATTATGGTTTGTGACAAAACAACATAAAACACCTAAATGCCACCAAAACAAATAGAAAAAATAGACTGAAAGTAGACATTAATTGTCTCCCTTTGCTAACTTCGTTTTTCATTATTGGGAAAAACATTTTCTAGTTGGGACAGTTTTAGTTCCTATTATTACATTTTTAGTGGATAGGTTCAAATACAAACATTGACAATCGAAAAATCAGTTAATGCTAAAAAAAAAAAGATTGGCGATAGGCAGATTGTTCGGGGAAATGCATTCCTACCATATATTACATTCCGCCATTTTCCAGCACCACCCCCTCTTAAATTTTTTTTATCGCATTCTTAAAGGCGATTAACTAAATGCGGCAAAGCAACTCAGAATTATTTAGTAGAAATTTGCACTTACATAATCTTGCAATTTCAAAACCAAATAATGAACGTTAATCTAATACAACGCGGGTACAGTAATAAAAAGCAATTGGGCACATTTATGTGCTAGAAGTGTAGACTCTTCCTCTCAGCAAGTCTACTCTATGCTATTTGAAATGATTGTTCTAGCTTTTATCTGTTCATCCTAAGTCCAACAATGGGCATTGGGGAATGGCAAATTGCAGCATCTGTTAGCCCAGCAGCTTATGCCATATCCACATATCTGTTCAATACATCAGTCAGCAGCCATCCCTCCGATACCCGGTCAAAGAAAACAAATAGCGAAATTTTTAGTGCTTTATCGCCCGCAAGTCGAGTGAACCAATCAACTTGGCTCTAATACGTTTAGGCTGGTCATAATCACGCTCCAGCAAGCGAGCCATCAATATGAGATACGAGCATCCTGTAGCCCACAGACTGGACATTGGCCAAAGCTGCTACAGCTGCAGTTGCTCCGCCAGCTCTTTAGCTCTTCTGCTCCCCAGCTCTGGGTTTATCCTCAGGGCAGACGCAGCGCTTATTGTTCTTATCTCATTATTACATTTCTATTTACTATACGAGCCGTTTGTGGCGGGGAGAGCGGGGAGACTTCTTGGCCATGTCGCCATCTGTTATCTGTCTAGATTCTGCCGTGCTGCATCGCCTGCTTGGGATTGGGTTTTGGGCTTGGGTGGCATGTCAGCGAGTGGCTTATTTATATGCGCTATTTGTCTTAGTGCCTGCCAACTAATAACGTAGTCTTATATTCTGTTTCTCTCGCTCTCGCTCTCCCTCTTTCTCGTTTTCTCATTGTCTCATTGTCCATTGGCTTAGCGGTCAATTACCCCACCCCGCCTGCACACTACAAAATGCTATTTAGTAGTTGGCCCGCTGTTGAGGTGCTTGTTGCCAGCCACTTCCGTGCGCTATCAAACGCAACTTCCGACACTCATACAAACACACGCACACGTACACCCATCGAGATTACAGTTTCATCTTGAGCAGCAGTTTCTGACTACTTCCGGCATTCTGATGATGCAGGTGATTGCCATCGTCCACTTCCTGCTGCACACACACACAAACACACACACACAGCCAAGCCACACCTCGTTGGGCCATCCGCTGAGAATTCAATTTGCAGAATCATTAACACATTTTGTCAATAAGCTGTTGTCAATACCCCAAAGACGGCGCCGCATCATTCAAGATTATTATTCATTTTTATGTAATTATCTGCTTACCCAAGTGCCCAGCGAGGGCCATCAAAGTTTGGTTATTCCTGAGGAGGACGGTAACATGGCTGAAACGTGAAATGTCTTTGGCTGTGTTGTGAGTGGCTTTCGCTCACTTGCCGATAACTCGCTTGAGCCAACTACCTCAGTCTGATGGCTTTAATGTTTGCGCTCTCCAGAAACAAACACACACTCATCCACATGCCCTACTATTAAATTACACTAGGCAACAACAAACTTGGGTCTGAGAAAGAAAAATCACAAATTTGTTTGATATTGCAATGCCTCATATTTTTGTTATTGGAACTTCGGATCTAAATCTTTAGGTGCGATATCTTCAACATTTTAGAATTAAATAAGATATATGTATAGAGAGGAATTAGCTTGCTGAAAATACTATCAAAATTATTCCTGTTTACCAGAGATCAGAATTTATTTTATAAATTAATTTCTTATACAATTTTCATCAATTTTACAAATTGTTGTATAGAAAAGATGCATAAACTTTTGTTGTGTTGAACAGTGAAATCTATAACTAGCCTGGTAAAAGCATCCTAATGCGCATATACCAACGGGCCATGAGTTATGGCCGCAACGTGTAGCCCTGGCTGTAGTTACACTTAAGAACAGTTCCCAGAAAAAGAGCATGTGTGTGTGTGTAAAACGAGTATATTTAATGCAGAGCACACAACATAAACGCCATCTGGAGCCTGGGCGCCTGGACAGCACAGAAAAAAGAAGGGCGCACCATTTAAGTTTACAGCACAACAGGCCTGAGGATGCCAGTGAGTGTGTGTGTGCGTGTGTGTGTGCTGTTTATGTGTGTTAGTTTCATAATGTAACCGGATGTGCCAACACAATGCTCGCACATCCGTCCGCTTCCCAGACAAGAAACAACAACAGCTGTCACATACACTTGTACACATACAAACATACACACACACACACACACACACACAGGATCAGACAAAACACCCAAAGGGAGCATGTGTGCCGATGCGCTTTTGTTTGCGAATCTTTAGAGGCATTTGAGTTGGAGAAGAAGTTGTCGCCTTTGTCTATAGAGAAGACTAGAGGCAGAGATGACAGCAACGGGCACATCATTAGAAGCAGCAGAGCATATAATAGGGGCATTCGCATAACAAGAGGCGTGAGGCATACCACACGAGACGAGGCAGTGACATAATTATTAACTGCATATAAGTAAATATAAAGGCGACCAAATGGCCGAAGATAACGACGCTCATTGTGTCTGTCCCTGTGTGTGTGTGTGAGTATGTGTGCCCAGCAAAAGGCTGAAGGGAGCGGGACATTAGGAAAACATGTCACGTGTGCGGCTCATCATTTAAGTTTTGGTTTCAGTTTCTGTTTGATACGAACTGACAAAACTTAATTGATTAAAAATAATACGAAGAGCACAAGTCGCGCATTTTAATCAGATTGTTACTAGGTGCCCAATTATTGGATGTAGCTTAAGAAGCCGTCTTTAAGCTTGAATTCTTCGGTCCAATAGCAATAACATTTTTATATGCCCTGGGTAAATGGGCCCCTGGCAAATGGGGGTATAATGGCTTTATGGAAATTTATATAGCAAGCACGAGGCATTTTCCTCTCTATGTTTGTACACGTCGATTTGAGGAACTAACATTTGGGATGTATATCCTCAAAAAGCATACGCAAATCAAGTTAATTTCAAGCCATCGACAATTGACGGCATTACTCAACATACATGGTCTCGATTTCCAGATAAGATTTTTCGAGGACATATTTCTTAAGGAGATAAAAAGTTTGCAAAATTCTAAGCATTTCTTTATTTGAATACCTCATCCAGGGCTCCGCAATAATGGAATGTATAATAGGATATACACACTATTGAATGCTACATTTAAGCCCTGAAAGTTTCATATGGATCGGAAGACAAACACAACCGCTGCCTAAAGTTTGAAGCAAGTGCGCTGTGCGTGCTTGTGTGCGTATATATGTACATATATTTGAGAAAGTATATATAGCACGCAGCTCCGAATATTTGAAAAGGAATCTCGGTCAGTCAGGATATCGCCTAGTCACTCATAAGAGGAGTACTCATACTTGCCTACTCAAATAAAAGTTAGGGTATACTAAAGCCAGAAAAACATGTTACAGATTTAATCACACATATAGTATGGGTCGGATATGGATCCTAGGTATAGTCTCTGTGAGATGTGCTTTGAAATATGTCGGGCCTAAGAATAGGGTATTGTAACTTCGAGCACTCCTGTCAGTCAATTTACTTATTTCAATTTTTCTGTTCGCATTGCCTTGTTTTTCGTTGCGGCTGCTGTTAATTATAAACTTTTTAAGTGGCTTATTGGGACTTGCGGTTGCCTAACCACTGCTAACACCAACCGACCATCCCGCCTGCCTTGTTGTGGCCTTCGGCAAGTCATCAAGTGCCGCCCAAGTTTCAAGATGTTGCCATTTTTGCTTTGCGTCTGGCTGCCTTCGGGACTGCATTTTGGGGCTTCTCATTTAAAACATCCTAACATCTGCTTGCCTCCCTCTTACCCAAATAGCATTTATTATTTAAGGCACTTTTTGTTGTTGTTTCTAAAGTAGTTTTTGCCTTAAATACACAAGTAGCGCTTGGCCCAGCGCGTTTTATGTGCATTGATAATTGAGTGCGCTGCAAAGTAGCCTACAGTTTTTTCATCTTGCCCTAACTGATGCAGGGGGAATAACCCTTTTCATGCTTTTTAGGCAAGCATAAAGCCTTGATTAATGTTTAGTCAGCTCAAATTTCACGCTTTTTTGGGGGCGCATAGGGCACAAACACACAGGCAGTCCGAGCTGAAGCGCCATAAATCAACATTAGAGGCATAAACACATTTTTGTCACCCCGGCTCCTATCCCATTTGGTCATTTAACAGCCATGCTCATAAATATAAAATTATACATAAATGCGCTACAAAAATCACATCAGACAAGCGGCAACAACTTTACCACCCAACCCAACCCCCCCATCACCATATCCATAACTTGCTGCTGACTTTGACTGGCAACTGAACTTCGACCTCGCGCTCGCATATGACTCGCATATAGCATAGTTGATGGATCACACTTCGATTTTTAGTAGACATTAAGCTGTGTGCAATCTGTTTAACGCTCGATGCCTCGCCAACACCCCCACCCGCAACCACCACCCCTTCTGTCTCTTTACATGCTATTTTTACGGCAAAACAAATATGCACATAAAACTTGATGACCACGCTGCAGCAGCAGAAGCAACGGCAACATTTGCACCTATAAGCAGGGGGAGGAGAGCGAGCGCGAAGCAGGGAACATTTGCTGGTTTGTGGGTGCGTCTGTTGATGGGGCACGTCTATAAATTTATGATGGCTTACGACAGCGCAAGAGATGGACAGAGAGAGGGAGAGACAGGGAGAAGAAAGAGAGACTCGGGGGAGAACTTGCAACACATGCAACAAGCAACTGTGCAACAAAATAAAAGTCGCTTTTAATACCCTAACTTTTAATACGAATAAATTGGGCTAAGGATTAAGTGATGCTTCAATTAAATGGTTTAGTGTTTAAAGATTTTGAGAAATGATCTGATCTGTCAGGGTTTTACTCAAAGTGGTGGACATGTCAGAAACAAGCAAAGGAACATGACAGACCAATATAAAATTGCTAAGCTTGAATTTTGTAATTAATTGTGAACTCGAGATCTTCTAAATTAGTTTCACATTTGTTTTGTTGCATGTACAGCAGTCGACACGCTCATTATCTATTGCTGTTATGTAAGCCAGAACGAAATTCCTTCATTCTTTTAAATATTTTCTAAGTTGTTGTCGATGTCAATATCAATTTATGTCAAAGAAATATTAAAAGTTAAGAAAAAAGCAACCAGACAAGCAAAATATTTATTTTTTAAAATTTAAATTGAATACACATTAATATAAATAAGGCTATCAGGCAAGGTATTGTTTATATGGCGATGTTATCTTATATTTATAGTATATTTTTCAATTTTCATATTTGATATTTTAGAGCTAATGTTAGAGAAGCTTTACGTCGCGCAACTGCCCTAAAATATTTCCTTATATTTTTTTTGGCTTTTGGCTTGTTTTTGGACATAAAAAGACACGCTTTGATGTGATACTCAATGAATTGCCGGCAAATTTTACCAGGTTCCGTTGTGTAATGCGAGGTACTTTTTTCTTGTTGGATTGGATTTTCTTTTTTTGTTATTGGCCATCAATATTTACTTAAAATATTGCTGCGCCAATTGCGTCACAAACATTTTGGCACACAGTTGGGCATCATGTGTGTGTGTGTGTCCCAGCAGCAAGGTATAAATATTTAATATGCTTTTGCACTGTGCAGCGTACATGATGATAAAGTGCGTTGCCAGCGTTGTCTTCATGTGGCAGATTAATCATACCAGCTAAGGGTGATGGCATGGAAGCAGCATATGGACGCACACAGCTGTCCCTGTACCTGTACCCAGCTGCTATCATTTGACATTGTCAACTGCTAGGTGGATTTTTGTAGTCTTGTGTGCTTTATTCTCACATTATCAGCATAAATTCAAATAAAGAGAGACGAGCAAAAAATTGTTGTGCCCGCAGTGCTAAATAAATGATGTTATAACAGACAGACAAAAGCAAGGACAGAGGCGCTGAAAAAGCTGACAGCATGCAGGACACTGGCCACATTCATATAGACGAATATTTTATATACATACACATATGTATAAACATTCTTCTTTTTTTTTTATGCCCCAACTTTTGGCAATTTTTCTCAGTAAGTTGACTAAGCCAGAACACGTTTTTGGAGGGGCGGCAGCAGCTGTCAGTAGTAGATGGCAGCCAGCAGCGCATGATGAAGCTCATCATCAAGAGCAGCAGGCAGGGAACAGGCAACGGGCAGCAATGATGAGATAAAAGCGAAGCCAACAGCAACGCCAGCAACACACTCGCAGCAGACCTGGGCCAATGGAGCAACAAAATGGCTACCTACTCCTGAATATTCCTGACTGCTCCTGGCTCCGCATGCCTGGCCGAAAATCGTGAGACGTGATTGATTAATATTATTCTCGGCTAATCTAACTTAAATGGGCCGCAAGCAACAACGCACAATGCTCGGCGCACAGCGGCAAATATAACTTATTCAGCAACTTTGACAGCGAACACTCTCCGCGTAGTGTATGTATGTGTGTGTGTGTGTGTGTGCGTGCGTGAGTGCGACTCGTTGACTACGCTTCATACATAATAAACACGACAGCGGCGTGTTAAGTGCACATGAACAACAACAACAACAACAATGAACAACAACCAGCACAAAAGTTGATCAGTCGCAAAGTTTCATGCCCAGGAAAAGACGGCTTGGATGGGAGGGGCGGGGGGACGGAATTGTTAACCTTGTTAGGCCACCTCCAAAGCTGATGAAATGCCGACACGCATCTACAAATTTGTTATGCATACAGCGAAATAGAAGGAACACATAGGAAAACACAAAAATAGCCCGGAATTCTTTTACATAGTTGCATTTTCTATATTTTAATTTTCTGGTTGTCAAGTTGTCAGCGCAATTTGCTATTTGGCATATGATAAGTCGGATATATGAAATATTGTGACCACGTGTAATAACTATGCAATTATTTAAACCAAAATCAGAGTGAAACGTGACAATAAACTAGGGGCTGTGCATGTCGAAAAAAAAGTTGAAGAGGAAAAGTAATTTGTTGTCTTAATGAAAAGACATGCATATAGCTCAATCAGATATTTAATAGAGATTTACCAGATATATTTAATTGAGATTAAAAATAATACTCCCATTTTGAGCTATACCAAGGGTATAATTTACTTTTGTTTTCCAACTCAGGTTTGCATTAAGAGCGACCCTTAGGGGGTGTGGTCAAAAATGTTTATACTTTGTGAGCTTGGGATATACAAGTTTAATTACACACATACACAGGCCGCTTTTTGCGCAGCTTACGTTTTTATATACACACACACACACGCAAGCTGCGTAGCTTACCCTGCGGCGGTGCTTCTTCTTCCCTTTGCCTACAATATGGGATATGCTTTCTTGAATAAACTCGCTTTTTATTGTCTGATCTTTATACACTTTTAAGGGCATAAAAAATGTGTAAATACCAAACCTCCAAAAAGGCGTGGCCTAAATTTTTTGTGGAACGGGTGAAGGTATCCAGGTAGGTATTCCACATTTGCGTTTACTTTGCGAAAAGCTACATGCCAAATTTGAAGTATATTGCCTTACTAACTTGTTAATTTAAGAATAGGTATTTATTGATACTACGGAAATGGCAAGAGATATAGAAAAAGAGGATCGAACCGTGCAGATTGACTCAGTTCGTCGTAGCCATTCTGCTGCCGGGCACACACACTTGCACAAACGCAAAATGCCCTTAGTTACCCATTTCCAGTGGAAACAGAGAATGCCAACAACACGAGCAAGGCTGATGGCTCACTTTGTGAAGTCATCAATAAATGGATCCCATAATTAATTAATGTGCAAATGACGGCAATAACTCCAGTAACGGCAACAACAAAAGCAACTGCCATAAGGCGCATAACTTTTTGACGCAAATTGAACAACTGTCAGCAACATGTTGTCCTGCACTGCCACAGCCCGTCAGCCCGTCAGCCCTCGCTGCAGGCAACTGACATGTTGCTCATTTGGTGCGGTCACAATTTGCACCTGGCCAGCAACAATTTAACCAGCTTAATTAAAATAATAAATGATTTTCGTTATACTCTATCTGACTCGCACTCCACACTGTTGACAATTATTATTGCGTAGAGGTGAGCTTTAAAGTGCTCCAGGTCAATGCCAATCGGTGCGTAATCTGCTGTGCTGCGACCTGACAAACAGTCAGAAATTAAAAAGTGTATTTAAAAATCAAGCTATTTGAACGTTTCTTATTATTTATAATGCGTTTAAAGGCTAATGTAATTGTACCTCCACAAACCAATTAACTATATAAATGTAAGCTATGCTAAAAAAAAAAAATTAAAGCTGATTTAACCCATCGATCTTACTTAGAGCCACAACCAGCTTTAATACTCTATTATTTTAAGAAATTCGGAATTTATTTAATTATAAAATATCGAAATTAATTAAATATCGAATTTTAATGGGAGTGCCCCAACTGCAATTAAGTTATCAAAGGGAACCTCTTTCCGCTCGTTGAAATCAGTTATGAGTATTTCTTTGGAGTCAATTCCAGAAATGTAGTTTGTTAGCTCGCTTTTGATTCGCAGCAGCTCAAAAGAATTTTAATTAATTTCTGCCCACGCATCAGCAACAGACAACAGGCAAAACAGTTAATGTATGTGTGTATCTGTTTCTGTATTTGTGCAAGTTATGATTTTTACCGCCCCAATCATATGGCCTGCTTGTATTGCCGTGCAGGCTTGGCTCTGGCTGGGTTTTCATTAACGCAACGAATGCCACACAAAGTTGAAAATCGTTGCACAAATAGGAATGTGGGCGATGAATGGGCGTGCCAGATGGCAACGTACAACCATGGTCGGGCGCATGCTTCATTGGCTTGTGCATTATTTGAGCAACCAGGTTGCAACATGAAAAATGCACGAACAGCCCACGAAAGCGCAGCTGCTGCTGCTGCCAGGTCCTTGCCACACAGTTGGCAAAGGACAACAGCGACACCAAGCCAAGAGGTGCAGCATGCAAAAGAGTGGGGGGCGACAAGCAAAGAACCTCTTAGTACGTGGCCTGGCATTGTAAAGGGTGTGCCGACACGGACATGCGAGAACAAGCCACAGTATTTATGGGGCTGCGGCTGCCAGGCGATGGGCCCGTAGAACGCGAGCATTGAACGGGGTTTGGAGGGGGGAGAGGGAACGCATGGATGGCTGAGAGCTAACATACCACGTCCGCCCATAAAACACAATCAAGCGTAAAAATGCAGGGCTGGCACTTAACCCAACGACAACAACACGTCAACTTTTTCTTGCTCATCGCGTTGTTTAAATATTTTAAAATGTTTGCTTAGCTGTGGGCACTGATGCAGTTGTTGTTGCTGTTGCTGTTGCTTATTTGCTTATGCAAGTGTTGACGCTGCGTATTAAAATTGCATGATTTTAACTGCAGGTGGCACAACGCGTCGTATGCAGCGGCTGCATTTAATGTTGCGCATACGCAACATGTTCCATGTTCTAAGCCGCTCCCACGCACTTATTAGCTTACTCTTGCTAGCTCATCTAACCATTTTATATTATTTGTTACTTTTACTAGCATATTGTCAATAGTATATTACTGCATATTTTCAACAAATCGACTAAAATATATTAGGGAATAAATCAGCATTCACATATCTAATCTAACGTTTGTTATTACAATAGAAGCATAAATGCGTAAATACAACGTAAATAATACAAATATATATCAAATATGGTATAAAATATTTCAATTTCGCACAAATTGTTGAAACGTACGTCTTGTTTACTTCCTCGATAACTTTTGGTTCGCTTTCAATTGATTGTCAAAGTAATCTTCTTACTCTAAATACATATATATAAAATTTCTCTTCCGTGAGTAAATAAGTTGTCGGGGTTTCGGGTTAGCGAGACAAATGCGTTGCGTTGCGTGTGTCTTTCGAAAGCAATTAAATGATATTTATTTTATTTGTGACATACAAGCGCTTAAATACACACACCCTTATATACACACACACACACACACTTGAGCGCTAAAATCCCAGAACATTTAATTTAATGAAATAACAAACAAGTTCTGAAAACAACGTCAAAACAGCAAAAAGCAGCTTGAGAAGAGGAAACTGCAGCGGAGAGAGAGAGAGAGAGAGAGAGAGAAAGATGCAGACAGAGAAAGAGAGGAAACTAGAGAATGGCAAAGTGAAATAGAGAGAGAGAGAGAGAGAGAGAGTATGCGGGAAAAGCAAAATACATACAAGAACACTAATGGCAACTTTAACGTTAAGGCAGCCAAGAGTGGTTTGTGTGTGTGTGCAATGCTCGGGGCCAGGCATAAGGATGCGCATAATGTGCAAAGTTTTTGACGCAAACTAATTTCAAAGTAATTACGAAGCACAAAAGTGTTGATATTAGACTGCTGAGAATAAGCAGAGAGTGAGATAGAGAGAGAGATAGAGAAAGAGAGCGAGGTAGGGTGGACCTATAGCTCTCTAGAGTGAGCTGCAAAAATAACATGACAAAACGTCATCAGCAGGCGCTGAAAAGAATGCTGAGAAATCCAAAAAAAAAAAAGGAACTTTCAAGCTGCTGCCAGTTGCTGGTGCTAGTTCGGGCTCCATGCACCACCAGCACAGCCAATGTCAGCGCAGCATCAACAACTAAAACACCAACAAAAAACCGACCTAAAGTGCAATAAAAAACTCGTCGCAACCGAAAAAAAGCCAGAAGATAGCCAACATTTTTGCTGTCACAGTTTTCGACTTTAATGTGACTTGTGGCTGCGGGAAGGCTAAAAATTGTCCTGGGGGCCAGAAATTAAAGGCGCTGAAAACTTTAGCAACTCCCTGCGGGGCGTTCTCTAAGTAGCTGCCTTGCCAGGCCGCACACAACACAATTTCTATTTATTTGTATAATATTTTACAATTTTATAAAGTAAACGAAAACGGGCGAAATATGAAGCTAGCGTTCAGGGACGGCTCCAGGCGCAAACAGGAAGGCAACACACACACAGACACACACACAATAGAGACAGAGTGGAGTCAGGCGGAAACGGAAGCTGGCAAAACGTAAGACGCAAGCAGGGGCGAGCAAAAACAAAGGAAGAAGCAGCTGCAGCTACATAGCAGAAAAACAAAACAACAAAACACAAAACATAAACGCAGACAAACACTAAAGTTCTGCAACAACAATTCAAACACACGCACACACACCCTTTAGACTGAATGCATATGGCTGGTATAATGCAGTGTTTATGACTTAAGGCTTTAAGCAAAAAGAACCTTTCAATGCGGAGCTCAATTTGTGGTAAAATAATATGAAATGGAGAAGTACTAGTCTAAAGTTTATGCTCAAATTAAAAAAGATAGCTACAAAAATTAGCAGTTTTGCGTTAATTAACATCCCAAGAAAATTGGACTTAATTTCAAGATATTTCAAACAAGTTTTAATTGGCTTCACTCCTACCGACAAGGGCGTAAGCTCTTGCTTATCACTGAACTATAAATGAACTATTGCTGCTGCTGCTGCTTCGGAAAAAACGAAAGCTGCTGTCAAAGCCAAAGCCAAAAAAGATGAAAAAGCAAAACAGAAAACTGTCGACTGTGACTGACAGCGCGATTGTGACTGCATCAACTTGTGAAAGCAAAAATGATGCTGCGGCTTCGACTTGCGGTTCTAACGAAAGTCGAAATCAAACAAAATTAATGAGTTTGGATTTGACTGTGACTCGGTTGATTAAGAATGTTTTCCAGCAATGCTTCAAAGCTTTGGTTAAACTAAGTCCATCCACAGATTTAAGCAATTATACAGCTCAAAGTGCAGTCCTTTTTATCTGGGTATATAATAAACAATTAAACGGTTATTTCTTATGCCAAAATAAACTCACAATTTAACCCTAGTAAAAAGCGTATCCGTTGGCATATTTACAGGGTATTTCGAATTGTTTCTCGCCAATAAATAAGTAATGCAGCAGTGCAGATACGCGTCGTATATTTTACAAATATCATTAAGTGCAGGGCCAGGGAAAAGCTGGAAAAAATAAATTTACGGCTTATGCCGGGGTAGTACAATTTTTATAGCATACTTTTTTGGTGGGCTGGAAAAAATGCAATTAAACAAATAAATTTTCACATAAACCTTTTTGGCTGGCGCAGGCGGAGACAAAAAACAAGCAAAGCAACAATAAAAAATGACGTAATTTACCTCAATTAACACGCCAGTTGCACCAGTGGTAAATGTGTGTGTGTTTGTGTGTGTGTGCTTGTGTGTGTATTGGGCGTGTGCGTTTAATTGCAGCCAATGGTCAGCATCGCCATTTGGCAGCAAACAGAGCCGTAAACGTAAACGTAGCCGTAACCAACAGCGCAATGGTCGCACAGCTTCCGTTTGTTCATTGGCTGCGGATCGAGGGGCGTGACAGGAGCGGGAGGTTGCCTGCTGGCTGCTGCACATGGCCCAGCTGAGTTTCATCGCCGCTCTTAACGACACACCAAGTGTCTCGGTGTCCAGCCCCGTAGATGCTGGCCATTTGAATTCAACGGCCCTGGCGACTTAAACGCTTACCAAGTAATGACCGTTGGCAGCCAAAACATATCGACCCAGCAGCTACCCCACTTGACGCACCCCGTGGCAGTACCTACCTGTCTGCCTGGTCATTTAATGTGCATGTAAATGTGAGCACATTCCCCAACTATCAGCCAACATACCTAGTCATTAAAGTTCACTTTATGTGCGCCATTCTACAGCGCCCCGCCCTGCTCCATATTTAAATAAACAAAAATGAATGAGACGGTCCAGTCACTGGACCTGCTTCTCTTTCTGTACCTAATTGTATGTCTGCTAGTATGCGCTGCATAAAAATGCTAATTTTATGATCAGCCACAGACAACAGACGAGCTCAAGACAAGCAGAATGCAGCTCGACTAGGGGATACCGATTAATTTGAGGAATTTGTGTGAAATGACTCTTGCTGTATCCCTTACTAAATTATGAAAGTCGAGCTTTCACTGCTAACATTAAGCAGCGCCATCAATTAATAGCACGTGTCTTTTAATAAACAGCCAATTTAAATATTTTTAAATATTGTGATGAATCAAAAATCGTATATGGAATGGATAACTCTGTGATGAGCTTCCTTACAATCCACTGATTACATGGCATCGTTGGCCCTAACAAGTTTTGTGCTGTACATATTAAGATTATGACTTTCTACATGGGTAAGAGGAAACATCTGCTGACCATAAGCCATTAAACGATTGTTTATGAGCGTGTCCTGAATATTTAATACGACTACACTAGAAATTTTACAAGTTGGTTCCTAAAAATATAATAATAAAAGGCAACTATATTTATAAATTATTATTTATAGCAAAAGTATTAAAACCACTATACAAGAAACAAGGGAATTATAACATTTATTAA
Source organism: Drosophila montana (assembly GCF_035044405.1). Lineage (NCBI taxonomy): Eukaryota > Metazoa > Arthropoda > Insecta > Diptera > Drosophilidae > Drosophila > Drosophila montana. The sequence goes on from NW_026996881.1 coordinate 532,703, forward strand.
TTTGTCTTGTATCTACATAAATCTCTATATTTAAGACTGTTTAAACTGACTGAATGACAGACTGATTGGTGGTCAACTGTAAATTGGATTAGATTGGTGATTTTACTGTAGATATGCACGCTAAGCCGGGTTGTTATGAAATTCCACCCGAAAGTGTAGAAATATTCGCTCACCAAACGGCTTTTTATAAATTCATTTGGGTATAGGTTTCACATTTTCTTTCGAACATTTAACCAACCTTGTGGAAATGGTGGTCTACTATTTGGTGGGTAAAGTTTACCTATCTGTCCCTATGTGTTAGGTTCTTAATTCTCATTTTAAATCAAATTATTTGCTTCATTATTTCTTGGATCATGAAAAATTACAAAATACGGGACCAACTGTATCTGAGAAAAGAGGCAAACTATTTGTTTTAATTAAAAGGTGGAATATTTTGTAAATCTTTGTAACTAATTAAGTAACGATGCTTCTCTTCTCAATGAAGTCCCATAAGCAACAAGCCGCAATGAATGAAATTCACTCAGAAACTGTACACTATAATCCACTTGGAAAAGCTCCCGTTTTTTTCGCTTTAGTTCCAGCTGCTTATCTGGTTAACACACGATATTGCATCCAAAAACCCTTTGTGCTAAATCCAATCGGACTCCAAAAACCTGCGCCTTAGAGGCGACATAGAAAAAGAGAAAGGGAGTATATGTATATAGAGAGTGAAATGGGGAGAGTTGTGCCATCACAGGCATTTAAGCCTAATTTGTACGCCCAACAGTGCCACGACTGAGGCAATTACAGTTAAAGGCACGGCTGTAGCTCTAGAGGAAGCAAGCCTCGCCCAACCCCACAATTTTATCTCCTACTCTTTCCCATTTCTCTCAATCTCTAGCTCTAATCACATAGCAGGCTGCAATCGGCTTTTGAGCTGGTGCCGCATCCTGTTGATGGCCTCGTTAGTTGCGACTTAGCGTCTGCCGCTCAGGGACTGCCCAACGAGCACAGTACAATCAACATTTCACACACACACACACACACACACACACACACACATGACAGCTTGGCAATAAAAACGAATGTCCTGACGTGCTCCAGGCAAAAAATAAAAATGTGAAGCAACAAAATGCCATCAACCCAAAGGCCCTCAAGTTTTAGCTGCCATTTAATGCGTTGCAAGTTCTTCGAAACCAAAACTTTGGTTAATCATAGCCAAAAGTGAAATATAAAATTAAAAAAAAAACTAAACAAATAAAATAAGCATTTGTGCTGTTGGCTATAAAACGCTTTTAAATTTAATAAGAAGCAAGCCAAAAGTTGAGCCCAGGTGACTTGCAAAAACTCGTTTATTTCGCTCGGCACAGACGTTTACATTGTTGCATAGATTGTTGTTGCATGCAACTAGTTGCACAGCTTGCAGTTTAATGGTTGTAACAGTTTAATGGCCATTTTAAAGGCATAAATCAGAGGCGGCTATGAAAAACGAGCCAAAGATGGCGTTTTACGTGATTAAAGCAGCAGAAGCAACAGAATAGCGCCCCATGCAGCAATTGCGATTACTCATCCGCAGAATAAATCCTAAAGACAACATTACTTGCAAGTCAGAGAGTGTTCGAACTACTCTATAAATGGTAAGAATTTCCTTTCGTCAACCACTTTACCACGCTAATAGATACTCATATAGTGTATATATGTTTACTTTAGGATTTAAGAAAACTTTCCTTGATGGGGTGAAACCCAAAAAGTTTCATTCAACAGTTTTTTATCAAAATTCAACACTTGCAGGTAGACTTTTCCAAGACTTTTCACACTACGTAATTGGTATAGTAAAAAATACAATACAAATACAAATACAGTCTAAGCTTCTAAGGTTTCGACTTGGAGGTTGATTAATCAGTCAGTTAAATAATCGGTTAGGAAAAATTGTTTTATATGTATGTTTAGGTAGTTAAATATATTAAATATATGTAGTAATCGGTTCTCAGTACCTTTGCAAACAGAGGGGTTTCTTAAATATTACATTATTTTGTTATCCGTACTTTAATAGACCTAGAAATGTTACTATTATATAAAAGACTATTATATAGTATCGAATGTCCCTATATTGCGCATTATCAATCTTGCAAAAGTCCCCTCCCTTACTCTGCTTTGCGATTTCATGCACTTTCCTTAACCTTGGCACATGGGAACAAATTTAAACTGCACATATTTGCAACAATTAGAAAGCAATTACAATATTATATAATTATCACAAGCAACAAATCCAATAGCTTGAGCCCAACAAACAAACAGTCAACATGAGACCTTCGGTGCGTATTCACGAGCTCGTTGCGAACATCAACTACTGCGCGAAGCTACTTGGATTGGATCTGCTTGCGCCAAAGCTGAAGATCGTCTTTCGCACCTGGATCACAATGTTTGCACCTGTGAGCTACTTGATATTTGGTGTGTCCTGGGCGTTCCGCCAGATACAACACCACTGGATGGATGGTCTGAAAGCCAGCATCATGTTGGGTGGTCTTATCAATGGGACCACTGAGCTGATCTCTGTCCTACAGAATCATTCAGCCATGAAAAATATGTTGAACTACACCATTGGAATCTTTGCTGAGTATGAGACTCGCGGTGCGGACTACTGTGTTGCTCTCAACTTTGGCGTTGATCGGATGCTGAAAATACGGCGCATAATACGCATTGGTTATGCTGTATCATTTTTCGTGATGCTTGCGGTGCCCTGGGCGTTACTCTTTTACGATGGCACACGCGTCACAGTCATGCAGTATGAGATTCCGGGTCTGTCGTTGGAGAATAATGTTGGCTACACAGTCACATATTTGCAGCATATGATTGTGGCTGTTGTGGGTGGACTTGGCTTCTACACGGGCGATTTGTTAGTATTGCTCGCTCTAGTCCAGATTCTGACATTCGCGCACATTTTGCAGCTGAAAGCAAACGCCCTGAATGATGCACTAAATTATAAGGAGCAGTCGAGATATGAAGCTCAAGTGGGTGGCTATGCAGATATTGGAACACAATCTCTTCTCTTAGATTTAATAAAGTGGCATCAGTTGTTCACCGAGTAAGTCGCATTGCGAATGATAAATTTATATATAAAATTACACTCTTTTTGTATGCCTATCGTCGTTTGAATGAATCTCACTTTCAATTCCAGCTACTGTCGGGATATCGAAAATATCTATCACAATATGATAGCCGCTCAGGTTCTCTCCTCTGCTATCTCAATTCTGCTTTGCTTCTGCGTGAATCTGAACGGTTTTCATTTAATATCAACCATCTACTTATTTATAAGCGCCTACTCAATGTTGGTCTACTGTATTGTGGGCTCGCAAATTGAATACGCTGTCAGTTTCAATTATCAATTGTGCTTATTATAAATTCTAATTAAAATCATTCTTCAGTACGATCAAGTGTATGACAGACTAAGCAGCATAAGCTGGCAGGAACTAAGACCGGATCAACGCAAATTATTTGGCTTAATGCTGAAGGAGGCGCAGAGAACGCAAACCATGACAATGATCGGCATTCTGCCGCTGAGCATGCGTACAGCCCTGCAGGCAAGTGTACAGGGTATAGCCAGCACAACTTATCAAATTTCTTTTCAGATCACAAAGCTCATATACAGCATATCCATGATGATGATGCGGAATCGCAACTAAGCATAGAGATATTCTCTTAATAGCAGCAGCTTGTTCTATACTATTCAAAATATGTCAAAATGCTTGATTCTAATCACAATAGTCAATAATTCAAAAAATTTGTTGCACCAACACCAGAAGCAGATCTCTAGCTATGGCTGAGAGAATAGATGCAATTAAATTTCTCTTAAACTAACGATTCTTTATCGCATTCTTATTCATAACATGCAAACTTCAGGTTTGACAACATTCTAATGCGTCAATATGTAGATATATACGTGCACTGTACTCACTTTGTTCCCAATTCTCCTATTTTGAAAATAATATCATTTGTGGATCAACCATTTCTATTGGCAAAAGCCCAAACATCTACGCCAACTGCTAGGCAAGCAGGGATTCCTCGTTTAGGATATGATCTGGAAGCATTAATATGTTTTTTTAGTATGTAAGGTATGCCTGTATGTATGCTGATATACTCTAATATTTTACTGACACTTAGAAAACAGATGTATGATTTTGACTATATTATATGAGAAATTATTATAACGAATATTCATCAAGACAAATTCGCTTTTACTTCGCCCTTACAGGCCTTTCAATAAGACAATTATCTAAATTCGAAGAAGCTGAAACTTGAATGCTCTGGACTTTTAAAATGCAGTGCCGAGTCGCGAGGCAATAAGAAAATGCAACAATCGTTGTATAGTTTAAGTTATACAAATAGTTATGACGAAACATATATTTGTTGTCTTATAAAAATCATCGCGCATCCGCAAGCTTCCATTGTTTTCACCCCTTCCACACATTTTTGAAAAATACTTTAGTAAATATATAATAAATTATGAAATTGAGGGTATTTAAAAAAACATTTAAGCTTACACTCAGAATAAGTTACATTAGGTTTAATCAAATTATTATGTGGTTTTTGAATATTCTGAAGTTGGATATTATCGATTTAGAATGTGGCCCCTTTGTAATTAGATTGCGCTTGAATAAATTTCCATACTGTTCCGTATCCTTGGCACACATTTGCAGCACACATTTGCAATAATTACAAAATCAATTATAACATTATATAATTATCACAAGCAAAACTCTGCAATGAGCAATGTGGTCTATAAAAGGCACCTGCTCGAGCTTAACAAGTAAACAGTCAACCTGAGACCGTCGGTGCGAATTCACGAGCTCTTCGTGCACATAAACTACTGCGCAAAGCAGCTGGGATTGGATCTGCTGACGTCAAGGCTGAGGTTCGTCTCTCGCACATGGATCACAATGTTTGCACCTGTGAGCTATATGATATTTGGCGTCTATTGGACATTCAGGGAGACGCAGTAGCATTGGATAGATGGTCTAAGGGCGAGCATCATGTTGGGTGGTCTCAACAATGGGATCATCGAGCTGCTCACTATCATACAGAATCATTCGGTCATGGGGAATAGGTTGAACTACTAATTGGAATCTTTGCAGCGTATTGGAATCTATCGCGGTGCAGACTACAGTGTTGCACTCAACTTTTGGCGTTGATCGGATGCTGAAAATACGACGCATCATACGCATTATCCATGATGATGATGCGGAGTTCTTATCTTTAAAGAAGAAGCTATACAAAGATATAGGGAAGAATAGCTAAACTGGCAGATTCAATCAACTTTCTCCATCGTATTTTTCTTGAAGCAAAATATACTTCTTTCCTAAAAATGTTTACATGTTTAATGTTTAATACTTCTACCATACTGATGCTATTTCGTCATAAATGTCATTATCCTGCCTGACCAACACATTTGCATTTTCTTTAATAGCCCTTACCTAAACCGGTTTCGATAGGGATGTCCATTCGAAAATGATTTAAAGTTTCAACTCGCATTAAAGGAAGGCCTTGATGAGTCGAGTAGTAATCGACTTGAACTAGGTCTTTTGTTGCTTTGCAGTCCTGCAAAGCACTCGGAAGCGTTTAAGTGCACTTGAGTGAATTTTAATGGACTACTACATTGCACTGTGTCTTGTTGCTCTAATCAAGGCTTGGGAGGGACTTTTGCCAGTTCTCCACTAGAATGTACGCACGCATTTCTGTTCTCCTTATCAGCATGGAGCACGCCTCTTGATGAGCTTTGACTTTGCAATCAAATTGCGTTCTCTCTCCTGTCTTTTAGTCCTGCAACCAAATGTCATTTACAATTAGTTATTTTGCAAATGACCTGAACTGGCAAATGTATTTATTTAACTGAAGGCGAAACTGTAATTGCAGCAAATATGAGAGAAATAGAATTTCCATGTTGCGTGATAGATATTTACATCAACTAAAATAAGATGTGATTTGTCTAATAAAAGAATTTTGACTTTTATAATATTTCAAAAGAGTTGGTTAAGGTAATTGAAAAGTAGAGATTTAGACCATTTGCTTGCTTCCACTCTTACGCATTTGAGCTGTGCTCTTATGTAGCTGGTTTTGCTCAACCAACTCATGAGAGCAACATTAACATTACAAGCGCCATTTGCTAAACCAGAACATGAACACATCTCTGAGTTGGTTTGGCAATTACGCAGTTAGTACACACACCATTTGCTGCATCATGTTTGAGGCGCTGATGCATGGAGCTGGAGTCCCCGCAAGGCAGCAATAACGAGCTGAAGAGAGAACCAGAGCTTGTTTCTCGTTCCATTATGCGATGCTTATTGGGTTCTTATGCAAATAAACAACGCAAACTACAACAATAATATGTGAAAACAAACAAGAGTCAAGTTCCAATAACAGCAAAACGTACAAGTAGAACCGCACATCGAGGCCGGTCAGGTACGGGGTACTTGTAAATAGGCCAGAAACTCTTGTTAGAAATGTGCCATTCAATGCCAACGAGTACGACCCACTCAATTGAACACCTCGCACTTCTATGGCCTACTTCATTAATATTTATAAAAAGCGACTTTTTCTACTTTCTATTCTCCACTCAGCATTTTCAGTTAAATTTCTTACGGGACTGTGGGAATAACAACAGAAAAATAAAAACGCCCTCGGTTTACCGACTAGTGTGGGCTTCTCTCCCCCCCCCTTCCCCCACCCTTCCATTCTCCCATAAACAAACTAACTATGAATAGGAAGAGCAGGCAGCCCGAGTTAGTGACTGTGCTGTTTGCTCTGGTTACGCATTGCTGATTTTGCATATTCAAAATGAGAATAGTCACAGCAATAACAAAACAAAGTGCACAGCAGGACAATACTTTATACTTAGATTAAAAGTACCAGAAACGCGGTTTAAATTTTCCACTTTCGGAAAACAACCTGAAAATTGCCGCCCATATTGAGAAGTGAATATATGTTTTTTTCACCACATTCTAATACCCAAGATCCCCTAACACTAATATCTCTGCCATAGTTATTTTGTTATTTAGCCATTTAATGTATGCAGGGTATGCAATATAAATACAAAAATCAGCAATAAAGGCTTAAAATGTATGTATTTATTATATATAAATGGTATCTGTGAAAATTATGACATTTATTTGCACAATTTGCTTAAAAGCCCAACAGTTCAAACATTTTATTTAATGAGTTTGCATTTCAACAGCCTAAAATTGGTTTTAATTATTGTTTGGATTTCATTTTATATATTTACAGATTAACAGAGCTTAAAGTGGAAAATACCAGCTGTCATAAGAAAATGCAGATAATTCACAACGCTTTCAGGTAAGTCGACAATCAACTTAAGAAGACTTATCACAAAATATTTCATGGTGGCTGCATTTTCATTTTCTCTGTATATGCAAGTTTTGCCTCTGCCTTTCCTACTGCAAAGTCAGAAATGTAATTAAAGGAGCTTTAAAGTAATTGAAAAGCATCAACAAATCAATAGCATTTGCTCAAATAAGCAAAGAGGAAACAATCGAAGCATAAAATAAATTACCAAATTTTAAAGTGCCAAATGTTTTGAATGTGAATTTAATAAAATCAACAACTAAGTGCATAAATATTTTTAATATTATTTCACTTTCTCATTCGCCAATAAGTACACATTTAAATATACTCCGTGTTAAGTCTGTTTCTCCATTTCGAAGCAACCTAGTTTTTCAAGATATTAAAATCAATTGTATCTTATGAGCATCAGACTACTCTATATACCATTCTCAAAAGAAGGGTCTCTGAATGAAATTTGTGTTGCTAAGTATTTAAATACTCAGTTCACAAAGTGAACAAGAGTAAATTGAACCTGTTATATCTTTACATCCTGTATATGTAAATCAGACAGATGTTTAGTCACGCCTTCCACACATCCTTCCGTTTAAGGGCTTAAGTCCCCAAATGTGGTAGTTTGACGACATATAATCTTGTTTAACCCTTTTTCATTGTGCAAATGTCCATTTATACTTCTTCTACATCTCATATGGAACTAACGAAATTATAAATAGCTCTCTGCAAGTCCTATCGGCAACTGTGACTAATAAGCTAACCTTATCCGAGCCTTCCTAAGTGACCTCTATGCTGCTGAACTCAATCAGGGCCAATCCGGGCAGCTCATTCCGTAGGTCAAAATTATTTAAAGGCTGTTTTTATGAGTTCAACGTGGCATGTAACTGGCGCATCAATGTTGTTGTTGTTCATGTTCTGGCTGAGGCTTCCCCACTTGGCCAGTGTTTTGCTAGACCACGCTCCTAGTCAACAGCTACTCTTTGTTGTAATAGTAGTAGTAGGAGATGTTGTTGCATTTGTCGTACATCTTTGTTTACTTTGTGCTCATGTAACGCCCTCTACTCTGTCAACTGCCCCAACAACGTTGTTGTCCTCGGCAAGGAATTTAATTTACCAGCCGCCATAAAACGGCAGAATGGCAGCAAGCCTTGGTCGGAGGAAGACACACAATTGCCTCTGCAATTTTGTTTGCACCGAAAAATTTGTTTGCTCTTTGCTTTAAAAGCGCCAAGCGCAACATTTTCACAATTAATTTGTCATTTCGTAGTGCAAATATTTTTCGAACTCTCCAACTTTGAACATAACAGATACCTGGACTTCTGAATTTCGGGCAACGTACCTTGGTCGGGTACCAGGCTTTGGCCACAGCCTAACGTGTTTAACGTTCGCTTAACGAAACTTTTTGTTGCTGAAAGCATTGTAAAATATTAACAAAAGTTGAAAGCTTGCATATGCTGCACATTCTCCACTCTAATCCTTGACTTTTAGCATACTTTTCAAGGACTTGCAGACATGCACACACAATACGCTTGTGTGCATGTAGTTGACCGTAAAAAGACTGTCCGCAAATGCATTTATTCATGAGAAGTTTTCGTTACCCTTTCAGCTGGCCAAATGAAAAGCGTCACTGAAAAAGATCCAGCTAGTTGCTAAGAGACCAGACAAATACGAATGCAGCTCGTCTTAATTGTATTACAGGGCAGGCAAGCAGAAAGACAAGCTAAGTCTCAGAAATAATTCAAATAAAAAAGGATTTTCAAACTTAATACTATGCATTCCATCAATGTATTTCGCCTCAAATTCGTCTGATTCTCAACTCTTGACGCTCTCACAAGTAGTTGGTAGATCTCTTTGGTAAAATAACTTTTTAATTTAATTAAATGAAATAACAGTGATTTATATAGAAGGTCTTAAATATATGCAAAAGCTACGAATATTTTTATGAAAAACTGAATCCAAATAGGGAAATTATATATTATATTATATATTATATTATTATATATTATTTATTATTATTAATAAATGCAGTTTTTTGTAATGCAAAAATAACAACAAAAATGTATAATTAAATTCGTTATATAAATAATAAACAGATAGCAGTAAGCACCAAACACACCGCAGAATCGACTTGGAATACAGAATATCTCACGTAATTAATATTTGTTTTTACTTATTTATTTTTTATCCCATCAACGAAATCAAGAACTGAGCTACATGCGTTCATTTACATTTACATTTAGAACAAATAAAGAGGAAAACAAAAGATTTATCAAATTTGCAGCTTTGAAACATTTCAGCCGTAAAACATGCAAAAGCAAAGCCTGTGGACCAAGCATTTGGCATTAAGGCAACAGAAGCTCATGCATATTGTATAATAAATATGTGTTGCATGTTAAACAAAACCAGGAGACAACTGTAAGCCCAGCCTCCAGGTTGGGGCTTGAGGTCAGTTGGTGCTGCTGTCAAAGATCTTGGGGAAAAACCGAGACAAAACAAGACACAAAACAAACAGTCTAATAAGCCCTGGCTGAGTGGCAGTCAAACGACAAATGGCAAACGGACTGACAACTGTCTTAGATACACCCACAAAAGATACAAAAAGTGCTTCGCTTTTTGGCATATGCTGTAGATACATATTTGCATAGAAAGCTTTTGACTTTGGCATGAGTATAAAAAATAAATGCCAAATAAAATAAATTTTATGCACGCACACACATGTGAGTGTGTAAGGCAAATATGGTAACAGAATAAACATGAGGCAGGCGGAGCAGCTGGCCAAAAGCCGCAGGCAAACACGAGACCAACTGAGCCACAGAGTCGGCCAGCCCAGTGTCGTCTCCATGGGCATTGATTGCCGTGTTCCAACTACAATACGTTACGTATACGTAATATTTTTGAGGGGCCAGTGTGTCTGGCCCGAGTCGCCAGCAGACAGCAGCACGAGCAGCGCTCACTCTGACTTGGACACTGACTCTGGTTCTGCTCCTGGCAAGGGCTACGTGACTGTGACACGACCAATTAGTGTTGCCTGCCCAGCGCTGTTGTGCCTTGCTAGAGCCAGAGTTACACGCACACACACATTTGCTATGTTGCGTCCTAGCATTAAACTTTAAGAAGTGAGCCCTATGCAAATCTTTTCAGCTGCAGCTTAACGCAAACTACCTACGGCTAATGTCTGGAATTTAAAGCAAGTGTACATACACGCAGAAACGAAAAAATAACAAAATTTAACACCTCTTAAGATTTCCTTTGGAGTGTGCCACTCTTGCATACAAATTACGGAAAGAAGTTGGCATTGCCATTTCAAAGAGCTGTTATTTGATGTCCCTTTGTCACAGACGCACAGAAGCACATTAGAAAAATAAACGAATATTTCAAAGGGGCTTGTTATATCAAAGTATCCAAGAGATAAAAATAAAACAACGTCTGTGGTTCATCCTGGGGCTGAGATCCATTTTAACATGCCTACACCTAATCCCAATTTCAGTTTCGAGAGCATTTACAGTGTTCCATATATGTCATATATTAACACTTGCAATATGCAGTGCAATAAAACTAAAAACTTTGGGTAAGAACTTAAAGCGCTTTCGCCATTTGCAATTGTGCTAAAGGATAGATTTTTATGGTCTATACAAAAACAATATGCCCTTTGTATAGCTTAATATAGGATATAAAAAATACTGCAGAATACCAAAGTCTTTTCAAAAATGGCAAACGAAAACAAGTGCAAATCATTGAGTTTAGTTGGCATCAGTCGAGAGCAGAAGGCGAGACGGCAGAACTTCAAAGTGAATAAAGCGGCGAATGGTAAAAAAAAAAGTGCCAAAAGGAAGGCCAAAAGTAAACAACCATTATGCACTCCACAAAAACGTTGCAGGGTGTGGCAGGTTGAAAAGTGTGGAGTGCTGTGGCATCGAGAGGTTTTGGTTAGCTGGGCAGTATGAAAACATTTTACTGCCAAACACACTCAAACACACGCACACCAGAAAAATAAACAATTTCATAAGATATGCACAACAACAAGCGTTGGAAAATATCTGAATGTATACATATATATATGTACGTATAAGTAAAATGTGGCAAGGAAGTGGCAGCAGGGGTCGAAGTGGCTGGCTGTGGGAGTTGGGCAGGGCAACCGCAGGGCAGGCAGCAGCAACAACAACAGCAGCAAATAATGCAAAACAAACAGAAAACGTAACAAAGTAAACCAGCAAACGGCAAAGGAGAGGGGCTGCAGGGCAGTAAAGCGGGGGCGACACTAGGCGACGAGACACTTTGCCGCCAACGCAAATAAACCCCAATAAATGGAGTTGGGGGCAGAGCCGGAAACTGCCAGCGACGTTGGCGTTGGCCACTCAGCAGCGTTTGACACTTGACGCAAGGACAACGTAAGGACAATGGCGACAACGACGAAGACGAGTGCGAAGACTCGTGACGGAGGCTGTGAAAAGAGCACAAAAATATTATTAAAAATAAAAGGACATAAATAAATATTTCAATTTTTGCACAAGAATTTCATTTTATATGTTGCGTAGAGATAAAATATGGTAGCGGGCACAAAAAAAATTAAATCCACACGCAGCACAGACGCACACACACACACAGATACACAGATACTCGCACTCACACGCTTGCAGGGCGTAACAAAGTGCTGATAAAGCGAGAAACTGGCACGCGAAAAACAGCTGCGGGTTGAAACAGTCGTAAATACTCGTAAAACGTATGTGGAGCCGGGCCCAGAGAGAAAATGTCGCACATAAATTTCAGAACTTTCGGTCTGTCAATGTTAAACGTCTGCGGTTGGAAAGACCTAGAGGGTAGAGGGAGACAGGGCCGCAGGGGCAGCTGGGACAGCAGAGGCAGCTCTTCCAGTTGACAACCAGCATATGTGCAATTAGGCGGCATCTAATTTGGTAGCTCGAACTAAAATGGTCGACGAAATTGCGTTCGAATTGACGCTTTTCACTCTTAATACGAGTGTAAATTTTCATTACAGAGCCAACCGACGCAGTTGGCAATACGATGAATGCTTTTAGCACTAATGCCAGAAATGAAATTTACTCTTCTATTTATTACAGATAAATCGTTTAATTGCGACTGATATTCAATATTTTTTCAAAATGTTCTGCTTTAAACTTCAATTCTTGTCATATTAAATGAAACAAGCTCTATCTATGTTGATTATGACAGGAACATAATCTCACTCTGTTGTCCGGCTTTCCTTTCAATCATAACTAATGAAAGTGTTGCTTATATACTTTTAAAGATGTATCTATTATTTATTTATAGCAATTGAAAATGATTGAGTATTTATAAATGTATATATTTTATAAAGTGTATTGTATTAATCATAATTTGAATTAAGTTATCAATGTTCAACATTGTCAGAATGCTTTTTTATATATACAAGCATAAAACACCATTTAGAAACATTTCCAGTCTCACAAACAATTTTCTAACAGCGTTTTCCAGAAATGCCGAATTCCTTTTTATCAACTGGCAAAATATGAAAAAATTTGTTGCATATCAAATGGATACCAAAACAATTTTTGTTAGCTGTGGAAATAGAAGAAGAGCAGGATGTTAGCATACATTTAATGTATGTATTAATTGAAGTGCAAACAATGTATGCATAGACAAATAACATCGCTTATAGCAGATTCTTTTGTTCCCACCGCTGAATATGCTAATTTGTCAATATGGTAAAGAGAACCGAATTCAGTTGCTATTTTCGGGCATGCAAATTAACACCTGTACCCGAAAATATCCCAACCACTGAGGGAAGAGTCTATCAAATGAAAAACGCCATAGACCACAAACCACAAACAGCCTGAGGCTGCAGCTACAGCTGCCAGAATAGTTGTTGACTCGAGTCTTTGAGTTGGTCATAAGCAACATGGCCAATTCCTTCATAGCACATCGAAAGCAGCTGAGAACACCAATGGCGGATATTCAATATCATCGCCAGCATCGAGTGTGTAGATGTTGTGGCAGCATTTATGAAAATGGCAAGTTTGATTATGCAACAACTAACACAACAGCACTCACAACTGCGGCTGCATGCAACCAACCTATCAAAATGCACGCCAGGAGGCAGTTACTGCAGCAACGGACAACCGCAACATGGTAAACACGAAACCGACACTGTAACTAAAACTGCGAGACTGCAGCATGTATGAGGGTGCCTCTGCGTGTGTGTGTGTGTGTGTGTGTGTGTGTGTGTGTAAATAGTGAGGCAACAAAATTGAAAGCATTGCGAGCGCTGCAAAAATTTGCATGCATATTTACAAACTTTTGGGGGCAAAGTCAGCAGCGGCTGTCGAAGCAAGACCTCTCTAAACCCATGCAAAACGCAGACTGGCACTCCCCGCCTCCCCCACGCCATTCTACCCCGACCTTTCCCTAATGCATGTGCCTGTCGTGGCACATTTGCCACATTTGATGTTCGTTTTTGCAACTATTTGCAAATGCAAATTGCAAACATGCAACAGGGACATGTTGCGTAAATGTCAATGCAGCAGCAAAGCACACACACACACCACCACAGATCTTCATTTGAGTGAGTGCGACTGCTTGTGTGAGTGTATGTGTGTATTTGTATGTGTGTAGCCACTCAATGCGCGTTTTTCGTCTACGCTCCAACGAAAAGCAGCCTGCAGCAGCCGAAGAATACAAAAAACACTCATGCCCTGCTGATTGGCAGGAGAGTTGTTGAGTATATCGTACAGCTGCTTGTATGACATGCCAATGCCGGAGGCGTGGCAACATCAGAAGCTGCTTAGCAATGCATGACAGACATAGAAGAAGATTGAGAAACAGGCAGTTCTCAGACATCGAACAACGGGCGCATGTTAACGACAACCTGCGTTAAGGAAACTAGCAAATGGCGTAGCTTCAGCTATTCTTGCTTCCTCTTTTGATCCGGCAAGAATTGAACCAAGCAAAATGTGAGCTCTTTAACTGCTATTGGCGATGAATCAAAATTAAGTTGCTAAACATTTAAAACGGTTATATAATTAATTAATCAAGGTCCTTAATCTTTCGAAGGAGGTCTCTTTGTATAAATGCCATTTCAGAACCTGCTAAGGTTATGTGGTCTGCCTGCGAAATTGCATGACGATGATGTAAAACTGTTGCAGTTTATCAGAATTTGCTTATTTTATTCTGCATTTTTGCGACGAACAGATTCTTAAATTTTTGTCTTCATCGGACTTTATCGTACCTTTATTGTTCGTGTTTTTGAGGAAAGGGCTGGGCTCGCATTAAAGGAAGGAACGAATTGCTTAACATTTGCAATAAGCAATTAATTTCTTACAAGGTAGTTCAACATATTTGTAGTTTAATATATAATTTTAATGTATACCATTCCATTTAGTTTACGCTTGTTGAAGCTAGCGAAAGGAATTACTAACTTTTATAATCGGGTATCTTATTAAGGAAATTGGACGAAGAATATTACATTTACCATTTCAACACACATTTTTTTTGAATAGCAACACAACAGATCCCAAGCTTTTTCGTCGAAGACTCATAAGTATCGCGAATATTGCAAAAAATTCGTCCCGTCATTCCAAGTAGCAAATGTATAAGCCGCATATATTTAAGGCCCAATTAAAAACTGTTGGCTTCATTTTGCAAATCACTTCAAAATATTAAGTAAGTCATATAAGAAAATTACTTAACAACTTTTCTCAATTCCGACAAAACATTTTCAATGAAAAGGCAGCAAATAAAAAGGACGAACAGCGGAAAATGAAGAAAAATGTTTCACCATGACGCACAAAAAGAAAATCCAGTGAAAGCCACTCACTCACACATGCAGAGATAAGGTGCACAAAATCACAACCCAATTCGGCAAGTACCAGGCAAGAAAAGACAGAGAAAGGAGCAGATAGAGTGAAAGAGAGAGGTAGCGGTGAGTAAGTGAAAACCAGAAAAGCGGAGTACGTTAAATTTTGCTGACTTAACAACATACAAATGATGTAAATGAATGAGTACACAAGCGAATGAGTGAACACACACACACACACATATATATGAATAAATGTATGAGCCCGACATATGAAAATAAAGTTCAGCAAGCGACGTTTGCATGTAGAACGCGATGCTGAAAGCAGCTTACTCACGTTTGTGTAATCAGTGTGAAACCAGCGTAAGCACAGCCAGAACCAAAACCCGAGTTCCATACACAGCGAGCTAAGTTCTACAGATTCCAATATACATAATGACATGAGGCACTCGAAAACAGGAGGAATCGGCTAACCCTCGCCTTGCTTTGCTTCGGCTGAAGGAATGTGATGAAAATGTCATGTGACAACGCTGTAAGCAATACGTGTGTGCTGTACCACGCCCTCACGAAAATACCTTTATCGTATGTCAACGTGTCAAAGCCAGAGTCAATTTGACTTGCGGTTGTCGCTGATATTTTTTTTTTTCTGTTACTGCTTGGCATTTGGCCCCCTGAAGGTGTCTGACAACATCGTGACTTGAATTGCCTTCCCATATCCGCTGCTGCCTCAATTTGTTGCAGCTTTAAGCCAACTGAAATTTGAAGCCGCGCCAATAATTAGCCCCAAAGTTAGATGCTAATCGAATGATCTACTGCCGCTGGTATTTAAACTACATAACGAGCAATTAAACGCAATCCATCTAAAACACAAAGCAATGAATGGCCCAACACAAATGCCAACTAAATTGCATTCATCAAATGCTGCCAATTAGAGCGAGAGTAAAATACTCGCAAGTGCTGGAAATGCCAAATGCGAAAATGTGCAAGTTGCCCCAACAAACGGGCAAAGTCGGTAAAGTCAGTAAAAATTTATGACAGCAACTAACCCCAAAATGCGGGCCATTTCATTTACGACAATGCGCTGCAAAAGTTTTCCTTAAGGTGCCCCCGGTGCCCTATTCCAAGAAACCTTACAATTCTCCACAAAAGTATGCCCCTAACAACATTAACTAGAGATCAAATAAGCGAACTCTCAGAGGACATTCAAATGGCAGGATATCAGAAAATGAGAATTTGTGCAGGAGATTTACGAAATTGTGCCTAAAGAAATATTACAAAAAGGGGATTGAATCCAATTTTATATTTTTCTCATCTATTTTGTTGAACTAACATATTTAACAAAATTTGTTAATCCTTAATATTTCTTGCGTTTATATAGCAGATTATGATATTACAGATTACAGATTAATATTATCATAAAATATTAATATGTTTTCTATATAAGGGTCCTGTTCACTTTCGTAAATAAGCAATAAAAATTGTTCAAAAAATTTGATTATTGCCTTTGCTATATGGATAAGTACATTTTTATTGTTATCAAACTAACAACCTAAGTTTTGGAATAAGATAAATTCACATTCATACACTTACGATTCGAACCCGGAAATACTTTTCTAATTAACTCCAGCTTTATGAAAACTACATAATTATTTTCTTAATTTTTTAAAAGCCCCTTTCTGGTTCAAAAATTGTTGTGCAAAAATTGTGCTTAACATTTTTAGCACATTCAGACATCATTTAATTACAGGGTATTGGTAAACCGAACTTTCAATTTTTCTTGCTTTTTTAACTTTTAGTGTTTTTGAGGTCTGCCAGCCTGGCGCCAATGATGTCGAGAGTTGATTACGCTTTAATGGCCAAGGCGTTGCACAAAGTTTCCTCCTGCGCACACCGAACGAGCCAACACGCTTGCGCACACACACAGAGACATTTCTAATTATTTAATGGCTGCTCCGCATGCAGTTTTGTTATGCAAATGTGCTCTTGGTGGCGATGGTGCCAGTGGATTGGTGGTGGCGGTGGCCCTTGCCAAATATTTACGGCTGGGACGTCCGCATGCACTAAATTTTTGAACGTAACTGCAAAGCGAAACTTTCCAATCATTATTGCATGCACACACACACACAGCCTGACACACTTGGCTAGGCACGTAATGGCCGCTGCGCCTTTGTGCAGTGATACGTGCGAGAGGCAAACAAAAGGCAAAAGAGAAACGAAACAAAGGCGTTAAAATTAAAAAAAATGAATGAAAAAGCTAGGATGAGAGCTCCAGTCTATGGAGTGCTCGGCTAGCAGATACCCTAAGTTGCGCGCCGAGCTACTCTCACAAACATTCTAGGTTCATGGTATAGATATACACAAAAAAAACAATCATACTCTGCTCAGTGATTTGAGAAATTTTGATGTATCTAGCTCTTATTATTTTTGAGTTATGATCAATAAGAAAAACATGTCTCAAAACCGACTTTTATCGATATTATCGAATTGGAGACATATATAAACAAAAATGTATAAGTCTCTAGCTTTTGTAGTTTTCGATATCGACGCGTACATCCAAACGGACAGACAGGCGGACATTGCTGTATCGACTCGGCTCGTCATCCTGATTAAGAACTTTGTGGGGTCAGAGATGCTTACTTCTGCCTGTTTGCACAAAGCCATTATACCCTTTTTACACATTTTCAAGGGGCGCAGGGTATAAAAACCCCAGTAAAGTATTTTAAGTGCAGGGCGGTGCAGCTAAAGGCGGTGGACGGTGGGCGATTGGGGCGTTAGCCATTAAATTACGAAAAGAGAAAAACTGCAAAGCAACGATTGCATTCTGTTTTCCAGCTTTTTGTTTTATTATTTTCATGCGGCTGCAAGTGACGGGGAGAGGTGGATGGGAGGGAAGGCGTGGTAGTCCCGCCACAGCTTTATCAGATTGCGCATATAACGCTTAAATGGAATATCCTTAGCAGCTCATTGATTTTATAACAATTAAAGTGAACCAAAAGTGAACTCAGCGCTAATTGAAATTCCAGAAAAGCAGCTGCTGTGAAGGCTGTTGCAAAAAATTGAAATCCATTTATGGACGGCAGTGTCTAGGAAATGGTTATCGATGCATCCGGCACCAGTGGCGGCTTCCGGACAGGACTGAACTGACTCTTTCGCTCATTCAATGAGCGGACAGATTAGCCGCTCCTCCATCTAAATAACGAGGAGTCCACAAAAAAATATCAAACGAAAATGGCCCAGAGCAAAGCTCGTAATGATGCGGAAGCTAACAAAAGGCCGCTGCGATACAAAAGGCAACGACAGGCGACAGTGGCCTCTATCGACTACGGCCAAGGGCAAAGGCAACGTCAGAGTCTGGAGGCAGAGTCAAAGGAAGAAACATTCTAAAATTGCGGTCAATTGAAATGGCAATCAAGTTAGTGGCACGTCCTCGTCATGGCCAATATAAGCACAATAAAAGCTCACTCACACACACACACATACACACAAACAATCCGAATAGAGGCTAAAGGACGGGCCAACAGCCATTTGCTGAAATTCACACCACACCACCCTTACCAGAGCGAGACATCAACAAAGCGCAACGAGCCAAAATAATTACAATGGTCAAAGGCATTCGAATACGAGGGACTTAACGAAATGAAAGAGAACCAAATCACGCAGCGCTGACAATAATGTAACAACAAAGGAAAATATTTAGGGCATTTCTTTACCAGATTTCTCCAAATATTTTTCTTTGATTGAATTCATGCTGCACACTTTGGCAAACCAGGAAAAATTATATATGTAACAAGAAATTATCTTATATTTCAGAAGTGTTAAATAAATATATATATAAGGATCATTTTATTGAAATTTAAATGATCAATAGGATACAACTCAAACGAGTCCCTAATCATTCGAAAATCGCGTCTAAAATTGCGGTCTTGAATTAATTCAAATACTCTAATATAAATAAAAAAAGAATAATTAAATGAAGAAGGGCATATCTAGAGCAAACAATAATAATCAGAAGAATTTAATGAATAATAAAACAAGCTGTCGTCTTCAGTGCTTGCTTTTCACAAGTGATTAACGATTCCAAAATATTAGTTACTTTACGAATAGTTTCTTTAAGCAGACCAAAGCCAAAGCAAAGTCGAATATATGAAATAAATGTTTAAAAGAGCTTAAAGAAATGTGTCCACATTGTCCGCCCTGGGATCAGCTTGATGTGGTCTTGTGCAATGTTGCGGTTGGAGAGAGCCACCGCTTGCGACCTGAATTTAGCCAGACATCCTGGCGTGCCAGCCAAAAAATAAAACGAGCACAGGAAATGTGCAGGGCAAAGTAAAAAATAGAAGAAAATAAGAAAACAAAAAATCCAAACTGAAAATCATTTGCGGGAACGAGCATTTCAGTTCAACTGCACTCGTCTGGTCGTAAATGGTAAATGCATTGCCTACTTTGAGGCGCCACAGCACAGTAGTTTTCAATTTAGTTTGGCTATCGGCTCTTATCGCTCCACAGAGTGACTGGCAATTTGCGCAGACAAACTGCAGATGCCGCAGCAAACTTGCAACTTGCTGCAAAGTTACTGCAAATCAACGTCAACAACAACAACAACAACAGAAATAGCAGCAGCACTTCGGTCTGTGGCACAGGCCTAGACGCGGCTCAAAGCTTAACAGTATCTGCTCAGTTGTTGCTGTTGTTGGGTTTTTCCAACTTTTACACGCCATTTGTAGTTGCCAGCAGCGGCAATAGCAGATTTTCCGTTTAGCTTTCATTTGATGGCCTTTTAAAGCCATTTCAGCACGCGCTTCAGCAGACAAAAATACCCAAGAACACTTACGCCGGAAGTTTAGTTCGCGCGGTTACCAGCCAAAAAAAAAGGAACCAAAAAAAAAAAAAGGAATGGGAAAGCAGAGAAAGAACCACAGAGCGTTTTTGGTCATGACGCTGCTTCTACTGCAACTGCTTCTTTAACTCTGCGGCGGCTGTGGCAACGAGCGTCCTGTGAAGCCAGGCAAGCACTTCCTTCCTAAGGACTTGCTCCCCACTGCAGACAACCCCAAAATGCCCATTTGGTGGCAGCCCTAAACGTTTTTCACACATTTCGCTCGCTATTTTGGTGCATTTGTCGGTCGGTGTCTGCTCATGATTTATGTTGTCTCGCCCGTCCAAAATCTTGTTTGAGTTTAAATGGAACTTCCAAGTGTAAAGTCGCATAAAAAATGCACTTGTCTGTCAAGTCAGTCAACGCCTGAACTTGTTCCTGTTATGAACTGGAACTGGCTCAAAAAAAATCAAACGTAGAGAGGCCAACATGCAAAGTTTTAGTTTGTTTTCAAACTGTTTGCTTGTTTGGCCAACTACTTTTGTCCCTCCCTTTCGTCAGAGTTCCATCTTTTTTGTCTTTTGCGCCTTTAAGTGAACCTAATGGCTCCGACATAGATCTATACCCAGCTGTCTATTATCAATAGCTATTCAAAATTCAATGAGTTTATTTGTTTGCGTTTTTTCTGTTTGTCCGAAACTGTTTTCTTTGACTTGTCGCCTTGACTCTTGCTCAACTCAGTTAGCAAAAATTATCGACTGTTTGTTCGCAAGTTAAGAGTTTGCATGAGGAAAGTGCCCTTCACGCTCACAAGCACAAACATACGCACACACACATACACGTGTGTGGCCTCAAGTTGATAAAGATAAGTGCAAGATAAGCAAACGGCTTGTTGGATCAACTATGTGTAGTGTTTGCTGGTCTTTTGGACCCACTGAATGCAATTTAAGGTGCTTTGTACGAAGTGTTGTTAGTGGATTATTATTAGAAGCAGTTGCCTTTTGAAAGGGTAGTTAAAAGGAAAACAAGTTTGCTTATTTATATACTTGGGTCTCCAATATGCAGAGGTGCTTTATGGTTATTGCTCCATTTTTTCAGCATATTTATAATTTGTTTATTTTCTCAAAAAAAAAAAATAATAAAATAAACGATGACCTAAAAGTTGTTTGAAGTAATTCACAAGTAGTTTTTACCGCCTAATTGCAATTTTCAATTGAAATTAATGAATATTTGAAATTCGCTTGTACCGATTTGATCATTTTGTATGCTTACCTCTGTACAAGTAAAATAAGTAAAACTCTGTTTTGTTCTTGTAAAGGGGACAACAATATAAAGTTGATAAGACCCGCTTTATTGATTAGGGCACATAATTAGGAACAGATTAAAAAAGAAACAGTTCCATTTCCGAGGCAGTTTCTTGGCAAGCTTGCACAAAATATAAATACTTTTTTAATTGATATTTTACTTAACTTGTTCTACAACAATTTTGATCAATCACTATTCAAAGCTTTGACTTTTTTGAACACTAAGAACTTATCACAAGCTCTGTCACATATATTTAAGTAAATATATTCTTGTCTTTAATAACAATCGAAGAAATTTGCCTTGCATATCATTTTATTATAACTAATGCATATTTTTACAATTTCTCTTACTATATGTAGTCATTCATCAACCACCCTGACGTATGTGTAACATAAAACGAGAAACACAAAATAATACTGTTCGAAAGACTTGGGCCAGGTAAATTGTGGAAGAACAAACTTTACCTTAGCATATAATAAATAAAAGCTGCGTAAATTTATGAACTTTGCTAATTCACAGCATTTTCACGAGCTCCCCTTTGGAAGCGAGCAGTGGAGTCAGGTGGTCAGTTAAAC
The DNA here is from genome assembly GCF_035044405.1 of Drosophila montana. Lineage (NCBI taxonomy): Eukaryota > Metazoa > Arthropoda > Insecta > Diptera > Drosophilidae > Drosophila > Drosophila montana. The sequence goes on from NW_026996881.1 coordinate 554,514, forward strand.
ACAACAAAAACCAAAAGCAACGAACAACATGGAAAATTAGTATGGCAAGCTTACACCAGCAAGCTGTAGGGGATGGGGGTTGCGGTGAGGTGCAGGTTGTACATGTGGAAAGCTTGTTAATAGCTTCATTTATGTTAGTTCATTAGCAAAGCCCAGCAACAATACACAAGATGGTTGATTATTGTTTTTGTTGTTGTTGTTGTTGTTGTTGTTGTTGTTGTTGTTGTTGTTGCTGTTGCTGTTTCTGATGCAGTTGGATTGAGTTGGATTGGCAATTGGCAAGTCTCGAGGCGTTGGCCATCAATCAAATCAACAAATGGCCAACTGACTGCACAAAGTTGTCGACTGACAGCGAGGACCCAAAACCAAAGACAAGGGAAATGAAATGAAAACTGAAATGAACACACACACACACAGCAGAGATGGGTTGGGGATGGATAACTTCGGCCCAACGGAAGACCACAATGGCAGTTCGACAATGCCCCGAACACCGTTGCCACGTGAGACAGGCAGTCAACGAATCAGGCAACCAATCAAGCGGCGTGTGACATGCAACTGAAGCGTGCGTGCCCAGCAACTCGCGCCCTTTCATGCATTATGAAGTCAGTGCACAGCCAGCAGGCACACCTCCTGGACTGGGCTGTCAGTGCAGCCAGGCGACTTGGCGACTTGGCAACTTGGCAACTTTTAGCTAGTTTGTAGTCAGCTTCGGCTCACTTGGTTAGCTTCACTGGCTCGCACGTTTGCTCCATCAACCTGTCCCTGCCCATCTGTTTACCACACTGCACTGCACCTGTGTGTACCCCCTGCTGCTGGCGACACGTCAATGCTTTCATCATTTAATTAACTGTTTCGCCTGGCGTACGAACAGGTTGGCTGGCTGCTTGGCGGCCTGGACAACAGACTATGGACTCCAACTCCTGCCATGCAAAATATGATGAAAAATCACATTTCAATATGCGCAACAGCAGCCAGAGCTGCAGGAGCCGGTGCAACGTCTACATGGCCCACGTTGCATGTCACATGATTGATCGCCTAGACTTGCTGCGCCTAAACGGGAAATTTAACTGTCACTCGACCGCAACCGCTCCCCCGAGGTAATTGGGATACTACATGGCGCCTACTACTACTTGGATGGCTCCACAGAGGTGTGGTAAGAATATTAAATATGAATTATGAGCCTATAATAACTCATAGAAATTATATTTGAAAATTATTAAGGTTAATCGAATGAAATTCCATAGTTAAAATCAAAGTTTTTAATCTATTTATAATCATTGAAACTTTTGAAAAGTGGTAAACACGTCCTGATTGAATTTTCACCAAGATTTTGTAACTTTGAATATAAGTTTGGGCTGTTTGAATTGTAAACGGAACATTTTCACACTTACTTTTTCTGCGAATTTTCCACACTGGCGGGTGAGCTTGCCCAAAAACCCCTAAAATCGATAAGTACATTTATAAGTTTTTCGAGAGCTAGAGACACCAAATTTGGTGTGTAGACTCCATACTGGACTGGAATATACAGATGAAGAAAATTTCACTTATTAAATACTTTCCCCTTCCCAAAGTAGTTAAAGAAAAAAACGCATTCTTAGAGGCTTAGTCTTTAGTATTCGTAGACATTCTTATGCCATGCTTTCATAAAGATCGGACAAAAAGTACCCTAGTAAATCAGGATGCATTTCCCATAGCCTGATGATAAGGGAAGAAGCAGCGCAGCAGCAGTATGTGGAAGGAAGCTAGCTGGTACTAGACTAGACTTTATATTAAAGAGATTAAGATATAACATTAAAGAGATTGCGAACTGAGTACTTAAAGTCTCGTAATCAAACTTAAGTTCTGTCTATAGTACGTTATCTGTATAGTGCACAAACATTTATATTTCCCCATATAGAAAAAGAATGCTTTTTCATTTTCCCTACTACATTCCTTACCAACACATCGACAATTGCGTTCTCAAAGCTTTCCTCATAAGCTCTAACAAATCGCATCAATGTCTCTTGTGGCTTTGCTTTCCATTTCCAACAACACAAAAAAGCAGGAGAACAACAACTGCAACAAGAATTCGCGACTATCAAATTAACAGATAAAATCCTACGAGCAGAGAGCAGGGGTGACTTTGGGAGGGTTGGGTTATATAATTTATAGTTGTAAATCAGAAGAGCAAACAGAATTGTTTACGACTGAGTTAGAGAAAGAAAAAAATTTCGAGCTTTTGTAGATTGAAAAGAAATTCAGCGCGATATTTGCGGTGATTTATGTATTATTTTCGACGTTATTTGAGTTTATATTTAAAACATTAGAAAACAAGAACAAAGCGGTGGCAAGCAAAGGGCGTGCGGGCAGCAGGGCGCAGCGCGGCACATAGATAAAAACAAAAACTGCACAATGGAAAAGAGCTGAAAAAAAAAACAACAGCGAGAGAGAGAGAGAGAAAAACGGAGTTGAATGTAGGTAACAAACAACCAGCAAACAGGCAGACAGACAGAGAGATAGTCAGAAACAGAGACTGAGAGCAGAAGAGACAGATAAAGTGCAAAGGGCAGACGGACAAATAAAGCGGAAATGTTAACGGCAACGAATGGCGGCAATGTTGTCTGCAGCCGAGGGCAGACCTTTTATAAAATGTGTGCGTATTTATGTGTATGTGTGTGTGTGTGTGTGTGTGTGCGTGTGTGTGTATGAGTGTGCAGGGGCTGCAGTTTAGTTAGATTTTCTGTTTGTATACATACTATATTAAAGGGCATTTTGTACATGATTTCCGCTTAAGCACATGAGTAAGCTGCCCGCCCACCAAGGCGCACCGCCCTCCGTTGCGTTTAAATTTATGTTGCAATTTATACTTTTGGACATCATTTCGAAGCAGTTGCCAATTTAAATTGACTGTCAGTTAAGTTGAAACTGCTGTATAAAGCACGTAGAGCAACTGCGATAAGACCAAACTAGCAGCAGCACAGTCAAGTGCTTTAGGTTCGGGAAGACATGGATTGGAAGCGGCAGGCAGGGCTCACAGGGACAACATTTGTTGACATTAATGCCCTGGAGTAGGGCTTGACGGTTCGCGTTGAAAAGCGCAGCATTGCAGCTGGCAACTTGCAATTGTATTCAGTTACACTCATATACACACACACGCACACACAGAAAGACACACACTGAACGCAAGTGCTTGAAAATTGTCTACATAGAAGTTGCAGCAGCAGCTGAAAATAAAAGCAAAGAAGTGTCACTCACAATGGCACTGAAGTGGAGCACTTGCATGCAGGCTCTGTTGTAGGGTCCAGCACATGCATTCATATACAATATATACACGCGCTCACACTTACAAAAGGATCAAGTAAATATGTGTGTTGTTTATTCAACAATCGGCAACAGGCTATGGAGCATCTGCCTAGGGTCGAGTTGGCTTAAAGTGAGCTTTTCAATTATTTAAGAGTAAAAGCTATCGAAATACTTATGCATTAAGGCACTAAAGATTATAAGGCAACTAAAGCTCATGATAATGTTAAGGAAGATTAAAGTAAATTCTGGGTTTCAAAAAGCAATTATACGAACAAGTAGCTTGTTTATCAAGAAGTCCAGGAGGAATACCCAAAACAACTGCTTTTATTCAAAATTGAAGTATATATTCCAGCGACCAAAAAGTCAAGCTATAAATGTGCGCAATAAGTCAGACATTTTCATGAAGACAGAAAATATTTCATATTATTTTTATTATTATTTTATATTTTTTTGCGTTGGATAGATTGCTGTGCTTTCTGCTGCTGCTATGCTGCTGCTGCTGGGCACAAAAATAACAATTAATTCCGGATAAACACATTTCCTAATTAAAAAATTCCTTTGTAACATGATGGGCTAAAGCAGCACAAAAACAAAGAGAGAGCCAAATGAAATTAAGTGAAAACAACTAAGCAAAAAAAATCAACCGACAAGGGAACAGCTTACAAAACTGACAGGCCAAAGGACGACCCACACAAAATGAAGAAGATAAAGGAGAGAAACGAAAATGTGCAAAAACTTTTGGACAAGAGCATGAAATGCGAAATTTCTACGGAATGCTGAGAGTTTTAGAAAGCAGCAGCACACGAAGTCAGCTAGTGCAACACATGGCGTATACGTAATGCGATTTCAATGGTTGCCAACGTGACGCACGCGCTCAATGTGTCTGACTCAAAGGCCAAAAATTTAATCATCTTTCGTTCACTAAGCTGATTAAGGTCGCATGCAGGAGGTGTCTCCCTTCCACTCCTGCCTTCGCCTGACACCCCAATTTCATCTTTGCAGCCCTTGCGTTTTTTGTCCGCATTTCCATGAAGCAAGTAATTTATTGTTTGTAGCGTAATTAACCCGCTTCGTGGTCGCGTTTCTGGCTTTCACACTTTCCTTTTGGCGACTGCTACCTAATGATGCTATACACATTTTGAATGCTTTTTCTTCGCTCCTTGGACCCAATTTGTATACCCTAATTAATGCCTAAGAATTTGTTTTTTAAACTATGATACGGCTGCAGAAATTTTCGTCAACTTCATATTCTTATGACTCAACAGCTAATGCTTTTTTCCCTTTTTAATTATTCACTAATTAGCATGCAATTTCACTTAAAACATAAGATTTTAAGTCAGAATATTGTTACAATTAGAAAAACAGGTGATAAAAACGCTCATTCAGTTTGACTCCAGGGTATCTTCTTTCCGGTTACTAAGGGCTCACCCATTTAATATTTGTCCTATCAACCCGAAACCCCTTGCAAAGGCAACAAAAATTTCATTTCATTTGGGAGATTTGAGTCTTATCTGCGTGAAAAGTCTTCAAAGTAATTAGTTTTGCTTTCGGTCAAGCTGTATCTGTATAAACCAACCCCGAGCCCCATTGCGCCCCGGCCTTGTTTGTATGATCTTATTTCGCTGATATTTCACAAATTGCGAGCAGCTTGGCAATATGGTCATGCTGATTGGGGGGACTATGCAGGGGGGAGAAGGTAACCTGTCAGCTGGCAGTTGGCAACTGGCAACCGGCAACCGGCAAATGTCAGCTTAGACCCTCTCCACTAGCCGCCACATCAACAAAATGAAATGACAGGCAAATTAAACTTGAGTAGATGACAGCCAACAGACAATTTATCAGATATATCCGTTTATATATTATACATATAAAAACTTAGAAATAAATGATAACGGTATAAAAGAGACTATGCGTGCACATATTTATAGTAATTTTTTTCGAAAGTGGCGAAGAAAACCTTAACAGAATTTGTTATTCTTATTATACTAAATACTAAAAATATTTCGCAGGAAGCCAAGTAATCCGTTTAACTAAAAGTTGTCGAAAAACATTTACAAGCGTTACATCTCTATAAACACAGTAGTATTTTATGAAATTTTGTATTATTTTCAGGTCTTTCATTTGGAACTGATACATTTTGTTGGTGTTGGGATTTTTTTTTTTCGACAAGTATTTCTAAAACATTTCGTTTTATCTCCCCTCTCAGAAATGGCCAGCAATGCGCCTACCCGTAAGCCAAGCAACGTACTCAGCAGCCGCATTAGCTACAAGCCACTGAAATTGGAAATGCCGCCGCTCTCGCGTGGCTTTCAGCAGCCGACGATTGTCAGCGTCAATGCCAAGGATGCCAACAAGGATAATAAGGATAAGGACAGAAAATTGAAGTCGCCGGCGCTAAAGGCGAACAGCAATCCAAAACAATACGGCAAACGTCCAGAAGTCGCCGAACAGATGCGTGCACCAGCAGCACCATCAGTTCCACTGGCAACTCCCAAAGCTCCATCCAACGAGCGTACCGTGGTGCTAGCCAGGCACGTGGATCAGGCTCATCTTGTTAAACAAACACGCAAGCCCAAGCTCGATGGCACCGTGTCCAGGACAAGGGGTCTACGTGCAACGGCCGCTGAGACAACGCTTTCCCCCAGCAAGCAACCGAAGGAGACAAAATCACCAGACAAGGCAGAGCCTGCTGCACACCGTCAGATTCGGACCAAAAACCAAAGTCACAATACCAAAGTATTCTTCGATAAGTATCTCAAATTCGCCTACGATCTGAGCACACCAGATGGTGTACGGCAGCTAGAGGCGCACTTCTTTCCCGCGGAGACCCATCAAAGCAAACAAAATACCAGAAAGAAGAGCGATTCAGGGGATTCATCTGAGAAGCAACACTTCCCGGACGAAAGAATGTCGACCATGAACAAGCACGCCGATACCGTTGAGCACATTCTGCAGCAGTCTAAATGCTTTGAAAATGTAAAAGAAAAGTAGCGCGTACCAATCGGTCCCACTCAACTTTTAGTCCAAATTTTATGGTTTTTAGATCCGGAAATTGTATTCAAAATAATTGCAAATTATACGCTAGTTATTTGCTAGTTACCATTCGAGTTAAATTAAACAAGTAAAGGGCTGCATACATTAATTGCTCAACCCACAAGGCACGTGTGTTTCGATGATTGGCAAATTCACACTTACACACACACACACATTTGTAGCAACTGTTGTGCTGCTTCTTAGTCTAGCCCCAAAAGTTCTGTCATCGCTCACCTTTCATTGTATAACTGTCAGGGCTTAAAGCATTCATAAGCGTACCCGAACCTCTGTAAATTTGTTACACTTTTGAGGGAGTTGAGAGTTTAGAAGAATGATGTAGTCCCGAACTTATTAGGCAACCTCCAATTCTCTGTTTCATTCCACAAACTTCGAGAATAGCATATATTTTAATCAACTTTTTGAACAAGTTTTAATCTACATATGTATCTAACTATTCAGCCCAAATGCGTGTTTTAATGTCAATGTGCATTACCCGAAGTTCAAAATGATTTTATGATTGTAATAAAATCGTTATCCATTCCTTTTAAGGCAAAAAAGGAGCCACACACACTACAAAAAAAAGGGGAAATGATATTTTTGAATGCAGTATAAAATCAAAAAGATATCGAAAATTTAAAAAGAAAAATCTGATCTGCGTACTTCCGCTTGATAGGCAAAATATGAGGATATTGATATGATGCGTAAAACAATGCTGATCAGGAATATGTCTGCATATGTACTTTATGAGGTCCTCCATTAAGAGTATAACAACTTATTTTTAATTACCATATGAGTACGAGGGCTGTGGCCTAGGCCTAATGGGCGTTAATAACAGTACGCTGCGAGCTGGCTAGTTCGCCCCAAAAAACAAAAGCAAACATTTTTGCACACACTTTAAATGAAATTTATTGTCTAGCTGTGTGGTCAGCCCACACATGCAAATGTGTTATCCTTAATTACACACAAACACACACCGACACCCACACAGGCAAGCCGCAAGCTCATTCAGCAAAAGGCAGACACCAACAGACAAAAGCATCGCACTGGGCATTGTAAATCATAATCAAAACAATAGAACAAATGAAGCTAATGTGGTGCATGCAAACAACAACTGGAACAACAGGGTATAGAGGAGGTAATGCATGGTAAGGGGTACGATGTGTAGATGCAGGCTGTAACTGCATATGGTCAGGGCCAACTTTAAAATAGCCAACAAATTGAAATGAACAAAATTCTGTAGGCACAGCATGATTTTACAATATGACATTAGCGAGTACCTTATACAGAAGTGCAAGTATCGATGTTTTATTGTACTTAAAATGTTCTCTGCTTAAAACTAATATTCGTGTATAAAATATCGAAAATACTGCGGATTAAAAAATAGTACTTATGCTGCTACTAACGATAGGCAATCAACTATACTTAACACTTTTACACTTAATGAATTATATCATTGTAAGAGTAACTAGATTTTGTTCAGAGTTTGATTAATTTTTTAATGAATTACCGGATTCAAAAAAAAACTAGTACATAAAGCCCTAGCTAGAATGAACGAAACTTTCTTTTTCTTAGTTTTCAAAGGGTATAAAAACCTTGTATGGATGCTTAACAAAGTTAAACACATATTTTTTTCACTTTAATAAATAATACACATATATTTTGTGATTTATTATCAACACATACGTATATATAAATTCAATTCATATTATTTTTTGAGCAGTGCGGTAACAATAGAGCGTAATTAGCGCGAATTGATTTATGCGATCGCCGATGCAGCTGTATTAATGAAAACTGACGCGGCCAGCTGCTGCAACAAACGTGCTTTATGAAATGCAAACAATGTGAAAATTCAATTCAAATCAATTAATGTGCAAAATAATAACAAGAACTTCAAGAAGATATATTGCCTATTGAATAACATTTACAACGCTGTATGTAGTTGGTTGACATCGGGTCAGATCTATATTTGAAAGCATTTGGTCCCCTTCAACCAGCTGTAGCAGTGGTTGAAGCCAACAAGTGAACAAAAAAGCTTAACAAAAGTGAACGAAATAAAAATAACGAGTTATATTAAGAAATGCACATTGTTAGATGAAAATAAAATAGGCCAAACCTAGCTACTTTATTTGTCACAAAAAAACAACGCCAATTGAATCCCTTTGGACAAAATACGAGTATTTTAAAGAGCAAAGTGATTAACAATACACTGAACAAAATGATTCCAACGATCAACTTAGCAACGTTTCATTGTTCAAAAATTAACTCAGATAAATATTGTTTAGGACCTAGCTTTGCATGAATTTACTCATATTTATATTCGCGACAAATTTAGTTAAGGCATTATAAAATCTTAGTTCTAAGAAAAGAAAATAGAAAAAATTTTAATATATATAAATAAAGAAATTCATTTATCTCATAAATTAAAGTGCAAAAAATAAAAATTTAAGAGTGTTACTTCACTTACGTGCATTCACACCATCTCCGAAAGCGCTTCCATCGATATAATGGGCGATGATCTACCGTATCAAAAATTCACTACGAATTGCACAGTAAAATAATTTAGAAAAAAAAGAACGCACTGGATAAAAACTTTTTTTCGAACTCGCATGAGACTTGCATTCTCTCTCATTCTCTTCTTTCGTTGCTCTAAGCATGGAACGAATATGTGGCAGGGCAAAAAAAATAACGGAAATAATGAAAGAAGACGCAATTAAAATTTGACTATGCGGTTACATTCTTTTGCCGAAAAAGAATAAAAACCACATTACTAACTGAATATTTAAATTATGCGCTTAAGGCGACTTAACTACGCCCATGGTGTGCACAATAGATCTTATATCATTTTTCTACCACTACACTCAATAAAAAATAAAAATGCCGGTTCGCTTTTATGTGGCGAAAATTATGTCGACGTCAGCCACCAGGAAATGATTTCCAACTGATTTTTGGAGTTTCGGCGACGGCGATCGTCTCTCCCTTTTTTTCATTTCTCGAACTCGCATTTTCGAACAGGCGAGAGAGTACGTACGAGATTCGAAGAAATGTGATAAAACTGGGCTCAGCTGATTTAGCTATTTGCGTCAAGGCAAATTAATGACAGCAATAACAGATGCAGAACACCGCATACTTCGGTTGTCGGCAGTCGAAGAAGAAATTTGTGCCGCTGCTAATTGCAGAAAGCCGAGAGAATATAATATCTCATTCTGATAAATTTATAAGAATATTACTAAGCGCCACAATAGGCAGGTTGAGACAAAAGTGTTATTTAGAGTTTGGATCGAAAGAAAAAAGCGGCCTAGCGAAAATCTAGCTTACCCCTGATTGGGTCTGGCGACTGGCAAATGGCTCAGCGATCAACAGTCTTATCAGAAAAAATACTTCTCCTCAGAAGTTAAGCACGATTGTAAATTGGCGCACTTCGAACTTTCTATGAGTCAACCTTTTTCTACGGTGCACAGTGTACAAGAAGGATCTGAGCTATGGTCGCCTTATGGACAGCTATTTACAGATAAGCATTTATCTATTATTATACTTTTTTCTTTCACTCGTTATATCGTAATGCTATATCGCCTAGGTTGAGCCATAGATGGCGAGATTTACATTACGATATTCAAAAAACATGCTCTTTCAACAATCTTCGAGTTTATTTTGGGAACTGAATATAATAAAAATGTATATCAAAATTGATGTTGTTTAATTTAAAGAATACGATATTACGATATTTTCTATTATTATAGACACAAGTCCAAATTGCCCACCCTCGTAGCCCGGCCAAATCTCATCCAAATTTCCCGAGGTTAGGCTCTTTGTTCATTTTTTGGCGTATAGATCAATTAGACATATAAATCCGGCATTATTATTCTTGGTCAAAATGTATGTAAAAATGGTACCGTCAAATATCCTACTTATATGGACATAGGTTGAAATTTTCCACTCCCATAGCTTGGTCAAAACTCAACCGATTTTCATAAGGTTTGGCTTTTTGTTCATGATTTGGCCTCTAGATCAATTTGGCATCTTAACCTGGAAACATTGTTCTTGGTTAAATTCTTGTAACTATGGTACTTCCCACTCCCATAGCTTGGTCAAAACTCGACCGATTTTCAATTTGGCATCTACATCTGGCAACAATATTCTTGCTCAAAATTCATAGGATAATGGCACCCTCAAATATCCTATATACATAGGTCGAAATTTCCCACTCCCATAGCTTGGTCAAAACTCAACCGATTTTCATAAGGTTTGGCTTTCTGTTCATGGCTTGGCATCTAAATCAGGTAACATTATTTTTGGTCAAAATTGATGTAAAATGGTATCAAATATCTTATATAGACATAGTTCGAAATATTTATACATTTTATGGCTCGATGCCTGTTACCTCTGCACAAAGCCATCATTCCCCTTTTAACCCATTTGCAATGGTCGTCAGAACTTAGAACACTAAGATAAAATTCTTCGAGTGGATATTCAAGCTCTCACTGCGATTGCTTAAAGGTATATTTCATAAGGTATACTTCATAGGCTGCATACCACAAATCATGTTAATTTTCCAAATATTTGAGGCGAAAAGAATGCACACAAATCGAAGTAGCTGAAATTGATGTAATGGCAAATGAATTTAGCCAAGTGCCTTAAATATTTACTACTTAGACGTCAGTATATAGTAGATACATTCGTTATATGTGAAAGCATTATATGCAAATATTTGCTGGGTTCTGTACAAATGCATGTGGAGCACAAGTATATCAAACAGTGTGCATTATTGAATGGACGCGGAAATGTCAAACAAAACGAACTTAATTAATTTTATGCCCTTTGGGTGTGGAAATTGCAATTGCGATAGAAATTGATATGGAGATCTGCAACCGGCTACTCAATTAGTTAACAAACTTTGCACTAATCAACCCAAAAGCAAAACTGCCAAACAAAATCGCCATTAAATTTGGACTTAAATCAAGTGATACGCAAATATGCACAAAATGACAAGCAAATAACAATTAGCAAAACGAGCTGAACATAACCAAGGAAAACCAAGCGAAGCCCAAATCCTAGTCTTAAATTTCTGTGTGTATAATAAATTGCATATAATCCAATTGGAATTGTTAAGCGAAATGCCCGCTCCAATCGGAGCCCGGGTAGAGAAAGTTGCCTGTCGGCTAGGCAATAAATTATTCAATTATTCGAATTTACCCAATAGCCTCAAAGTTCAAATTGCAATTGAATTTCAAAATGGGCGGCGTTTAATGAAGCTGCTGCAAAATGGAGCAGAAGCACAAAGAATTCACAGAACAGCAGGGTATATTAAAAAATCAAAATAAAATATTCACTTTTTCTCGCTTTTTAATTTTTTTTTTTTGTAGCACGAAATTCAATTCAATGTAGATTTACATGCAGCCAAAGGCGTTGCAGGTTTCTGTTTTTCTCTTAGCTTTATTGAATGCGAACGCTTGACAAATCACCGCACAGGACACGCAGCACACAGCGCACAGGAGGCAGGAGGCAGGACGCACAGGAACTGCCTGCGGCCGTGTCATGAAATGAAATCGACATGAAACCAACGTGACCAACGTCATTAATTATCGCCAGCAACGTTGTGCACAGCTAATTACGACGCGGCTGTGTCCCGCCAGGTCGAGGCAACGGGCGGCGCACGGCCTGTGGGTCAACCACTGTGGGAGACAGGGGTGAGGAGTGGGTGCAGCGGCTGTCGTTACTCAACATGATGGTGCATATTTTGCATTTGGCCACGGCTTAAAAGTGCGCGGCAGGCCGCAAATATAATATGCAGAGCATGGACCTGTCCAGGCCATCAGCAGGTCAGGTTGCAAAAAATGCCAGAAGTTCGAATGTTGTTGTCGAGCAATTGAATACGCTTTCCGAAAAAATATTTTAGTTTTTTGCATTATACATTACATCAACTTTTTTCTTACATCATCACTTTTATAAAGCACATATTTTTTATATACTTTAAGCCGTAGTATAACCATGCATATCGCTTTATAATATTTTCACCTTTTCCGTCCCAATTGCTTGCCATGGTAACTTGTTGGCTTTTACGCTCATCTATCGACAAAAATTGGCAATCAAACAGTTTGTCATGATATTTTTAATTGCAACCAACAATCCAAGTTGTGTTTCTGGTTACAAGTTCTTCATGGTGAATTATGCAAACAACTCTTAAAATCTTTATGGCCTTCTTGTTTACATCCGAATACCTAACTCTTCATTATAATCATAACATTGCAATTGGGATTAATTTGCTTTTCTCTGAGCTTTCCGGCTGTGCTTAGCATACAGTGGCTAGGCCGATGGATAACCTTTCCGATCGCTTATAAATTCCAAACATTGCACTTTCAAAGACTCGGGGAAGATTTCAGTCAGAATGCTCGTATTATACAGCCGCAGCAGGAGTTGAAGTCGACTTTCTACAACAACTTTGAGCACCTCTTCCGGAACGTTAGTTAAACTAATTATAATAATAATAATAATAATAATTATAATAATAATAATAATAATAATGAAAATAATAATAACAGTAAATAAAACTATACTTCAACTAATAATATTTAAATGTATATCCTAAATCAATATATTATGTTTATAGGCAACAAAGGCATATACAATTTAATATGTCCCGGAAAGTGGAGCAAGGGCGATATCTATTTAAGTATTGTACATATAGCCTCTAGTCATACATAACTATTTGATATATTTTGGAGCATTTGTAACCGCTAACTGCTGACTGACTCTGAGTTATGATGCTCACAATCCATTGGATTGTGCATTGTGTTTGGGTGTGCTCCGCACACTCAACGTCACTCGCATGGAGGAGAGCCGAACTTGACGAAAAGATGAAGATGAAAGATGAAAATAAAGACGCAAGACGCAGGACGAAGGATGGAGACGAAGATGCCGCGCAGATGGCAGATGGGGAGCTGCTGACCGCACATTCATTTCGTCATTTTACAAACAAGTCGGTGTAAAAGATAAGTCGTGCCAAGTACGAACTTAAGCCACTGAAGCGAAAGATACACAACAACAGCAACAAAACACAACTGCCAAGCTACATTGCGAGCAAGCGACCGCAAAGCCAGCAGCACAAAGGACATGCCAGAGCAATTCCTCTGCGGCTAGTGGCCTGATGCGCTACTGCTTGTTTGACGGTGGCTTGCGCAGGGGGGAGCTTGAGAGGAGCTGCGGTTATGTCAATATGACGACAATAGGATTTCCTACGATAAGCTGCAGCGTAGTCCTTGATTCGCTTATGGACAGCGACAGTGGCAGAGGGCTCAGGCCGCAGTGTCCGCTGCTCTGACGTCCTCTGAAGTGCTCGCTGATAAATTAAATTCGCAAAGAAATGCATTGAATTAACCCCCTTCTAACCCCCTCCCGCTGCGGCTGCCGCCTACAAACGTAATTCCTGTTCGCGGTCTTACCGATTGTAGACGTCAGCAGTTTATAAATATTTCACTTCATTGCACAGCATTCTTTTACATATATGCTTTACAAAGTCCACGTAATATGTAGAAAAAAACATATCTATGGCATTTACAATAGAAAGACTGTCAGCAAAAACAAATATTATCCTGGTTCGTGACCCAGGTTTATTATGGATGTTGTGCTCATTCAAGAAATTTACCCACATTGAAAGGAATAAAAATATACATATATAAGAATAATTTTTCTAAAATTAGGAAAAGGAATCGTTTTTTCAAAGGTCGTGCCATTTAAATGGTTTTATATTTCAGGACCCAAATTTAGGAAGAGTTTATATAGGAGCTCTCTCGCTAAACAAAATAAAATAAATGCAGAAAAAATTAAATAAAAATCCCCAAAAAAGTGTTAAACTTCACCATTTTTTAAGAAACTTATTTAAAAAAATTTATATAACAAGTAAGAGGTTCTAGTCGGGAACTCCCGACTAGGGGGTACCCTGACCCCTCTTCTTCCGACATGCGATAGGTATAAAATGAAAAATACTTGATATATATATACTGTTCTAGAAGCTACATGTCAAGTTTGGTGACTCTAGCTCATATTAACTGCCGAAATTACTCAAAATGCAGGATTTCGATATTGATTTTTATCGATTACTTGGAAACGGGGCAAGTTATCGAATATCGGAAACTAACTCGATCTGCGCGGGCACTAGGAGGACCAACAGCCAAAATTTCAAGTTTCTAACTCTTATAGGTTCTGAGATCCTTGCGTTCATGCATAAGTTCAAACGGACGGACGGACGGACAGACGGACAGCCAGACGGACAGACAGACGGACATGGCTAAATCGACCCGGCTGTTGATGCTGATCAAGAATATATATACTTTATGGGCTCGGAGATGCCTTCCTTCTGCCTGCTACATACACTTGCACAAATACATAATACCCTTTTTACCCATTTTCAATGGGTTCAGGTATCAAAATTGCTAGAATAGTCTAAATAGTGACTGATAAAGTACTGTTTCTGCCATATATTTGCATATTCCCTTAACCTACGTTTTAACAAAAACCCATTGGCAACATATTAATACCTAAATAAATAAATAAACAAATTGAAAGATATCGATTATTTGTATTTGTCAATCCGAAAAAAGCTCTGAAACTCTAAATTACCTTAAACCCTTTATTTGACCAGTCATTAGCGAGTATTGTGCAAGACGGTCATTGTACAAAACGCATATACTCATTCCACTTTTTGAAGGAGTATAAAATTTACAAATAAAGCAGCTATGTATTGCTAAATGCCTTTTAACCTATTGACAACATTTGAAATCTCAATTAAATGTAAGTTGCTTAGCAGTTCGACGCTAACGTGATATTTAGAAAATTAATTATACCCGTTTATCACTTTAGATATATATAAAATACAGATTATGTTTCTCTTTATTATTTTATCGCATTATGACATTAACATTATTTTCAGGACGAATTTTATGTTTGTGCATGTTAAGTAGAAATGAACTGAGCCGGGTCGTCACACAAACATTACAAATATGTATGTATGTATGTATATGCACAAGAGTACTCTGTATGATAAGTACGTATGTAATTTATGGATGTGCAAATTTTATGTATTTTAAAAGGCTCAAATGTTTGGATTTCATTCGGCGCTCTGGCAAATAAGTCATGAAAGGACTTTAAAAGGAAATCTGTGCAGAGGCCATGGCAAGGACACAGACAACTGCAGCAGAGCCTAGGTGAGCTGTAACTTTTGGGCTGGTGGCCATAATATGGGCAATATTTCTTTTGCTGACATAACTTTTTATGCGAACGGACTAAAAGGACTAACAGCCAAAAACGCTGCTGCTCCTGCTGAGAGGCTGACTCTGAGTCTGAGCCTGTGACTCTGACTGGGACTGGGACTGAGGCTCAGACCGGCACAGAGCATGTGACTGTCGTTCTTATTGGGCCGGTGGCGGAAATACGCTTCACGTTTTACTGAATTTGAAATTTGAAAATTATTCATGAGCATGTGGAAATTAAATTCAGGTCCGCACAAAAGAGATTTATTTGTCTGCTATCCTCTCAATCTTTATCTATACAAAATGAAATGTAAAGGCGCACGCAAAAAAAAGAGATAACACGATTGAGCAGTCATGTAAGGCACCGAAACCCAAATGCCCTTCTAAATAATCCTAACTGAGATCTTCGAATGCAAAATGGGATCAACTTGGATTAACATACAAAAGAAAACATTCTTTCAAATGACCCCTATATCAGATTTTACCAAATAAGAAAAACGGTTTTCAAAACCGAACATTTTCACGATATTAAGATCGTGAATAATGATTCTTTTATTTCGGTGATATTATTAGATTTTATGATAATGTGTCTAGGCCTTAGGCATTTATTCATTTTAAACAATGTATTATTTACTTCTGTTAAATGAATAGAAAATATTAATAGAAATGTATATATATAAAAACAAATAACATCATGATTTAAGCTATCAAAAGTGAAAAATGGAGGATTAATGGCAGCCTCACTGCCCAACTGTGGGTCATACTTAGTATCTGTTCTAAGTTAGCTACACAATTCGTGACAAAATCGTAATATCTTTCGTAAGGGCAATGAAAAAAAACTAATGCACGCCAGAGTCAGGGGAAGAAGTAGAAGTGTGGGGAAAAGCTATTTATCTGCCTGAAGCGACAACGTCGTCTCCATCATCGTCGTGGGATTCAATGTTCATGTTATTTTGTTTTTTTTTTTTTCAACTTATCGCAAGTTTTCCATTATAAAATTAGGTCAGCTGCAAAAATAACTCAACTCAACTACTTTAGGAGGCGCTTTTTTTTTGTGCTGCGGTCGCCAGGGCAAATATTTAGTTGGACGAGCGTTGGCATAAAATGGGAAAAATGCTAATTTGTCAGTTTTAGGGCTGACATTGGTCAGAAACTCAGCACCCGGCACCGAGTATTCGCAACAAAACCAGATCCCATACCAAATGTGCTGCCGCTTCGTTGTCATAAAAATTGTTTCCATTACAATATGCTGATTTCGTACATTTATACAGCCGACCGCTTCGCATCTTTTAGTTTTGCCTTCTTTGAGGCAACTTAATTTCAATATTTTGCCATTTCTTTTTTGTTGGTCCCTGCTGCTGACATTGGTGTTCAGTTGTTAGACCAAAACCCAATTTCTATTTGCGCATATCTCTGTAAAGTTTATTTTGCAAAATGGCAAAATTTGTCCAGCTAGTAGCTGGCCTAAGCGCCACCTGCATGTTCCGAAATAGTTGTGCTTATTCTGGCCTAATGCATTTTGAAGCTTAACAGCAATCATATTTTTATACCCTGTACTTATTGAAAATACGCAAAAATGCAGCAATATTGCAGTTGTGCAAATGAATGTAGCTGACGGAAGAAAGCGTCTTCGACCACAAAAAGTATACATCATACTGTTTGTCTGTGAGTCGGTTTTTATAAAGTATACAAAGATTTGTTGGATACTGGGTATGTCGTAGTCGTGCACTCTCGACTAGAGCAATCATTGATTGTCGAGACTAGAGATAAATAAACAGTTTCTTGATTGAAAATTACAAGGAAATTTCAATTCATATTAAATTTATGCTTTACGACGAAAAAAATTACAGATAACTGAATATGCAATATGGATTGTAAGTTACTTTGATCATAAAAATATGATGACTTAACGTTTACTAAATAACATTTCTGTTGAAAACATAAAGTATTTATTGAAAATTAAAATATGATAAAAATATTCTTCTCTGACGACTCGGCTTTAAAGTCCTCTTACGCCACCAGAAAGAATCTTGGACTAGTTTTTCAATTTATTTATTAAAAGAAGTTGAACAATACAGAAAATGAATTGGCATATGCAAAAGACGTTTTTTACAATCAAAATTTATTGCCTATAATATATTAATATAATTTCGCACAATTTTCAGTTTCATCCCTTCGCTAATACAAAAATACTTTCATAGCTTTACATAAAAAGTTTATAAATATGTGTTTCAGCAGCTTTGGAAATTCACATGAAACTCTGATAAAGTGGCAGAACACGGATTTTAACAGTTTATTTTTTTAGCATCCGATCGGCTTTCAACTGATTTGCAAACAATTATTTGTTAACATTTTCTGATACGCCTTTCAAAGTCAATTTTTGGCTTTATGTTCTATGGGCGTCCAAATCATTTTAAAATATCTTTGTAATATATTGCCTACATGATAATGGGAAATAGGTAATTTATGTCTAAAAATTGAATCAAATAAACCGTACAAGACTGAAAATACCAACTAGTGTAAATGGATGGCAAATTGACGGGGCAAAGCCGAGAAACACCACCTGGTTACAAATTGTACTACTAAAGCCATATTCGAGATATTTGGTCTTATTTCCATACAAAGATTTTGACCCTTTTTTTGGAAGTAGATGCACCAAAATTGATATGTTGGGTGTCCCATAACACACACAGATTGGGAACTCATGTTTACCCAAAACCTAAAAGAAATTTGTAATAGTTTAAAACTAAAACTTTGTGCTTTGGGCTAAAATTACAATTACAGGGGTGCGGCTAAAAGAAAAAGGAGTACAACCTCAGTGTGTATATGTGTGTGTTCTTATGTATGTATGTATGTATAGCAGACAGTCCAAATATTTGTGACCCCATCTCAGCGTTGGGTCAGGTTGGTTGGGTCAGGTATTTGTAGTAATAAAAAACATGTCTACTGATTAGAGAAATCAATAAAAAAATATAAAAATATCAATTACAATTTCAAATCAACTTGTCCTAAAAACTAACCAAGTGGCTGCTAATAAGAACAACAAATAACAACCGACAATTGATAGCCGCGACATAAACCTGCAACAGTTACAACAACAACAGCACCAGAGCAGCAGGGAGGAGGCGGGGGAGCACAAAAAAATAACCTACTGTCACTTTACGCTGATTGCATCAATTGAAGCTTCACTGTGCCGCACGTCCATTCATCATCCGGTTGCTTCATCAACATGATGACATGACAGCAATGGCGGTTGAGACAACACTGAACCCCCGCAAACCCCGCAAACCCCGCAACCCCACACCCTTCTTACACAGGCCCCTCCCCCACTAACCCTGCCACTGTCCACTGGCAGTAGGGGATCTCGTGCTACGCATGGCCAAACTAAACGAACGCGCCCCAAACTTAAAAAAGAAAAAATACTTTTCAACTTCATTTTGGTGTGTGTGGGTGTGTGTGTGTGTGCGAGAGAGTCTGGCACAAAGAAAATAACGGATTCTTGCGCAAACAGAGAGAACTAAACGAATTTCGAAAATAAAATTACAACTTTGTCCAGGATCCCAAGGATACTAACGAAATTGTTCGTCGTCGTCTGGCCAAAGAATTTTCGCTAGTTGTGCACCCAAAATTAGTGCACAAAAATGTCGGCGACGGGTCGCGCACGGCTTAGCACAAATAAGGGCGTTGGGGTGGGGTGGGGTGGTGTGGCAGGGCTTCGATTAGGGACTGTCGGGTGTAGTCTATGTGGTCAGGCGGCTTGGCTAATGCCGTTCATTACGTTTCTTGCAGCCGCCGAACAATTGGCCATTGGCGATTGCCGATTGGCCATTTTCCACAAGAAAAACCGTGGTGGGGTTGGGGTAGATCCCGTAATCAGGAATGAAAATGAATTTTCTTGTGCTCGGCGCTTGGCTTTTTAGCTGAGCAGCTTAATTGCTTTCATTTGGTTCTGACTACACAGCGCACTCATCGCCCTCCGCACAACTCAATATGACGTTGATTTTTAAGGCACACACACACACACACATTGAGAGGGGTGGGGAGGGAGGCAGACTCAGCTGCTGGCTGATGGCTCTGAGAAATTTTCCAGTGCACTTCACTTGGCAAACAATGATGCAAGAAATTGATTTTCAACAAGCTCAAGCAGACTCCGGGAGCAAAAACGGGCGGAAAACTTAAGGATTGTGCTGCACTCGAAGGGTATCTGTCGCTCTGCCCGCCACCCAACGCCTCCCGATAGTTGCATGATGAAAATGTCTAAGACAATTGCTTTGGCCAAAGTGCAAGAAATAGATAAAATTAGTGATGGACCAGCACCCTCCCAACTCCTCCCCTGCCGTTGCCACACTCAGCTTGCAGCAAATGCTACTTGAGCCAAGGATGTGCAGGTGCTGGCGTAGTCTTGCGTGGGCTTGGGCCTGGGCATGGGCATGGCCGTGGGAGGAGCCGAAGCTAAGCTAAAAGTCGCCGCCTCTTGTCGTCGTTTGTTGCAACTGGGAAGTGCACAAAAAATGCTTCAAACGGCAATCGCTCAGGTGGGAAGAGCTCAGCAGGTGCTCAAGGTAATGCCAAATGCTAAGCCTCTTGACTTTTATATTAAAAATTTTGCTACATTTGTTGCGTATTAAGTTTAATTGGATTTGCGTGCGCAAATTTCATTTGCTTCCACTTTAAATGCGTCTCCACATGTACTATGTATATGCGCATTATATTATTATTATTTTCTCGTTTTTTTTTTTTTTCAGAATACAAAATTAACTTAATTTGCATAATGTGCAATTATAAACGCCCACACACGCACAAATGTGTCTAGGCTTGAAAAATGTTCACTTGCAGTTTTCCTTTTACCTGGCCAGGTTTTCGCCTTGCGCTCGTAGCGCCAGTTTTTTGTTAATTAAAAATTATTGTAATTTTTGTAATGTGTAATTATTCACAAGCACTCGGCCACGGCAACCTTTATTTATTGTAACTATTTTTACACAGCAGCTGCTAAAGCTCACAACGGAAGAAAAAAAACCAAGCAAAAGGACTATCGACGGCAGTGCTGGACTATGAGATACCCTCTTTAGGACATACGCAGTTTATCATAATAGTTTATATAATTTCAGATTGTGCTTAATAGAAAGAAAATGTTGGCTTTTCTTCTTCGTTGACAGCGGAGTTAGGCAATTATATAAGATTGTGCAATAGTGAGTTTCCAACTAGCTAGATATTCCCTAGAATATTCGTAAGTTTTTAAGGATGGGAAATTAAATCTATAAGCTAAGTTGTAGAGTAATAACAGTATGTCAAAATATAAGCTCAGTTTTGGGTGTCAGTCTTTTTAATAGAATAATTTAATATTTTCAATTGAAATAAGTTAATTTTTATAATAATTTGGTCAGTTATCCAAATAAATATAATGTTCTGCAGAAAACCGTTTTTCAGCAAAGACTGGTTCGATCAGGCATAGATTCCGCTGTTATTTAAGTTAGCTTAAGTTAGCGTTACGATAATAGAAATTATATTTAAATTCAAAAAATTCTTTAAAATAACCGACGTTGTAGTTAAACTTTCACCTGTAGGCAGGTTTTGAACAGCTTTCAGTGCTTATTGAAGTGAAATGAAGTCTTAAAGATTGAATAAAATCACTTAAAGCTGTTAGTTAGCATATGTTCTAAGATTTTCCATATGTATTTACATAAGCACAAATATTTATATTTATCTTATCCAAATTAATAAGCTGCTTCATACTAAGCTGGAATATCAATTAATGTTGTGGCCTGCAAGAAGCTATAGAAACTGAACTTTTATAAAAGCCGCTTGCAAGGCCTCACAAAACGACAGCAGCTGATGAGTTTCTGTGGCCACAAATACAATGCCCGTTTGTTCCGCTGGTGGCATGAATCATATTTGGGCAGGAATGGAATATGTGAGGCCATTATCGAATGCCTTGTCTCTTATAAGCAGACAAAAACGCAGGCTGAACAAAAGGCAGCTTTGCATAGCATATGCACCGCACATACACTCACACACACGCACGAACAAATACAACACACATGCACACACATGCACACACAATGCAGTCGTGAATAATAGGCTCTGGCTGCATGCATTAACCAAATGAACCGCAACGCCTGCCATAATATTATGAACAAATACTTAAGTACAAAGTCGCTCTTCCTCTCTTTCGTCCCATGTGGCGTAGGCGTAATGCGAGGCGTTCCGTGGGCATTAAACAAAGGTGAATGCTGCCATGAGTAATATTCAACTGTGAGATACCCAGCAGCTTTACAAAACTTGTGTTCGCAGAGGACATTGGCCAATAGGCACCTCACCATATAAGTTTTGTGAAAAATGGTTTTTGTTTACCTTCCGGTGAGTCTTTTTCGATGAAGTGCGAGTTACTGCACTTGACAAGCTCCATTTTGTGACATTTCATGTGCAACGAGTTCGGCCTAAAGTATTAACCAAACAAAATGCGTTATTTCATAGACCGCTTGGCAATCACATACATTCAAGTACACAAGACAGCAATTAGGCAGGTTGCCGTAGCTCTAATTGTAAAATTAATAACTCCAGCTGCTGGTCAGTTTGCAGTCAGATGGCTTTATGGGTCGGTGGAGGAGTGGGGGACATGCATAAGTCGCATTTGATTCAATTGAGCTCAAAATTTATTGATTGAATAAATGCTGCAGCAGCAGGAAAAGCAGCTGCACTTTTCGCAAAAGAAACTCGTTCGATGCGGCTCGTTTCTGTTGCCAACGAAATTGCTCGTTTGCACATGAGCTCAGCTGAAAATTGCAACGCGAAACACGTAGCCAACCACAAGAGCAGCAGAGATGGGGGGGAGAACTTTGGGAAAGCATCAGCAGGAGAAGCTACCAAATGATTGGCCCTGTCAGAGAAACTTATCACGAATCCTTCGCTCGTTCCGTGCATTGGCAGTTTATCAATGGTGCACCGCATTTTCAATTACGCGTCAAGGAAAATATGCAACAAAGTCAGGAAGAAACAAAAACTTCATTTGGCCACAAACTGTTTAAGAACTTTAAAGAACAATTTAACAATATCTAAATCGAGGAATAGAATTGATGATGCAAACATTTGTTTGAAAGAAAAAGGTTTGAAATGCATGGAGTAATTTAATTAATCATAAGTAGCAATATTTCAGCAGCACAACAAGGTATATGAAACCTTTGCAGCCAATATTCGATTTAAGCTAGAAACGTTGAAACAGAAACATTGACCATGATTCGGATCACGGATCGAACCAACCTCCTGCCTTGGAAACAGTTCCTTAAGCTTTTTAAGTAGCTATTTTTGTAAGCCCCTATTCAGAGTACCGAACCTGAGCATCACGACATATCTGTTGCAGCAACTTTTAAAAAACTTCTTACACAAATTGATTAACAAAATGAAGTGAAACGAAAAGCCTCGTAAAAGAAATTTTGCCAAGGATAAAACATATAAAAAGACAGAGATAAACATAAAGTTGGGCCATAAAACCAATTGGTCATCCCATGACCCACCGGCAATGGAGTGTAAAATATAACCAAGGGGACGCTCTGACTGATTCAGGCTCAAGTGAATACGAAGGTACAGTGCAAAATATATGCCTGTTTCTGTCGAAAAAAATAAGACAAAACGAAAGAAAACATAAAATCCTTAATCATTTAAATGAAATGCACGCAAAATACAGCGAAAACACACACACACACACACACTAAAGCGTGGGACTCATGGTAGAGGAGAGTCCGAAATGGAAACCGCCAAACATTCAATGAGTACGGGAATACAAAGAAATCAAGCGAGTGAAAAATTACAATTGTCACAAGAGCAAATCACATTTTCATTGCTGGCGAGAATTTTCACGTCGCGTTTGACTTAACGTGGAAATAATTGTATGCAAATTTTCATGGACGCTGCGCTTGACGCACTCCCAAACAAGAATCATTTGTCTTTGGCAGCTGTTTTTTCTACACCCTGTATTTATCAAAAAGGGCAAACAAGCGTACTTATAATATTTGGCAGTTGGCCATCTGATTCGACTGTTCCGTATTCTGTGTGTATACGTTTTTTGATCCCAAAGTCAAACTTTTACCAAAAAATCACTAAGACCTGTTCACAGTTCGACCCAACCCTCTGCTTTCAAGCTCCATTTGGGAGCCTTTTGGGAAACTATTCCATTATTAAGTTTAAACTGCTCGAAAATATTGTAAGCCGCAGAGATATTCATATGAAAGAATTGGATATCCGTCGAAAGTGGGCAGTTACCAAACATTGCCTAAGGGCAGGGACTCCCAAAGAAGTTGACTATTTTGAAAAATATGTGATTCGGTTTGGTTGTTTTTTCGGAAACTGGTTCGGCTTATGATTGGGTTAATAATAACACAAAGCCAAATATCAACGATAGTCGGCTGAATCGGTTGATAATCGTTTACACATCCAGGCAAAGAGGAATGTGTTTCATATGGGAAACAGATCATTCGCTTTGAAATTAGAATTTTACGTTTTAATATAACACCTGATTGTGTGTTAGTCAACTTGCGATCTAAGTAGAGGGTATTTCTTGGCACAGAGCTCTCAAATGGGCACTTTTGCTTGTTCTTTTTGTTCGTATTTCATTTTAATATTACGTATACGCAGCGCTGGCCAGTTGGCTAGTTGGCCATTGCTCAGCTTAATGACTTAATTTTCAATTCCATTGCACGTCATCATGGAAATGAAAAGAAATGCAAATGCTGTTGGAATTCAGTTCCCGTTCCCCTCATTCAGAGCGCCCACCCTCGGTCGTCGAAACTCATTAGCCATTAAGATGCCATTATGCGTTGTACGTTTAATTATGGAAATGCTTATGCCTCCACTATGCCTTTTGTCTTTGACTTAAACTCCTCACGACTTGATCAAGGCAAAGATGATGGGAATCTAAAGTGTTCATAGTTCAGATTTGATTCGAACGAATGCTAAGCTTTTAAAAGAACAAAGCTTAGAGAAAAGAAAAACAAAACTTACAGAAAGAAAGACAAAAAACAAGAAAAGTAAAAGACCAATAACTACGCATTTTATAAGTGCTGTCTCTTAATTAATTTAAGGCCTTAAAGCTACTTTTTAGGTAAATATTAATAAAATAATACATGTATTAAAATATAATTGTTTTTACGAAACTATAAACCACATTGATGCCCTCATTAATAGCATAAACTCTAAAAAAAAATCGAACAAAAAAGTTTAACGGGCAGCAAAAAAGTAAAAAAAAAATATGCAAGAGAAAGGGAGAGTAGAGGATGGACATACGATTAAAAATTATAACAATTAGTAAAAGAAATGAGTTAGCAGCCATTTAAATAAAGTTTCAATATAATCGGAATCAGAATATACTTAAGATCAACTAATCTATTTGACAGGAACATATATCTGACCATCATTCCTACAGTTGTCCATCTGCATTTACATAGAGCCCATAGAACAATAGCTCTCAATGATCTAATGATATTATATATACATACTAATATTTATGATATGCCTGATTGATGATTTTCGAACGGTCCAAAGAGCCAGTTTTATGTACTGTGTTATCTTATATGATACAGGACAAATTTTATCTTGGCTCTGGTCGACTTTACGCTTAAGAAATTTTTTAAAACCGAAAAATGCACTGTAGCAGACTTTTTGGTTTTTTATTCTTAAAGTGTTCAAACCAATTTGGAGAGATGAAAAAAAAATCTGCACTGGCAATGAAGGGTACTATTAATAACTATTGAATATTTAAAATAGCTAAGCAATGCAATTATTTCCTAAAAATAGCTAAGCATTGCTATTATTTCTCTAGAAACTTTGACAATGTCTTTAAAGTAAGCACGCCTATCTCTTGCCAGTTATTTATGTAAAATAAATACCCACTTTATAACTGAAATAGCGAATACCAAAATAAAATACCCCGCACACTTTAAATTGTGATGCGTTATCTTGTTCTATATATGGTCTACCATAGAGGGGTAACAAATTTAAGCCCATGTAAAAATAAATTTCGTTGTGCGGCCTTTGGTTCGGGTCGGGCGCATGTCAATTATGCAAATTCGTTTTTCGCTTTTATGGCTAGCAAATGTTTAGAAATGTTGTTATAAATTCATTACAAAACTAGCCCCCCAAAAATGTTTGTTTAATTTGATTTTCGCAAATTTATGCAGAGCACTGCAAAACTACAAAATGATAAGTTTAAACTTTGTACCAATGGTGTGGAGTGTCGAAAAGCTAATAAAATGCGAGCACTTTAATCGCTGCACATATCAGTTATATATAGAATTCATATATGTTTTGATGATGTTCGCATTAGTTACCCTGTAGCTGTAGAAAAATGTAAAAGAATCTGAATCTACATCCATCCGTCCTCCTTTCTCTATTTCAGAGGCGATGAGAACAGGTTGAGGCAACAATCCCTTTCAACTGATGATTGCTGATTCGCCTTTTATGTTGTATTAACTTTCTTTTATTGGATCATCTTATTGAAATTAGTCATATAACTTTGTTTCTAATAATTTAGATTTAGGTGCAGGGTATAATCATTTTTGAGTAAAAACTGAGTCGGCATTAGAATTTATAAGCCATATTTCAATAGCATAGCTAAATGTGTTTTTCAATTAGCGAACAGAAAATAAAATATGAACAAAATTAACATAAATTAGAATCACCAAAAATATTTCCAAGCCGCAGACATGAAACTGAAATAAATGCAACATTTTTGGATTATTTCTATTTATATAAATACAAATATATATCCATTTTTGTTTAGTTTTATTCTTTCAGTTTTCAAACGCGGGTGTTATGCGAGCGGGGGGAGGGGGGGGGGAGGGTGAAGGATGAAGGGGGCCTGAGAGCAGCAGCGCTGCTGCCACACAGAGTTATATTTATTATCACGAAACATTTGCGCAAATGCCCTTTTGCATAAGCAACGATGGCGCACAGTGTCGTGCAGTCCTTGGAGAACATTTATCTTATTATCTTTGCATACAGCAGTAACAACAACAACAACAGCAACAACGGCACATAAATAAGACTCAGCGCAGTCAACGACAATAACAACAACAACAACAACAACAACAACAATGAGATGATGAGCAACATTAGGCAAGGACAAACAAAGCCACGAGAGCTTCGAAAAGGCTCTGCGAAAACCAAAAGTCAAGTCGAGCCAACAGACCACAGAACAACAAGAGCAACAATAGCAACAACAACAGCAGAACGTAGCTCGAAAAACATTTTTGGCAAAAGCAGCCTAGCCATGACAGGCAGGCCACAAAAGTTGCTCATACGCCCCGTGTAAGCTCACTGCGTTATTCGTTGTTGTTGCTTTTGTATTTTTGTTGTGCTGTGTGTGTTTGATTTGCTTTATTGTTGTTTTCACAGCCGCCGCACAAATACACCAAAAGCGCACACACACACACACACACATGCACAGATAAAACTTTTGGCATAGCGCAACATTTTTTAATTGATTAAAGCCGTATTTGCATTGCGGCTTACAAGCAGCTTAACAATTTTTACAATTTTATTTTTTTTATTATTATTTTTTGCTCTTCACAAATTGCAAATGCATATACATTATTTGCATTGCGCATTTGCAATTTGATAATTAAAATTGAACCATATTCTGATATTTTCATGCAGAAATGCCTGGTAAATATTTTAAGAAATATTTACACAAATTATAAACGGCATAAAGTAATAAAAGTTTAACAATTATCCAAAGTATTTTTTTTCACAACATATTTTATTAAATTTGATATCTCGAAATGAATCAAACAAGTTAAACGAGGCACATCGAACCGTTTGCCAGTAGGAAATCATTAATTTTTTCAATTCGACCTGAAATGGTGTTTGAAATTCTGGGACAAAGCTACTACTGGATATACACTGTTATTGGAAGAAATAGAGTTCCAATGCTTATATGACTTTTCATTTATGTAAGAGGCACCTTAAAGCTCTTAATTACCAATTTTGGTCAAGGAATTTAAAAAAATTAAGTTCATCAGTCCTAAGCTATATGATATAGTGGTCTGATTAGCCCAACTTCATCCTACATATACTGCCTGCAATAAGAACACGAATCTATGCACAGCCTTGTGGCAGTGCTTCAAAGCTAAGGGACTTTGTCGCACAGAAACTCGGTTTTTGATACTGATCCTGAACATGTATACTTAAGGGGGCCGGAGCCATCTTCTATTATGCATTGCACATTTCGTGACAAGCTAATACCTGTTTCGCACCTTTTTGCATACATCTGTTTACAATTGCGCAAATAGGCCTAGTAAATTAGTTTAACAAAGGCGGAACCTTTGATTTTATGTTTATTTATTTTTAAAGCCAACCTTTTTGATATGCAATCTGTGCATATCCCGCTCATGTCGATGTAACTATGGGCGGCCGAAAAACCGCACAACAACAGACATTGGCGAGTTGTTAAGCATACAAGCACACGCACACACTCATCAGCACACATATATGCAGTGCTATTGTCATATTATGTTTGTTGTTATTGCGCAGTTTTCCTCGTGTTGTTGTTCGTATACCCTCTACACATTAGTAATGAGTAGAAAAGGATGTTATGGTTTTGCGAAAATGTATGCAACGGACAAAAGGAGGCATATTCCCATAAAGTTTACATATTCTAACTGTCTATCTACCCGTCTGTCCATCCCTACCAGACACTTTATGAACTAAGGTCTTCAGGTTTGGAGCGTAGGTTTCTCTATTTCATGATGAAGCTTATCACCGAATCATCTATAATTTACCTCGCTCTATGGAAATCAATAAGTATCGATTTTTAGATAAAATTTATCGACCATATCACTTAGAAACCAAATTGGACATACAGGTTCTTCTGGAGTACTAATCGATCAAGAACACTTTGGCTGGCTCGCAAAATTGTGAAAAAATCCTCAATTTTTTGGAGGTATAGCTTTGGTACATACAGTCTATATGTTCCCAGGTTTATGCGCTTAATATATCTTAAGGATCGTGTGTTTTTATGTGGATATGGAAGGAAGTTGAAATGTTTGTAAAGATAGTTTGGCGCTGAGTAAAGGGTATCATCAAGTGGGGTACTCCCGACTAGAGCACACTTACTTGAGTTCACTTGTTGTTGGTTTTTCAATATTTGCTGGCAGTGCAACTACAGTTGCCAATGTTATTATTGTTGTTGTTGTTGATATTTTTGGCGTGTTATTTTTGCGTCAATTTTGCTTTTCGCCGTTCGCCGTTCGCACAATTTCCGTTGTCAGTTGTGTGTTTTGTGCTCAGTTTGCATCGCTTGGCTTCTAATTTTTGCCGCATGTTCACGAACCATAAAATTTCTGTTCCCATTGCCATCTCATTGCCACAGCACTCCCCAGCTCCCCATCCACCCCGCCTTCCGCATCCTTTCTATTGGTTTTCAGAAATTCTGATTTTGACTGCTTGGCATACACGGCGTATGCTTGTTATAAGAGCCTTACGGTGCCAAGCCGAAAGTCGTTCTTCCTGTTGTCCGCCATTTGGCAGCCAAAAATATTAACGATGAATTTTGCCCACTTCTAAATTTGTCGTACAACAGTTACTTTACTTTATTTTTATTGTTATTTGGTTGCTTATGCGTGTGTTTTTTCCGCTTCGATTTTTATTACTTGTGTTGCGTTGACTCGACACTTTTCATCGATTTATAACAACTAGAAAATTAGATTAACTATTTGCTGCCCAGTTTTAGGAACTTTGAGTTAAGTTCTTGAGTTCTTAAGCCTTTTGTTCGTATTCTTTAATACCAGCATAAATAATTTCTTTATAAACTTCTATGTTCTTAATTCGTTCCACGTGTTTTTCAATATATCTGTTATAAAGTCTAAAATAATATATATTTAAGCATAAACTTGAATAAGCAAAAAACTTCGAACGAGCAGGGGAATTTGAAACAAGTATTATTTTAAATATAAATATATCTGATATTGATATTTCAAACAGAACTGACTTTGAAAAGTATATATTTTGTTTCGGGCTTCGTTTCGGCAGTTTTTTTATCAACTGTCTGAAGATTCGACTCCTGCTATGAAATTAAGTGGAATTTCGGGACGAGTTGGTTTAAGTTTAAGCCCGCTAGAATCCAGAATATACTTTATACTTTGATCCAGCTGTTTTGGTAATCAGTAAATGTAAGTACATTTCGTAGGCATACAAGAACTGGTTTTAAGTGGAATTACAGCTGAGTGGCTTAAGCATTAGCACACATCAAAATGCAAAGTAATTAAAAAGGCCAACGACAAAAACAGACAACGAAATTACTGAAATTACATGACGCAAGTACAGCAACAACAATGACAATGATTGTCGGCCGTAATGCAATTTAATGGCCAACAGAAGCCAATGGCCGTAACCACATAATGGCCGGGATGAGTTTGAAGTGTTGCAGATATTGGTCAAAAGTGCCGCCGACTGGCCAGCAAAAGCCGCACAGACAGCCGGACACGCCAGCAATGCGAGATAAACGCCCACAGAAGCAGTTATCGGCCAGGACACGGGACATGGGACACAGGACGCAGGACACCAAAGTTGAGCTGGAACAGCCAGCGACAAAGTGCGCTCACATAATAATAATGGAAATAATTTAACTTATTGGATTTTAATGGGATTACATATGCGCAACACGGACAGCTTCGGGTATTAAAACTTGGCCAACTTTGTCAGAGTGTGTGCAAGTGTGTATAATGGCCGTTGTCAAAGTCAAAACCAGTGATGACGGCAGGGTCAATCATCGCTGATTACAATGGTGGCATCTTCTTTATATAGGAGGCTATAAGGTCCAAAAAAGTTTAATGAACAAACGAAACTTTAAGGCATGTGCTGACACTCACTAATAAAATCCCTATATATAAAACTGTTTGTCCTGACAGACTGACTGAGTGAAATTACCTTATGTGTTGAAGGTGCACGCTAAAACGGGGTTTCGGGAAATTCTACCCAAAAGTGTGGAAAAATCGCGAAAATACATTTTAATGAAACTTTTATGTTTACTTGAGAGGTGGTGATGTTTCGGGCTCATTCCTAAAAACATTATGATAATTCACTTGTTTACACTTTTTGGGGAATTCAAGTTTTCTGGGCGGAAAATGCGGATGAAAGATTTTTTGGCGACCAAAGCCTCTTACTTGTTAGTTTGTTTTAAATAAATTATTATTTTGTAGCCTTAAAATGTTAAATTTAGCACCATCATTATATGTGTTAGTATAGATATCTTGAACTATCAATACCAAGAATTTGTTCATCTGTTTAAACTTGAATGAAAGTGCTTTTCTGCTTAAATGAGAACTAATATCAGAAGCACACACATTCAGCAGCCCCATCTTGACAGCCCCCCATCTTGTGCCGTGTAAACCATATCCATTTCCTTGCACTGCAGCACCTCCTGCTGCTAATACTGCCGCTGCTGCTCTAGTTAAGGCAACTGCAAATGCTGCTGGGAAAATACTGTACATGTCGCTGGCACGTTTGACTGTCGAGCCTGTGTCTGGCTGTGTTTTAAACATTAAAACATGGCCAGTTAGCTGATCTACTGTTGGGGCAACTTTAACCGGCTGCCAGGCAGTGGCAAAAAGTTTGTCCCGTCAGTCAGCCATCAGCGCGTGGCCACAACTAACCACATGCCACATAATTTCCTGGCGCAAACTGCCGCGAGCAGCGGCATATCCAACCATGTAAATGTTGCAGGCAAGACAGTAGGGCTTACGCATTTTGATGTGAGTGAAAATGTTATTCTAGTAGGAAGCTCATTATTAAAATGGTACCCGCGTGTTTTTTTTTGTATACCCTGTATGGGTATGTGTGTAAGAAGCAAAAGGAAGCATCTTCAACGGCAAAAGACGTCTGTCTGTCTATCGGACTGTTCGTCTGTACATTTCCGTATTGATAATAATTCGCAGATTAGGTTAGTTAACGACAACAAATTTTCCCCACCTCCCTTGAAATTGAACAAAAAAATCATTTATTATATGTGTTCTATGTTTAAGCCCCAAAAATGTCGGACACTAGTCGGACACTCCCAACCAGAACTCGTTTTTTTGTATTGTGCGGTCTCCGCAGCTGCTGACCACATTTTAGCTTCATTTACAGTTATTTGCTGCGTTGTCTCATCGAGTTTTTGTGTAACGGGCTTCACATAGGTACAATAGACCCACTTGTTCAGTTTGTCCGTCCAAGGTCTGGCCAACTACAACTTGGCCCAAACGCAAAAACCGCAAATTCAATTTTGGTTTGCAGCCTACAACGTTATTGCAGTGTTTGTTTGCAACGATTTGTTGTTGTTGTTGCTTCTGTTGTGTCCTTTTAATGCAATTTATGTAAAGTGTTTTACATGGTTTGTGTGCCTTTCACCGCAAACGATCTTTTGTGATATAAATCTGACAATGAAATGGAAAGGGAGTGTAATTGGTTTTTTTTTAAATTCTAACAGATGTTCCTGCGCACTGCTTGCACTGCGCGAAACCTGTAAACTGCTTGCTTATGTTGACATGCGTGCAAAGCAGTTGATATATATGGTCGACTAGTCAATACACTACCTCCGTATGCTTCATTTATGTTTCACAGAAATCGTCAGAAACCCGAAAATTATGAATTATTATTAATAAGTAATAAGCTAGAGAACAATACTTAACATCTTGTTCCATTTCACTTTTGAACTTTTAAGATTGGATTTTAAATTTAAATTTTCATTGTGTCTTCTTAAAACAACAATGTTTGTTATAGTCGTGAGTAGTATCACATTAAGGCTTATTGCCTATATTATTAGTCTCTTAAAACTGTGGTAGATAAAAAAAATTGTTTAATAATATAGTAGTAATGCGTTTGGTGCAATAAATACCTTTTTGGAACACGAAATCTGCATGGAGCTGCTTATCAAAAAGTGACCTTTTCGATTTGTATCTCTCTGCTGTAGCTTCTGCTTTAGAGACTTCTGCTGGTTGAGCCCAATAACTTGATCATGTTATTTTATGTTTTACTCATTTGTGTTTCATGTTTGAGCCTTTCGAATTTCTGTGGCTTTGATAACTGCTTTGGAAAACTCCTGTTTTCCTTTTTGGCATTTCTGTGATTTCTGCGGAAAAAAATTCAATAAATTAAATTAAAAAAATGAAATTAAATTTTAATAGCGATTTGAAATAACTTATATTACTATCTGGCATACCATAACCTGACTAGAAACGTTTAAATATTTCCCTACTATTTTGATAGGGGATTTGAACACTACGAAAACACCAAAATGGATACTAAAACTGTCGATAAGGTTATTTTATAATCTACAATTTTGAAAAAAAAAAAGTTGAAGTTAAACCAAATTAACACGTTTGCCGATAAAGCCTTGATTCTCAATTTTCCATCGAAGAATGGAATGGCGTTCTATGCCTTGATCATCAACCAGACGACCTGTCAGGAGAAACTTTTAGGTTTTTGTCTAGTACAACAACAAGCTTTGTTACAAAACCACACGACTTTTAGGTTTAGAACGCAACACCGACGTAGACTCTGAGTATTTAGGAATTCTCTGGCTGCTACCTTTTACTCCAAGGTGACGATACATGTACGAACCTTAGTTTTAAATCTTTGTTCCAACACATTCTGTTGAAGATGGTGCTTCTGTGTTAATTCTTGCTTTGCGTTATCACTTGGACCATGTGCTCGATGTGTGGGGACTTCTTTATGGACATGCACAACTGCAGGTAAATGCTGCGCTTTTGGTTCCTTTGATTTCGTCGACAATACTGCTGTTTTGCTTATTCCGCTTCTGCTGCTTTCGAGTCCAATATGGTATAAAAATCCCAAATCGGACATTATTTGGCCGAGATATTCCAAAAAAAAAACAATAAAACAAGCGAAACGTTTTTCGTTTGCCAATTAATAGTAGGGATCCCTACGAATTCAAAAAAGTATAACATTTCTAAATCAGACAATATATACCCCAGATATTAAAAGAAAAATCATCAAAAAAGTTTTCATTTTCGTACCGACCCCTATTTTGAAATAAACGTGATGCAACCCCTTGCCTAGCTACATAAATAAAACAGAGCATGAAATAAAAATGTAAATGGCGTTTCGACATTACTTAACACTTCCGAATCCGAATATATGGTTCCGAGTCGGAGAACATGCAATTGCAGAAGTCCTCGTAACTTTCGTGCTACTCCGCATGCGTATACTTCTCGACGCCTGTTTGGGTCAAAATCTGGCTCCACATGCGATGGACTTCAGTTTTTCTAAGCATAAAATCCATTAGCGGATTTTATATACTTCACTTATGCCTTTTCTAGGCTTTCTCCCTTATTATATTCACCACATGTACAGTGTGACCGCAACCGAGTATCGAGAAAGCGCTTAAATAACAAATAAAGATTTTTTTAAGCACTAAATAGTATAATTAACTGTTATTTTGTCCTTACCAATTGACTGACAAATTGTTGAAAAATATAGCAAACTGAAATATGTACCGTGTGACAATCCTCTCCAGCCTGGGCTTAAAAATGAGGTCAGATGTTGCGTGTGAAAGTAAAAGTAGTGTCTGATTAGGTTTTAACTTACTTTTAAAGATAGACAGGACAAATTTAAGAATATATGTACATATATATTCCGCAGGAAATTTCGCGGATAACTGTTGTGTGATTTAAACCTTGTATTTGACTTATCACATAAAATGCTAGGCTATTTCATTAAATATTTAAAATATTCGTTTGATCTTATATTTTTTTTTTCGATCTATTTCCTCAGTTTTTTAGCCTTAACTTGCCCACGATGTTATTTTTGCTCTAATTGGCAATTGCGAATGAATTTTAATATTAAATACAATTTATTTAGATACCATATAACTGTTTTTTTATGGAATTTAAATAGACTTTACAATATAAATTGCTGGATGGAAGGTAATAAATGTTTCCTACATAATTATAAATTATTTCGACTATCTATCTAACATATCTAAAAATGTTATCTCTTGGTTTGTTTAAGCAAATTGCTTTAACTTTTTCTCCTTTTTTTTGCATTTATTGCTATTTAATTCAAATTGAAGTGGAATTGCAATTGAATTAGACACATTTAGATTGTTTGACTGTATTTCTTTTTTTTTCGCCTGCGGGTTCTGTCGTTCATTATTGGGCTTGTCGTCTTCCATACCTTCGCAGATAATTACATTTTGTATTGCCACTTTTAGTTCGTGCGGCGTTTTCCCAATCACCGTGGAAAGGTTGGGTAAGTTTTTAAAAAAATCGGCAGTATCTGTTATCTTATGATCAATTGCTTTTGAAGCTTTGTCATCGAAACTCTGCAACCAGTCATAAATTTTCTCACCATTATCTGAGGGTATTTCTGGGCTGATTTTATTTGCTTTGGGTGTATTATCCGCTTTACCGACTTTATTAGCCAGCTTTAAAGCATCGGCAATTAACTTGTTTTCTAATTCGCAATCGGTGCCCGACTCAATTTTTCCCCTGCTATCATTAATGTTCTTAATAGTTTTGACTTGTTCAGCTAAGGGTTTAAAGAGCATTTCTCGCTGACGCTCGTAGACCTCCTGGACCGAGCTATGCGGGACGTCCTGGGGCTACAAAAAAAGTTATTGTATAAAATAAATAATAATTATAATGAATATGTACTTCGTTAGTTTGAGCTTTAAGCCGGTCATTCATAATCAGCTGATTAGACTTTGATCTATTGGGTGGCTGCCTTTGATATGGACGCGATCTATCCTGACACGAACGTAGATAGTTTTTAATCTGTTGTTCCAGAATCTTGTGCGGGAGTGGAAATTGTTGTTGCAGTTGATCTTTCGATTGTGGTTGCTGCGTTTGCTCCATTGACTGCAAGCTTCCGGGCCAATGAGGCTGCGGTTTTCGCTGTTGCTGAAAATGTTGTTGTTTTTGTTCGTCTTCTTCTTCTCCTTGTGGATCATTCTGCGACTGCTGTAAGGAATTTTTTTCCACACCTTGTTTATTTTGCTGTGTCGGGGGTTGCTGTTGTAGCACCTGCTTCGGGTGTTGAACTGGAATGTATTGTCTTTGTTCTTGTGCTAATCTAGATGTCTACATAAATTTAAATATTGCATATTAAAAAATACCCAATTTCCTAAAACCGTAATGATTAAATAGCCAACCTTCTGCGGAACTGGATGTTGCTGTTGTGGTTGTTGCTGTTGTTGTTGTGGTTGTTGTTGTTGTTTTGGTTGTTGTTGATGTTGATGCTGCTGCGGGATATTTTCTTGTCCAGGTTTCCAGTCTGGCTGTGTATTCTTTACCAAGCCAAGCGAATCAGAGTTGCTCTTTGTTGGCTGTTGTCCAGGTTTTATGCGTGGTATACGTAACATAGATATGGAATCCGACACGCCAGGTATCTTCACCGGTTTCTGCTTCGCGGGTTGAGG
Organism: Drosophila montana; assembly: GCF_035044405.1. Classification (NCBI taxonomy): domain Eukaryota; kingdom Metazoa; phylum Arthropoda; class Insecta; order Diptera; family Drosophilidae; genus Drosophila; species Drosophila montana. The sequence continues at coordinate 590,475 of NW_026996881.1, forward strand.
TTTAGCTGGAGGATTGCTTTTGGCTATTGGCAGCTGCAACTGGTTGACATGTGTTCGTGTTAGTTGCTCTATCTAAAAACGAATACACAGAAATGATCGATAAGGAAAATATTATTAATCTTTTACGTCAACCGCAGTTACACTTTGAATTCTTATGTAGGGCTCCGAAGTAGACAGCATGCATTTCCAGAATTCTTCGTAGTTTTCCTGCCATTCTGCATAGGTATACTTGTCAATGCCCGTTTGAGTTACTATCTGGCTCCACATGCGTTTAATATCCGCTTTTTTCAGCCTGCATGCCTCCATTATTATAAGCGCCTTATTGGGATGCGTTACCTTTTTTCCCAACTCAATTAGCAGTCTTGAAACAAGGCCTACTACCATTGAATTTATATATTTTAATAATTCTACAATGCTATTATGATAGTTTAATCGATAGGAGGCAAATTTTGATGTACTTAATGTTCTGTTAGCACAATGGACTGTTCCGAAAATAGATCCATTATAAAAATAATTTAGTCAAGTAAAATACATCTAACATTTTATTAATTTTTAATATTTATTGCAAATTCAATTTCTTAATCTTGTTTTGCCTAGCTACATATGCAAACTTTCATATAATGCATGTATAACAATAAATATATTCATGTTTTCACTATTATATTTCAAATACATATAATATTATTACATTGTTCATTTTTACATTCGTAAGCAGCAAACGCAGTATGCGTATATACATATATGTATATGAATTTATGTATATGCTTTGTATAAATATTTGATTTTAATTTGCAATAAGTAAACTATTTATTCAAAATTTGTATACGCGTTACTTACTTGAGTTTTTATATTGGATGTTTAATGTGGTACTTTTGATTTAGTTGAGAGTAGAACATGTTGATTAGTATTGTGTGTTGAGATACTGTGTAAGTAAAAACGATAATTAATTTAATTGGAATGAATTGAATTTGAATACAAAATTTAAATAACTTGGAGTGGTAGTACTCAATACTTATCAGTTTATAGATTTGGCCAATTGTTTTGCTATTTAGCACATCGATTACAACAGCAATACATACACATAGACATTAGATTAGTACATAATACGTATAATTACTAGAATTAAGTATTTTGATATGATCATGAATCACAACAATGTGTTATCAATATCTATTAAATATACAATGTTTTAGTTGGGCGTAATATCGATGAAGAATTACATAGTTACATATTCAGGTAGAAATACATTCATTTGATTTACTCGTTTTAAAATAATTAACAATGTACTATAAATATATGTAAATATGTATATATATATATTTTAAAAATTGCTGCTTTAAAAGTCTAAGCAATAATAATAAAACAAAAACAATAAAATAAGAATGAAACATTTTGTAAAAGGAAAACATTCTTTGGAACAGTAGCAAATGTCGTTACCTAGCTTAAAAATAATAAAACAAATACAAACATGTATAGTTTAGTTTGTAATAGTATAGTATATAGTTTAACTATGTACGTAAGTATATGACGACGAACGGCAACGTGAATAGTGTCCGTATTCAGTACGGCTCAGTCTTCTGCTAAACTCAACGCAGTGATTGATGATAAAAACGAAATGACAAATATCGAGGACGTGCTTGATAGCATTGGCATTGACTTCGCATACTGGACTTAGGCGTTATTGTTCTCGCCGCAGCATTGTATGCAGTCCATGCAGTTGTGCTACCTGTTGCCATCATTCTTCCGGCTTATATTCGATGAGGTCAATTGTATCTATAAAAGAAAAACAGCATTTAGTGGTGGCCTTTTAAGTTTGCAGTTGGAAATACAAGTGGGTAGTTAAGTGTGTATGCTTTACAAAAGCAAGGTTCATGCGTGCAATAAGTGACTGACCTTTAGTCCTTGCATTATTATTTGTGTTATTCTTAATGCTACCGTGTTTAAACTTCTCACGCACAACAACAAGTACAAAACGTGTAAAGTGACAAAAACATACAAACAACATTTAGAGGTGTACAGATAGAGATGACAGTTAAATGAGTGTGGGTTTGTATATCAGTGCAATGTAATATTAAAAGAAAAAAATGCAAGCACACCTGCAGTGAGCGTATAGTATCCAGCAATGCTTTCTTCTCTTCTAGCAATATGCTAATGTCATCCTGTGCTGCCTTTAAATACGACCGTAAGACATCTGTTTCCTGTTTAGTCTTTTGCCTGTTATGCATTTGAAAATTAAAGTTTATTGCAATGCTTATCATTCCAAAGCGCAACACACCAACCTATAATTATCTGTGTTGATTTTGGAATCGACAAGTTGTTTTCGCATGTGCTCATTGTCGAGCTTCATTTGCTGCATGACAAGCTGCATAGAAAGCAGCTCACGATCACGTTCGCGTGGTAGTCCACGGAAGACGCTACCTAATGCCTGATGCTGCTCAGAAGTCATGTTTGTATCTGCAAATGTAACAAGTTTTTAAAAATGTCAAATAGGATGATAAAGGTTTATACTCGCCTATGGGCTGTATATTGATTTGGCCACTCTTGTCGCGCTCCAAACGCATGCGACCAATACACAGATTAATAGGCACTGCGCCCGGTGAAGTAATATTGACAGGCGGTCGATCTTCCAGCAAATTTATACGCACGTTTTCCAGATTTATCTTATTTAAAATGTAAAACAAATCAGTTATTACAAACATTTTAGACTTTAAAACCACTCTACCGTAAGGGGCATGGGCGATGAAATAATCTCATCTTCAGCCAGATCACCTAGACCTATAACTGTGCTCATAGACAAATCTATATTAATATCCTTAACGTGTATCTCGGCATGATGTGTAAACCAGCTATTTTTAAATATATATATATTTATTACAAATGATTTAAGCTTAAATCTCGAGACTAACTTACCTTTGAATACGTTTGCGATCGATGATGCCTTCGATTTCCTTTGGCATGTTAAGTGTCTCTTCGAGGCGCAGTCTAATGCAGGGCGGCGCTTCTGGATTGTATGGCGCCAGATTCCAGGACTTACAACGCGCTCCAAACTTTGTCTGTAAATGTGCAACAACATCAATCAATTTGAACCCATACCCTACATAATAATACTCTAGTTTTAGTAAGTAGAATTGCATGCATACCACTACGAACATGTAAAGCAACAAGCACTCACACACATGCAATCCGCTTTGTGTATGTGTGTGTGTGTGTGTGTGATTGAGGGATTAAGAGTGTTAAATGATGTTAAGGATAGTCTACTAAGCAGAGTTAATTTTGAGTTTACTTTTTGTGATTAAGACTAAGATATTTATTCATTTGGCATTGAAGTCTAGTAGCGTGAAAATTGTGAAGCCAAATATATTGTTCCTGTTAGTGTTGTCTTTGTTGTGTTCGTTATGAGTAATATTCGTATATGCCCAGTTTGGGTGTTAAACGCCTTTAAACCTAAATGAAGGAAAAATCAAGCCAATTTGCAACATAAAATCCAAGAAAAAACGAAAAACAAAACTAAACACTACAAAAAATCCATTGAGTACAAACTATACTATATCTGAAACGCCTAATGGACAGGAGCGTAGAGGAGCATGGAAGAGGCATGCTTAAAAACATTCGTATTAAACAATAAACATTTTTAAAAAGCTGCCTATATTTGAGATTTTTAAGTTTTTTGGGTAAATTCACTGTTTATTTACGATAAGTAACCCGTTCCAACTAGCATATTCATATAAACAAATACAATGTAACAACCTTAACTATTGGGCAAAAACACTTTTAAACTGCAACAGCGCTGGCAAAAAGCCAACCAAAATTTAACTACAAAAAAATGTTAAAAAATTTTAAAATTAAAGAAAAAATAGGCATAAAATATTTGTTTAGTAAGTATATACAAAAGCAGCAAAACAAACTAAAAGTTAGCTTTTAGAAAATAATTTCAATTTTGTAGTTGATCTTTTTTATACCTTGTTCGCTTGATGCGCGATCTATTTTGTTGTTGAAGAGTGTTGGTTGTTGTGGTCGTTGTTGTTTAGATAATGTGTCATGTAGATGTTGTAAGTTAATTTACAAAGTGTTCGTTGTTGATTATAGAGTAAATTATACGTTGAGCACAATATTCGTATTTAATTAGCACACATTGAGATCGTTTTTTTATATGAGAACATATTCGGGTTTTAGAGAAAAGAGAAAATATAATGAGAAAATGATTATATGAGAAGTTTATCTTACAGTCATAATTATTTTAATTATTGTAGTTTTTTTTTAATATTTAAATTGATCGGAGCATGCAGAATACGTTATGGAAAGTTGAGCAAATAACACTTAATTTAGAGTCGGCAAAAGGTTCAAAGAAAATATTTGAGAATTTAAAGAAACGTAACGAAATGATTTGCTTATATACAAAACACAAATCATATAATAAAAAAAATGTGGGCAATCCAAAATAAAATATAACATAAATCAAGGTAAGATAACTTAAAATCTTGCGCACCTGCAACTCATCCCAGGGTATAGCGCCACACTCATCACAAGAAATGGCAGCCACTTGCAGACGCACCGAGGATTTAGGACCCTCCTGCTGGCGTATGAGCTCCACAGTGGTCAATCTATGTTTTAAAATATAACTTCGATTAAATCGCTGAATTATCAAACTACGTAGCGTGCAATTGCAACCTAAAGGTGGCCATGGAGACCAGATCCCGTCGCCGCCAGGTGATTGCCTCTGAGGGCTCCGAGGGCGAGGACATGTTTGTCTTATAGCTGCTAGGCTCCTCGTACACCTCGCTTGCTACCTCAACTGGAGAGGCCTTCATATTGTTGTCAGTCGTAAATGGATTGAGACGGAACATAACATCCATGCAGTCCATGGTCTTGTCGTCGCCCATTACAATGGAAAAGTTCTCTGAATCGGAGCTTATGTCACTCTGTACAGAGAAGGTATCACTGGCATCGTCATTGGGCGTGCCCGATTTAATGGCCGAATCAATGGAAGTCATAAAACTGGAGAAGCCCTTCTTCATAGATAGCAGACCCGAATTAATTTCTTTGGTAATACTGGGCACAGCGTCGGTACCAGCACCAGGTCGCACTGTGCTCTTTAAGCTCTTCGAGGCAGATGATATTAATTGCGATTGCATGGAGATGCCAGTGTCAGGCCTTGAGCCCTGACTCGGCGTTGAGGAAGCCAAAGTTGGAGTGCTCTGGATTTGCACATTGTAGCTACAAATATAAATCGAATTAGTGGATTTCTAAGTGGATTAACGAAATTATGATTACCCATGTGTATTGGGATTGGATGTATGAATGCCACTATCAAAGGGCGGATCATTGGTCACTGGGGATGGCGATTCTACGCTTCCAAATGTATTACTTTTCAGCTGATCCAGCGGAGGTGGTGTGGGCCATGTTATATTTGTGCCTGTGAAATTTGTGATTGTTTTATACGAATCGTAACGAGTTTCCGATTAATTTATAATATTTTATAGGCACTTATTAGTTATTGCGTTATTTTAGTTTAAAAACATGCGAGATTATTTATGTGGAAGTGTTTTTGCGAGCCAAATAGAATTTAACTTCTTTAATAATTGTAATATTTATTTATTCAACGACGATATTACTTTATCACAATACGCCATATATTTACAAAGGTTGATATCACGGTGACTCTTATATCGTGATAATACTACATGATAACAAGATTATAAAAAATGTTTTCTTCGAGACGAAACATTAATTGTGTATTTACAAGTATTGGTTCTGTTACTTCCATCAGGCCTTTAAAAACACCCATTACATGTTAACAATTAGTAGTTTGAAGTCCTACAAAAAAATCCTACATTTCGATTTAAAAAAGTATCTTTTTAGTAAATAAGCGAAAGTACAGCATAAAAAGCAAAAAAAAATATGTATATAGAATGGAAAAGGTTCCTTACTAGGGGTTAAGGACAGTGAGTTAGACTAGCTAGTAAGCACGAATCAGTGAAAACTACTTGTGAGATTTTGTTAGTTTTTGGATTTTGTTTTTCGTGATAATTATTGCTATCACTAGGTAGAAACAATTCTTTGGTTAGTTTCGTTAACTAGCGCTTAGTCATTAAATTTAAAACTAAAGAGTTGTTGAGGAGAGACAACAAAAGAAATAAATTTCTTACTATTCATGTGTAAATCATCACCCAAACTAGCTGAATCGGGTAAGACACTTTCAGCATCACCACCACTCGATTCCTTACCAGGTGTTGGCGATGGCATCACAAGCGTCACCTCAATCTGTGGCACAACACAGCCAAATATAATCGACTTTTGTTGATTTTGCTGTACCAAGTTAAGAAAGAAACACCAAGTTAGTTGCATATATCTTTAAAGTGTGTGTGTGTGTGTGTGTGTGTGTGTGTGTGCGCGTGTGTGCGGTAGACGAACCTTTTGCAAGATGCGTTCCGCGTCCAAGTTAAGGAACGTGGACATTTCGTTGAACTCCTCGGCTAGACGCAGCAGAAACAACAATTGATAGTGATCGATTTGCAGGCTAACCAAATTCGATATATGTGCAATCGCATGAACATCAGCGCAACGTTCGATGGGCGTGGAAGCATTCGTTGCCGGTGGCTGCAAGACGCGCACATCCTCATCGCTAAGGAACGGATTGCGTGGCAAAGGTGGCAACGAAGGCAGTGGCGCTAGTCCCATGCTCTCCATGTGCGAGCTAGCAGTGCTTTGACGCCTGCCCAGTTCCAACTGTGCCTGTGCCTGAGCTGCACCTCCTGCATGCAGCCAGAGCGTAATGGGCACCGCATCCACAAAGGGTATGGATTTATTGGGACCTAGCGAGCGAGCGCCCAGAAAATCCACCCATATGGGATCCAATTTAATGCACCAGACATCACGCGGCTCCGACCACATGGCATAGCGTGACAGGCACTGAGTGGATGCGGAACGCGGTAAATGCGTCTGCGTTGGTGTCATGGGTGTCGACATTATGCTCACATCTGAGGCGGCCACGTGCGATAGAATACGATCCGTAACAATGCACATGTCACCCTCGACGGAGGGAAAGCCGGTGCCAAAGACCAGCGAGCCCTCCTGCAGTGAGTGCAGCGCCTGAGCCAAATCCGCACGTGAGCTCCCCATTTCACGTATATTGGTAAGGGCAAAGCGAGAGATTTGGATTTGCATTGTCTTGGGACGATCCTTTTGGTTGGGCGCATCCAGCGCCGCTTCCATGACCACGCGCGGCATAATGGCTTCCACCTTGACATCCATGTACATCAGATTTGGCTCCTGTTCAACGTTGAGCGCAGCGGCCATCTGTGTACCATTGGAGCCATTCGAGGCATTTGAAGCAATGGAGCCGCGCGAGCTCTGTGGCTGGTCCTGCAACGTGGCCTGGGAGCCGACGCTGGTGCGAAGCAAACTCTCGTGCAGATTCAAGCCAAACGAATTCAACCACAATATCGAGCTGAGATCAAAATGCACTTGCAGCGGGTTAATGTGCACAAACATCTTTGAAGGCGGCACTGCAAGATATCCAAAATCAAACAATTGGTATCTAATTGATCATTTAGCATGAATAAAATACTTACGCGGAAAAACAAAATCACCGGGATAGTAAAAGTATGTGTACTCAGCGTGCACTATAGGCATCTCGGCGGGAAACGAGTAACGATCCTTATCACCTAAAATAAAAATCAAATGTCAGTCGAATTGAACAAGAGATGACACCAATTCAACTACAAATGAAACACACAAAGTATTTTGGCATAGGGTAGAATCAATAGATCATACGCGTTAATCTCCTAAGATATTTATTTGTAGTTCAAGTTTATAAATGTAAAATAATTGACCTAATTGTAAAATATTTAATTTGAAACAAATCAAATAAATAACTTTCAAATTAAACAATGTTTTATTGTTATATGGGATAATTCTTTTTAAATATCCCTCAACTTGAATTGAAAAAATATTTAGTAAACATTGAGTTTGTCACATAAACCGCTAAATACAAATTTGTTTAAGCGAATTCGGGGTTGATCTATTTATTCCGCCCATTGCCCACAGCGCAATGCTTGCATGATATTCACCTGAGGATTTGTTTTTCCTTTTGTGTTGTGCTACAATAACAACAGAATGACAAAAACAGGCACAACAAACAACAAAAGCGTTTTACAAACGTGACAATTAGATGATGAGGATGTCATGACGGCAAATAAAAACATGTGAATTGTGTTAAAAGGACAATAAAACAACAAAAGGAACAAAGCAGAGAACGAGAGAAAGAGAAATTTGTGAAAATTCATTAGTTAAGCGGTGTAAGCGTAGGTTTGGCATGTTTGTGGGTGAGTCTGTGTGATGCTTTAAATATTAATGTACATTTTTCTTTACTAAAAAAGCGGGCTTTATGTACTGTAATCTTATATAACATTATTGTCCCGCTGCAACTGTTAAAAATTGAAAATTGAATGTATGTATGTATATGTGTGTTTACTTTTTTAATATTTTTTAATGTGGAGAAATGGAGTTTGCTAATTGGTTCATACCTGAGACAAACTCTTTGGGCATTTGCTTTTTGCCCGACGTAGTCACGCGGTACAACGTAAAATCTTCGATTCTCAGTATGAAGCAGGAGCTCATCAGCTTGGCCAGATTCTCCAGAGTACTGCGCTGCTGGGCTGCTTGTGTGTACTGACTGCTAGCCGAGGCATTGCCCGAGCCGCCAACCGAGCCTGAACCGGAGCCCGAACCGCCGGCAGCCGCTGCTGCAGTAGGCGTGCTGCTGCCATTGGAGCCGGGGCCACCGCTTCCGTATTGTGAGCCCAGTAGCGAGGCATTCAACATAATGGGGGAAGCTGGCGCGCTGCGGTTCAGCGGTGCATGGGTTGCCGGTCGATTGGGCTGACTGAGATTAAGCACTGCCTCACGAAAAGCATTTAGCGATTCTTTAAGCCACAGCGCAGGCGCCACCGACGCCTCCTTGTACTTGGCCCAGTGCGAGCGATCCGATTTGGCCAAATGATAGGGATAGTAATCCACCTGAAACGCAGTCACAGATACCTGCAGGGCACCGCCTTTGTCCAGGTCAGGATAACTCGAACGTCCATCGCCTTCATCATCGCACAAGTGCAAATCAATGCGTTGACTAAAGAAATGATATGAGGTTTCGCGTACATCGAATGCATTGAACATCCGCTGGGCCGTTGTCGTGTGTACCGATTCCGAGAGGCGATTCTGTTGCTGTGCTACCTGCGCCTGGTATTCAGGCAGAGTCTAAGCGAAGGCGATGAAAAGCAATATTAGTTATTAGCCGAATCCATATATTTTCCAATTCTACAAACCTGAAGTTTGCGCGCGGCCTTTGTCTTTTGTGTAGCATGTGTGGCTGCCTTGATTAATCCCGAAAGTGAGTCGACGAAATGCAGCGCTGCCTTCAGCTGCGAATCGGTCAGCACCCACAGCAGATCATCCAGTATGAGAACTAGTCGCGAAGCCAACAAAGTACAATCCGCTAGACGTTTGCGAATGGTAATACGGCAACGCGCATGGTTCGTCAGCAAACGCAGCGGAGTCAGGGATTTGTCCTGAGTGGAGCTGGCCTCGATGCGCACCGTTTGCCAAGAGAGCTCTTTAAAAATTAATATGATGCCCTTATGAGCATCTTTAAGGCGCGTCAAACGCAAATCGGCGTTAACCCATTTCGGCGTCTTGGACTCCACGCGTATGCGCGACATTTGCACGGAGGCGGTGAAAGCGGCACTCACAAAATTCACATTGACCGTGTTCACCACAATGGTGATGCCGTCAACGACCTTGTGAATGAAGCTGTATTTACCCTGAGGCACTTGCGGAAGCGCTGCGGCGGTAGCATTTCCTACGCCAGCATCGCGGCTTGTGGGATTGCAGGTCTCGATGGTAATGCGCACCTCGTCGAGCGTCTATTCGAAATGGAGAAAGCGATTACCAAATTGTTCAGATCATATAAAAACTGTTAACTTACCAATGTTATGGGCACGCTTTTAAGCTTGGTCCAGCTGATTCGAAATGAAACATGATTGCACCAGGCCGATGTCAGGCGCAGCCAACTGGGCAGTTCCAATAGCTCGGTGAGCACACGCTCATCCAATTCAAGATTCGACAGCTCACCCTCACCTCGAAATGTGCTCAAATTGATTTTGTCCGATGAAAGATTCTTCGTGTAGCTATTAAGTTGAGATAAAAACCGATAGATATTAACAATGCATAATTGAGATTGTACCAAGATGTTTATTTCAACATGGTTGCGCCCAAAACTGTCAACACCCATTTGAGGAAACAAGTGGCGCCAAAGTCAGCTTCGGCGTCAAATGGTGACCCGTCAGTTGCCATCAATTGACCCATTTCAAATAATTCATTTGCATGCATAATTGAAATCGGAATATTGATTAAATTGCAGTTTCTAGCTTTTCAAAAGATATCTGAGTTTCACGTGAATCAAGAAATATTAAATACTTTAACAATATAGGAATATCCTTACAAACATCTTTTTAAACATATATAGAAAATTTCGTTTTGTTTGTCATACTCGAGGGTTCTTTGTTTGACGAATTAACTCTTTTTAAATAAGTATTTAGTACTATATTTGACCATATGTTTTATCGATGCGTTATTTATATTAAACGTGGGGGGCAAACAAAACTGGAGAGAAGGCAACAAGTTGGCTTTGTTTGAAGCTTAACTGCGTATGATGCAGAAATTTATAATACACTAATACTACACAATAGGTTCTTATATCGATGCCTTCTTACATACGGACTGACGGACGGACAGAGAAACGTACAATGCTTGATCCACTCGTCTATTTATGCTGACCACGAATATATACATATGTATTTACACTTTATGGGTCGCAGATACTTCCTTCTGCCTTTTACATAAATTTGTAAAAAACCAGCTTCCCAGCTGTTACGGTTTGGGCTGTGCGTCGATCAGGATAAATCGTTTTATATATAGAAATATGTTTGTAAATTCTTAGATGTGTACACAACAATACACCAACAATAACAAGAGGACACGCAAAGAAAAAAGAAAACATTACGATGGGTCAAAAAACATTTTTGTGGGCCCCAAAATCAGAGAGAATCCGGTTTGTCATTACTGTGAACTTTTGCTAACCTGATTAAAACTAATATCCAATCTATGTGTACAGTTATACAAACGCATATGCTTTTGGGTAAAAAACTAAGTAAAACATATTGTAAAGTCTAAACAAAATTTAAAAAATAAAGAATGCAAAAGCCGGTGACCCATTTAATTTTAATTGGTTTCTTTTCGATAACAGATGTAAACACGAGAACGAGAGAGGGAGGTGCGACCTTTCACTTGTTACTCTTAGGGGGTGGAGTGGGCAAAAAATGTACGTTCTTATGGGGGCTTAAAGGTACACGGTAAAGAAACCACGCACCCCTTCATGCAATTGTTGAGAGGCTGCAAGAAATACACATACATAAACAGTGGCGGACACCGACACACACTCAGGGACAACGGCATTTAGGCAACAACAACGAGAAGAACAGTAATTGAAACAGAGCAAAAGCAGCGCTTGGAAAAATCAATTTAATTTCCCTCGGCAACTGGCGCCAGAGCAACCGACCGACCTCTACAAGGCCGTAATTAGCATAAAGTTTACAATTCAATTTAATGCTAACTCGTTTATATTGACACTTACATGGACAAATGCTTGAGCAATTGGTTTTTTATCAGCGAGACCATTTTGCGACGTCAGCAGGCGGCGGGCGGGTTGCGATTATCAGGCACTGATGCAAAGACAACAGTAGCAGCAGCAATGATGACGATTAAAAACAATCTCGCAGCAGTCTACTGCACTCTCAGCACATTCTTTCGTTAAAATATAGAGGCACAAAGGAGCACTTGAACTGTTTTGCTTTATATGCGAATTTTTAATTCAAGCCTGAGAAATGGCTTTTGTGGATATAACTTAAAGCCGTTTTCAGGCGTTACGCATGCATAAGAGCTTCCGGCATCGGTTTGTTTAGACTACGCGCGTATTAGTCATAATTTATAGAATTTTTTATTATTTTTAGCAATTCTTATCGCGAACCTTTTCTTGCGTGCAATCGACGCAGATACTGGTGCTTAGAGATGCGCATAATCGCTGTACCTGTGACTCGGTTTCTGTGACTAAGAATTCACTCTTCCTAATTTATAAAAACATAGAGAGAGAGAGAGAGTCTCATTTCAAAAATTGAAGACCGATTTTTTTTAACAAATGCAGCAAAAATAACACTTACACAGCTATTCTCTTCTCTATTGTATGTACTTATCGATAGCATCGATTTATATCTTCCTTAATCTCAAGCAATACTGCACACTATTTTCGAGTGCTATACAGCACTACTAGCTTGCATACATTTGCATTTCACATCTAATAAAAGTTTAAGTTTAAGTTTCTGTTTAAAGTGTCTGCTTCAAGAGTCAACCAAATAACCCGCAAGCAATTATTTTAGAGAAATCGATAAAGTCCATTTGACAGGCTACAGTGCAATGTCGAGTGGCGATGTGGCTTCAGTGGACGAACTAGTCGAGCGCGTGGTGGAAGTTACCGCTTGCACAGCAGAGGAGGCCAAACACTACCTTGGCGCCTGTGCCAACGACGTTGCCGCAGCCGTTGCTTTGTTTTTTGAACAGGGTGGCAGCAGTGCAGGCATTGACGCTTCGACGTCCAGTACAGCAGCCGCTGAGAATGAAGAGGAGGTGCGTGCACCCATTGCGCCAGTACGGGAACAACTTCTCCTACCGGAGGACGATAATTTTTTCGCGTCTGGCAGCAGTAATACCAGTCGTTTATCCCGAGTAACGCAGCGGGTTAAGGTTTGTCCCCTACGTGATTTCGCACGTGAGGGTGCCCTAATGGAGGAGCAGCTTCAAGCCACGGGAGTTTACTCAGATCCGAGCACGCACCGCCGACGGCGAGAGCGTTCTGCTCAAATGGTTGTGGCTGGACAGGCCATGTCGCTACAAAGCCGCTCAAGCGGCAACTCTTCGTCCCGCCTTGGAGATCTTTTTCGGCCACCCACTGACCTGCTCTACTCAGGCTCGCTCGCAGCAGCGCGTGAATTTGCCAGCAAACGAGAGAGATGGCTACTTGTTAATGTTCAAGGCGACAATTTTCAGTCGCAAACGATGAATCGCGATGTTTGGAGCATCAAGGAGCTAAAACAGTTGGTACGACGTCAGTTCGTGCTCTGGCAGGTGGATAACGATAGCTCAGAGGGTCGGCGTTTTGTCGCCTTCTATCACTGTGCTAAGTTGCCATATTTGTGCGTTATAGATCCACGCACTGGAGAAGAGGTCTGGCGCAGCCCAGAGCCCAATCAGCAAAATGTAATGCCGGATTTGCGGCAGTTTCTGCGGGATCATCGCGACTTTTCACTAGAGGAGGCGAGTACCTCAAAACGCGCAGCCATTCAAATTGATGACGACGACGATCAGGAAGACGTTGCCTCGTGCTCCTCTTCAACCGTTGGTACTCCCAAAAAGCGCGCCAAACTATTGGAACTCAGCGAGGAGGAGCAATTGGCGCTGGCTATCAAGAATTCTATGAATGAAAATGGCGGCGCTGCGGAAACTAAGAATGCTAATGCCAGCGACTGTGAGAGCCTAGAGGAGTTCGACGAGGACGAGCTCAAAGGCGCCGCCATTTCTTATGAAGCTCAACTGGGCTCGCAAGCGGAGGAACTAACTGCTATGAAGCTGCGCCTTATCGACGCCGAAGGCAGCGAAGAGGTTATTCAATTGCGGTGGCCCTCTGATACCAAGCTAAAGACACTGCGTGTGTATATACGGCAAACGCACAAGCACATACCACTGGAGGGCTACAAGCTGATCTGTGCTTTTCCGCGCAAGTCGCTTGAAATGGAGCACAACGAAGCCACGCTGAAAGAACTGGGCCTGCATCCCTCCGCTAATGTGCATCTCACGCTGGACGAGTAACTGTTTATATCGGCGATTTGCTATAATATTTATTTCACGTTATTTGTCTTATCCTTCTACTATACATGAATTAAATACCTACATATACTAAATTAATAATAAGGGAATAATAAATAAAATCATGAACATACGCTATGGTTCAATTTTAATGATCAAAGGCTTGTTTTAAATTATATTCAGCAAAATTCCATTTCACAAAGTATGCCAATTCAAATAATTGTATTACGCGCCCAATTGCAGTATGGCAACACTGCAGTGTATATATCTAACAAATTTAAATGGCAGCGCTAAACACATGTTCTTCAGAAACATCTGGCAAGGGCACATATGCCCTTCTTAAGGCATTTAGATTCAATAGAAAGTTTAAAATAAGTAAATTAAATATCTTAATATTTTTATAATTTTAAAATAGGCAATTATTGTAGCTTTACTGCACAATACAATATATTACTACAAACACATAAAAAACTTGCTGAAAAATAGCGCACACTATTTTCGACCAAACACTATAAGTTCATCAAATGCCGTTTAATCCCAAGCAGCAAAGTGGCCACGTAAAAAGTAAATGCCAACGCCAGCATATGTACGCAAGTAACGAATTTGTTTTGTGTAAATAAACACAAACCGAATATAAGTTTTGGTTCGTCAACAATAGAAATGCTTAAGCGGCAAGCTCCACAGCTGCTAAAGTTAAAATGTGTGACGTGAGCGCCGCTTAATATAAGTAGTAAAAACAACAATCCATTATCACTAGCCACACGCACAGCATGGACGAGAAACTAAAGTATTCGCTGCTGCGCGGCGAACTAGTGGACACCCAAAGCATTTGGAACAGGTAATTATTCCAGAGTCAATTTCCGAGCTCAATTATTGAATTTCCTTTTGAAAATGATGCATATTCGCAGGCATGAGAAACGCGTTTGGTTCATCACGCTCTTGACAGGCACTTGTATGCTGTATTCAACGCGCACAACGATGCCGCTGCTGGTGCCAGCCGTAGCGGCCGCTCAAAAGTGGAGTAAAACCGATTCCGGCACTGTGCTCAGTTCATTTTTCTGGGGCTACACCCTGACCCAAGTGATGGGCGGGTATTTCAGCGATCGCTTCGGCGGGCAGCGTGTTATATTGTTTGCTGCACTCGGCTGGTCCATTATCACATTTCTAATGCCCACAATTATCTGGTCGGCAGCATCAGTCAAGGGTTATGCGATACCCATCATTGTTACCATTCGAATCCTTAATGGAGCCCTGCAGGGCGTACACTTTCCTAGCATGATTAGTTTGACTAGTCAGGTAGGGGATTTCATTAACATATTTATGTACTTTTATATATATTGTGTATTATTTTTGCTTGCAGAATTTATGTCAAAATGAGCGCAGTAGCTTCTTTGGTCTGCTCACTTCCGGTTCGGCGATGGGCACGCTGCTGACGGGCATCATGGGCTCCTTTGTGCTGGACTACTTTGGCTGGTCGTATGTTTTCCGAGTCATTGGCTTGATGGGGTTCGCCTGGGCTCTGGTATTGCGTTACTATGCGATGGCCGGCGAGCGCAATCGAATCATTAACATCTCCATGCCTGCGCGACTGTGCGTCAATAAGGCACCCGCGGAGGCATCTGTGCCCTGGCTGTGCTTCTTTAGCCGGCTGCCCTTTTGGGCGTGCGTGCTGACGCATGCCTGTGAGATGAACTGTTTCTTTGTGCTGCTCTCCTGGCTGCCAACATACTTCCACGATGGATTTCCCCATGCAAAGGGCTGGGTGGTTAACATGATACCATGGCTAGCACTGCCACCGTGCACGTTTTTTGCTAAGTACTTGACTACACGACTAATAGCCAGAGAATGGTCCACGACGACAGTGCGCAAACTTATACAGAGTTGTTGTTTTGCGGCACAGAACGTTGCGCTTTTTATAATGAGCCGCACCACGAACTTTCACACGGCTTTGATTTGTATGACTATCATCATTGGCGGCACGGGCTTTCACAACAATGCGGTTACTGTGAACCCGCAGGATTTGGCGCCGTTGCATTCCGGAAGTGTTTTTGGCCTGATGAACACAGTAGGCGCCATACCCGGCTTTCTGGGAGTTTATCTAGCTGGGCACATACTGGAACTGACGCAGAGCTGGCCGATGGTTTTTAGTGCGGCGGCAGGCATCAACTTGATCGGCTGGATTATATTTCTGGTCTTTGGCTCTGCTGAAGCCCTTGTATAATTTCTAATACATTCTCGTGACGATTTCCGTGTGAGGAAAATATTTATTAAAATGTGTAGATAGTTTAGGAGGTTTAGTTTATGATTTACATACATATATCTGATATCAAATCTGAGTATTTGAATAAAAAAAGCCAAATGATTATTTTTTGTAATTACAATTATTGTAGGAGCTTTCTAATGTTCCCAATAGCTCTCAGCCATGTACGTAGATGGCCTTAGTCTGTGTTACTTAGTGTCTGGATCGATTCGTACGTAGCATGGCTGGTGGATGGCGAGATGCTGCATGTTGCGTCCGGAAAACTTTTGTAACGTCTAATTTTCAATCTCGTCCATTGTCATGGGAATGCAACGCTGTGCGCTTATCTTAAAACTCGTGAAAATTTATAGTTTTCATAATATCTTATCTGGTATTTATTCAATTTAGTTTTTTTTTTTTTGGAACCGCAGTAATTTGCGTACTGAGCTTAACAGCCAAGCAACAGTTGGTATTTGGCGGTCTGGCAACGCTGAAATGCTGCAAGCAAATTCTGTCCCTCGCATTTCCATATTTAAATTCGTATATTAATTGAGCAAAATGTCAGGCCGGCGTAAGGATATGTGGAAATTGTTGTACAATTTGGTGAATCGCAACCAAGGCAACTTGTCAGCCGTATACAATGTGGTCGACGACATTCTTTGTCAGGATCCGAGCCTTATCAGCTGCTCGTCGGTGCGTGAGCTGAAAAACAAATTTCAGGACACCTTCCTGCTCTGGCTTTTAAACAAACTCGCCGGATGTTTAAGTGAGTGTGCGGATGAAGGGTAAGTGTAGTTCAGGTTAATATAAATAAATATTAATCGATGTCATTAGACTGTGTTTGAAGAACGTGCAGCTACAGCAGAAACTGCTCGTATCCTGTTGGTCCAATCATCCCAAGCTGTATGAAAGTCTTGTTGAGGCCTACGTGCAGGCTCTGCAACAGTTATATGATCAAATGAGCGCCTTTGACTACACTAATCCCAACAAAAATTCGAAGGAGTTGCGCACTTTGAATTTGCACATCTTTTGCTGCGATGTCAGTGTTCTGCAGGAATTCGATGAACAGTGTGCATTCCAAGTCATCCAATTGCAGCTGGAGCAAGCGGATGCCTACGCCAAGTACCTATTGCTGGTGCTGCTAGAAGCACATCAGATTGGACGTGCCACACATAGCGAACTGTTTGCTGGAAGCATGCAACAGGCGCTACTAACGCTCAAAGAGTGCAATATGGATACCAAGCTCACCTGTCTGAGTTACTGTCATGCCGTGCTACAAGCACAGTCCATGGCAAGTTGGTCAAGCAACGTGAATGTTGCACATTATGCATCCATAACGCTGCGGGCTGTGGTGCTTATGTGGTCCCTGTCCAGCCGCTGGAAAGCCAAATGCATGACGCAAACGCAACTGGAGCGACTGGCCACACACACACAGAAACTGCTGCGAGTATTCATGGAGCAACAGATGTCTGATTTTGATAGCCTTGAGCTATGCTGTCAACTATTGCATGAGGTGCTGAGGCTGCCTGCCAGCGACTGGCGTGACAATCTTCTGCAGACGTTGTGCAGCTACTTACAACATCAGATGTTGGAGGCCAATTTAGTTTTACCCCAAAACACATCTCAGCTTGTGCTGCGTCAGTGGCGCGGTCAGCCCACGGCCCTACTGTCGTTGCTTGCTGTGGTTGCTGCTAAGCAGACTGCAATGCGTGACAAGATCTTGTTTAGCCTCAGCCACAGTCTTGTTCAACTACTGACCAAAACGACACCCGAAGAGCTGCCTGAATTGTTGGCCCTGCTGCGTGCGTTAAAGCAAATAGAGCACCTTTTGCTGCTCGGAAAGCAACAAGAGCTGGTGGTTGCTAGCGATGAGGCGCTCAATGCCGCGCTGCTGTTGCAGCTGCCCCAGCACTACGAATTTTCACTGCATGCAGATGCCAACACCAATTGGAATCATTTGAGTTTGCAGCTTTTGGAGGAATCACAGTGTTCAGACCAGCCGGAGTTTGTAGAAATCTGTGCACTTCTACTGCAGTCCAGCTGCCTACGGCTTCAATTGAAGCCGCACACACAACAACAACTGCTGGGCGTGCTGCAACGTACACTACAGTCAGACCATCAAGATAAGAGGAGTCAGTGCTTACTTGCCCTGGTCACGCTTCGTCTGGAGACGCCCTCTAGCGCGCACACACAAGTGCAGAGCTTCTTTGCACAACAATACCTAGCACTGCTCAATTCTGAACATCCAGACATAACGGAGCTGATCTGCGAGCATCTGCCTCAGCTTTATGTGGCAGGTTATATAAAAGCCGCACATTTGCAGCAGGCGCTACCAAAACTGAAACAAACAGAAGATGGTCACACGCTGGCAGCTGTTATGCGCTTGTTGCTTTGCACCCAACAGCCGGGAGCGGCGCATGTCTTTAAGATCAGGGAACGCATTGTAATGCACTGTCTTAAGTGCGACGCACTGCCTGCCACATTGCCTGGCATTTATTTGGGCACTTGCAAACCGAGCAGTATACCTGTCAAGCCGTTGAACTGCTCCAGCTTAACGGTCCTCGCCGAGTCAATTCTCTTTATGCCGAAATGCGCCTTCATTACACATCACTTGGATTTGGTCAACCTGGAGCCGTCACTCTGCCTGCGTCTGCTTAAGGAGGCGCCCGATCTGCAGTCACTCAATGAACATAGCTTCGAGCGGCTAGTGCCAGTGCTAGCAGCTCAATCTACAGATTTCATGCAGCAGTTGGCAACGCTAGTGCTCGATTGGATCGTGGGAACTCTATCTAAGCCATTGGAGGAACAGACGGAGTCTGAGCAGCGAAAGCTGTTGTGTGTGGTCGTTTGCGCAGCACATAAGGACATCGATGAGCTCTGGCTGTTTCACTGGTTCAAAATGACCTTCTATTTTCTGGTCCACACGCGTTCACTAGTCGCCCAGGAGGCGGTGCTCTCCGCATGCCAAATGTGCGCGCGCCATGGTTTGCAAACGCTCACTCTGTGGAACTGGTACAAGCGTGATGCGCTCGGTTTGGTTGTTCAGCTGGCGCTACAAGCGTATTTAACAGAAGGCGTACGCTTTACACGCTCACTTAGAGCGGTGAGTCTTAGAATATAAATTCCAAGAGTACTTCTTATTCGTTGTTTAATTTGCAGCTGACCAAGATGTTGGGCTTCTCGTGCGTGCAGGAGTTCACCTGTAAATATCACCGCCTTCTGACCACCTTAGTTCTGCCCTATTGTATTAAGGAGCCACGCTGCAAGGGCGTCTTTGTACTTATAGCAAAGCAGCTGCATAAGCCTGTTGCTTCGCTGTTTGCCACGTCCTTTTTACGTCTCTATGCACACGTTTATCTCAGTGAACCGCCAGAGCTGGCTAATCGTTGCATTGAGTTGGTCGCCAGCTGCACACAGTCCACTGTGCAGCAACTTATGAATGCCGACGTGAAGGTGGGCTTACAAAACTTTAAATGTACTTATGCAAACCCATATGCATGTCGTTTTTTTTTTATTTAGCAAACCGTTGCCGAGTTGCTCATCTATTTCAATCGCAACCCGACCTTTGTGATGCGATCCTTCCAAAGTCTGTTGCAGCTCAGCATTGGCAACGAGAACCTATCCACCCAGGCGACCAATGCTCAGTTCTCCACGTTTATAGCGGAACGAATACTCGGTGTCATCACCTATTTTGAGAGTTGCTTGTCGGAACCATCGTTCGAGAAGCCACTTAAAGAGGAAACACTGTATAGTCTGGGCCAGATACTGCGCTTTGTGGGCCCACAACATGTCACACAATTTCGCTTTAAGATCATAGCCATGCTGAGTTTTGTGCACACACTCCAAGAGCCGAGTCTGCAGCGCATTTGCCTAAAGATTTGGCACATCTTCCTGCATGTTGTGAATATACAGGAATTAGGTCCTTCCTTAGGACGCATTGTGGCCACGCTGCAACCGCTGCTTGAGTACAGTGTGGAGCAGGTAAATGAGCTCTACGAGTTTGTCATTCTACGCAATGCTTCCATGCTTGGCAGCTTTATACAAGGTGCGTAGCTGATTTAACCGTTTCCTGTTCGGATTTGTATATCTATCTTAATTATAGATTTATATTTCCTGGAACGCTTGGAACATGTATCGGCGCCGATACGTGAATGTATCAAGCGGCACACGGCCCAGCTATGTCTTGGCGGCGCTATGACAGGCGAAGAGGAGGCCCCACTGCTTGATCAATTGCGCTTTTTACATAAACAAATCACTAACGAGTGCTTGCAGGTGCGCGTCTATGGACTAGAGCATCTGGCCGAGCTGTTTGGCCGCCGTCGAATCCAACTGAATCACATGATACTGCACGAGCTGCCGATGGAACCGCTAATGGAGCAGATAGTCAATGTGCTAATGTCTGGCAGCCAGCACGACGATCGTTCGCTGCAGCTGTCCTCGGCCAAGTGCCTGGGAGAGTTGGGTGCCATCGATGCCAGTTATTTGCCCTCGAATTACAACTTTGCCAGTCCGCAGCAGCTGCCGCTGAGCGTTCTTACTGACGACTTTACGGTGCTGGCCTTAACGGCACTCTGTCGTGGTTATCAGTTCCAGCAGAAGACTAAGCACGTTGACAGCTTTTCGCTGGCCATACAGGAGACGCTCGCCGTTTGCGGGATTGCGCCCAAGGAGCAAAAGAAAATACAGCTTTGGCAATCGTTGCCGCAGCGAATGCGCGAGATCATGGAACCATTACTTAATTCCTGCTATACATGCTCTCAGCGCCCCAGCACGCTGACACAGCAGCCACTCTTCGGCAGCCACTACACGCAGAACTCCTACGAGCTGTGGGCGTTTCTCTGGGCTGCGCGACTCGTGGACTACGTGCAGTCCACAGAGACCCGGCATTTGCTGAGCTCATACAAGCCCTGCATAAGGCGCGACTCGAACATGTTGAGCACATTTTATCCTTATATCCTGTTACATGCGCTTCTTGAGTGCAATGCAGAGCAGCGTGGACACATTGAAGAAGAATTCCAGACGGTGCTGCAGGCTAATGAAGAGCTGTCTCAGCGAGTAGCTACAGCATCTAAGACACCTGGCGAGCTAACGCCAACATCCAATAATACTGGCGGCTACAAGCTCTTTGAATCAAGAAAATATAGAGCTTCTACTAAGTCAGCTAATGATGGTCCCCAGGTGGGTTCCAGTGCAGAGGATCAATCACGTTTGGCTGGAAAACTGTGCGCGGAGCTGTTGGACTTCCTACAACGTTGGCTCCGCGAATGGCAGCGCTTGCATGGGCTAAGCATGGCCGGCAAGCCTCCCCAAAATGTGGATGCCAATTATGGTGCCATCTATGAGTTCCTGCAACGCATTGACAAGCTGCGCGTAGCACGTACCAGTTACAACTGTGGCGAGTATGCGCGAGCTCTCCGCTACCTGGAGGCCTATATAGAGGAGGGCGATAAGGCGGCGCGTTTGCTTGAACAGTTCACATTTCTCGTGGAGCTCTATGGGCGGCTGATGGACGCTGATTCGGTGGAGGGTGCAGTGCAGACCCGCAGCTACGATATGAGCGTCACGCAGGAGATTCTAGTAAATCGTTTGGTCGAAAGACAGCAGGATATGATCACCTGCTATGAGCAACTGCTTTCCAGCACGGATCCACTGCAGCCAGAGCACATACGGGCCATCATCGATGCCTATTTGCGCATGGACACGCCCAAGACGGCGCTACTCATTGCCGATGGTCTCGCGCAGCGTCTGTCAGATCGGCATACGGATCAGTATTTCAACGAATGTAAAGCGGAACTCCTATGGCGCCTAGGCAGCTACGATGAATTGGAGGAGCTGCAGCTCCAGCAACAGCAGCAAAGTCGCTACAAACCCAACTGGCATGCCCAATGCGCCCAGGCCTGCCTGGCCCTAAGACATCCTGCGACCACCAACTTAGAGTTTGATTCGCTACTAGATAATATGCGCTGCTCAGTGCTGGAGCAGCTGCGCAGTTGTTCAGCCCTGCAGCAGCATTCCTATGCGCATGCCTACGATGATGTGCTGAAGCTGCACATGCTGCGCGAACTGCAGGGCTGCCAGCAGCTGGTGGAGCAGCTATCAGAGCTTCCCCAGGATGAGGAGCAGCAGCAGGCGCAGGTGATGCGCAGCTACTTTGCCGATTGGCAATCTAGGTTACAGGTGCTACAGCCGCAGCTGCGCGTGCTGGAGCCCATTTACAGTTTCCGTCGGAATTTACTGGCGGAGCTAAAGCATCGTCTGGGCGAGCGTTCACCACTGCAGGCTCAGCTACGAACGCAGCTGGCGCAGCTCTGGCTTAACAGTGCCCAGATTAATCGAAATGCAGGTCAGCTGCAGCGGGCTCACTTGTATTTGATGAAGGCCGAGGAATACAGGCCAAGCCGACTGTTTCTGGAGCGCGCCAAGCTGTTGTGGCAGAAGGGCGATCAGGTGCTGGCAATGAACTACCTGGAGGAACAGCTCTCAGTCATTGGGAGGCAATGCGAGGGCAACATCAAGCAGCTCAGCGGCGAGCAGCGCCGGCTTTACTTTGAGGGCAAATACCTGCAAGCCACGTACAATGCGGACTCAATGAACCTTTGCGCCGACGCCATACTCAAGTACTTCCAGGAGGCAATTGCGGTTCAACGTCAATCGGAGCGCTGCTACGTGCAGCTGGCGCAATTTCTAGAGAAGATGCGTGAGGCGCGAGCCGTTGCAGCAACCAATGCGCAGACGCGCGAAGACGAGGAGCTGCTGCTGCAAATCATGCTAAACTATGCCAAATCTCTGCGCTATGGCAGCGATCATGTCTATCAGTCCATGCCGCGCCTTATCAGCCTCTGGCTGGACACAGCTGCCACCGCTGTATCAACCACTTCCCACGCCGAGCTGGTGCGCAAAATGAATGATCTGCTGAACAACTGCTGCTCGGCGTTGCCCACTGCCATGTTCTATACAGCGTACTCACAAATGCTGAGCCGCCTGTGTCATCCCTCGGCCGAAGTGTTTGCTGTGCTTCGCAATGTGATCATCAAGCTGATTGGAGACTACCCGCAGCAGTCGCTCTGGATGCTGCTGCCTCATTTTAAGTCCGCTGCTGTCAACCGAGTCAAGCGTTGCAAGCTGATACTCACCGATGAGCGACTACAGAACTCCACATTTCAACGTTTATTGAGCGACTTTAATACCCTAACCGACCGGCTGATCTGCGTCACTAACAAGGAGGTGACACTTGATCGCAGCTATAAGCTTAGCGATCTGGACAAACGATTACCGTTGCTGTGCAGCCAGGCGAACTTCTCCAACATTCTGCTGCCCTTTGAGAAATACATGCAGCCGACATTTAACATAAGCTCGACGCAGGATAATACTCCTTCGCCCAGTCCTGGCGCCAGCACATTGCCAGCAAGCAATTGGTTTCCGTATCGACACATCTATATAACTGGTTTCCAGGAGAAGGTGCTCGTTTTACGCTCAGCAGCGCGGCCCAAAAAACTGACTATTCGCTGCAGTGACGGGCAGGACTATGATATTATGGTCAAGCCTAAGGATGACCTGCGTAAGGACGCGCGTCTAATGGAGTTCAATAGTCTAATGAAGCGCTACCTCCACCAGGACGCGCGTGCCCGCCAGCGTCGCCTGCACATACGCACCTATGCCGTGCTGCCGTTTAATGAGGAATGTGGTCTGCTCGAATGGCTCCCAAATCTCAATTCGTATCGTGGGATTTGCATTGCATTGTACATGCAGCGTGGGCAAGTGATGAGCGGCCGACAACTGCAACAGCTGGCGGTGCCACAGATGGAGCCGATGGAGCGCAAGCGTGAAGTGTTCCTAAAGCAGCTGTTGCCGGCCCATCCGCCCGTCTTTCAGGAGTGGCTCCTCCAGCGCTTTACCACGCCCCACAGCTGGTATGAGGCACGCAACTCGTATATACGCACCGTGGCCGTCATGTCCATGGTGGGCTACATACTAGGCCTAGGCGATCGACACGGTGAAAATATACTCTTCGATGAACGCAATGGCGATGCGGTCCACGTGGATTTTAATTGTTTATTCAATCAAGGCGAAGCCTTTGCCTATCCCGAGGTGGTGCCATTTCGCCTTACCCACAACATGATTACGGCTATGGGGCCGCTGGGCGTAGAGGGCAGCTTCCGTAAGTGCTGTGAGATAACGCTGCGTCTTCTTAAGCAAGAGACCAAGACGCTCATGTCCATGCTGCGCCCATTTGTCTACGATTTGGGCGTCCAGAGTCGACTACCCTCAACAGCTAGCAACAAGAGCAAAAACGGTGCTGAGCTGACCGATCCCAAAGTGACCAACGACGTGCAGCGCATTGCGGAGCGTCTGCAGGGACATGTGAGTAGTATTTTGACCCCTATCCAAGACAACTACTCAAATTCAACCCGTTTCCAAAGGTCAAGCGACAGCAGGCGAGCAGCATACCCCTGTCCACAGAGGGACAGGTAAACTTTTTAATCAACGAGGCCACCAAAGTTGATAACCTCGCTTCCATGTACATTGGCTGGGGCGCTTTTCTTTAGTTCCTTAAGCAATCTCATTTGAATGTCGTGTGTTCTTTGTATAGTTGAGTATATAATAAGATTGTATTTAAAAAAAGTTTAGATTGTTATGCTTAAGAATTAAATACTTTCCATACATTTAACATTTTTTTTGGTTTCAGATTACATATTTATTTCAGATTGGCAAGATTTTCATGTTTGAAAGCTTAGTTTCAAAAATATTTTAAACTAAGACGGACGGACAGCAGCATCACAATAACACATTTTTTTTTTTTTTTTTTTTTTAACATAATTATTATTTATTTTATTTAAAATCTGCCCCCTTTTTGGGCAATAATTAAATGTTTTCTTTGACCTATGGCAGTTATGTATTGCGTGTATCTATGTGTCTGTTTTGTGTGTTTAGTGTAGGGGAAGCAGTGGAATTTGTGGAGTTAGACTCTTTGGGGGAGGTCAAGTGGGTGTTTCCTTTTGAGCCGTCTTGTTGTTGAGTTGTTGTTTAAAAGGTTGGTGGCAAGATTATTTGGGTGGTTGCCTAGTCTGGCGATGTAGCGATCACTCAACTTGGCAATTACCTCTTTAACCCAAGGTATATTAAGCTGGCTGTGAATTGTGGTATTTTCATGGTAAATATGCGCGTTAGATAAAATTCGCAGAGCTTTATTTTGAAACCGCTGAATAATGTTCAGGTTGCTCTTGCTGGCGGTACCCCAAAGATGGATGCCGTAAGTCCATGTTGGCTTGATAATTGTTTTATAGATTATTAGCTTGACGCGAAGCTTCAATTTGGACTGTCTACCAATCAGCCAGTAATATTTTTTTAGCTTGTTTTCAGCCTGCTTTCTTTTGCGCACAATGTGTTCACGCCATGTCAGCCGTCTGTCGAGTGTGATGCCAAGATAATTGGGCGTTGTGCTTACCGGAATCTGTAATCCATCTAGGAAAACTTGAGGGCAGTTCCCTTTGCGCAGCGTAAAGGTGGTATGGGTGGACTTTTCCTGGTTTACCGCGATGTTCCACCTTTTCAGCCAGCTGTTTAGGGAGTCCAATTGACGCTGCATAACGGAGGACGCGTACTGCGGTGTGTTGGCAGTTGTAAGAAAGGCAGTATCATCCGCGTACGTGGCAACCAAGAGGCTCTGATCCGGGGTGACAGGCATGTCGGCTGTGTACACCGTGTATAACAGAGGTCCCAGAACGCTGCCTTGTGGGACTCCGGCTCTGATGTTCTTTATAGATGAAATAGCATCACCGCACTTAGTGTAAAACTGTCTGCAGGAGATGTAGCATTTAAGAAAATTGAAGTATGATGCTGGTAAGATTGCCTTAAGTTTATGCAGCAGACCGGGGTGCCATACCCTATCAAAGGCTTGCTTCACGTCGAGCATGACCGCACAGCAGTACTTCTTTTCTTCGAACGCCTGCATTATTCGCTCTACTAACCTATGGCACTGTTCCGGTGTTCCGTGGAGTCGCCTGAAGCCGAACTGATGGTCTGGGATCGAACCAGCCTCATTCAATACTGGCAGCACTCTACGTAAAAAGACTCTTTCGAGCAATTTAGAGAGAGTAGCCAGTAAGCTTATGGGACGATAAGAGGAGAGATCGGTCTCAGGTTTACCAGGCTTTGGTATTAAAATTACCTCAGCTCGTTTCCACTGGGACGGGAAATGTCCAATCTCAAAGCAACGGTTAATAACGTTGGTCAGCAACTGGATACAATTTTTAGGAAGCATTTTAATCGCCTTAGCGTCGATGCCATCGTGTCCAGGCGTTTTTTTTGGATTGAGTAGAGCAATCTCATTCTCAATCTCGTCCAGGGATGCTGATGCGATCCGTGCGTCACCCACACTTGGTAGCTCCAAGAAACGGATAGTATCCGCTTTGTCTGCCAATGTGCAGCGATCAAACGGCATGAATGAGTCATGAAGGTGCTCTGCAAAGGCATCTGCTCTTTCTTGGTCTGATCGGCACCAGTCCCCGTTTGCTTTTCGGACCACAGCTGCCCTTCTAATAGGTCGTTTAATATGGCGTGTGACCTGCCATAAGCTATTTGATGGGTCTCCTGGTTCGAGATCCTCTAGGAACCTATCAAAAGCGCTCTTCCTCAAGTCTTGTAGAAGCTCCTTTAGGCGTTTTGTGGCTCTGTTCAGGAGGTTTTTATCCCATGGGCTGCGGGTAGAGAACCAACTACGCCTGAGTCGCCTCTTTTTCGCAACGAGAGCGGCCACCTCAGGAGTCCAAAGATAAAGGTCTCTTACTGGCGTTCCAGGGTTGAAGCTGTTTCTCGGGGTGGCTATCTCTGCAGCATTGTGAATTTCTTGAGTTAGGCCTGCTACCACACTGTCAATGTCGTCGGCAGAGGAAAGTGTGGGGTTAGGGTTGACCCTGGTTAGCAGCCGTGTTTTGTATCTGTCTATGTCCATGTTGTTTTTAATCAGCCTTTTACGCGGCGCTTTTTTCTCGACCGGGGTATTGATATGTAGTGTAACAGCGGTGTGGTCGGAGAATAAGATCTCGTTGACACTGCATTCTATTTTATTGGAAGCTATACCTTTGGATATAGCAATGTCCAGTATGTCAGGGATCTTGCGCAGATCCGTGGGCCAGTATGTGGGTTCACCAGGTGAGTGGCAGCTAAGTCCTTTTTTCTGAATGCATCGGTAAAGTGCTTGTCCTTTGGGGTTGTTGGTTCGCGAGCCCCACCAGGAGTGTTTGGCATTGAAATCGCCTCCAATTATAAACCTGGGGCCAAGGCTTTCCAAAAGATGACTAAGCTGGACATCCCTAACATTGTACCTGGGTGGGAGATACGCAGCCGCGATTGTGAGGTCGCCGAGCGGGCTGGGCAGCCTAATCTGGGCACACTGCACCCAATCTTGTTGGTATGCTGGTAGTTCAATATATTTAATTCCTTTCTTGATGAGCACTGCAGCTCCACCTCGGGCTCTACCGTTTGGGTGGTTGGTGTAAATAATATCAAAGCCATAGATGGAGAAGTACGATCTCTGGGAGAAGTGAGTTTCTGATATCAGGAGTATATCTGTGTTGGTGGTCTTCACAAAGTGTTCGACCTCTGGTCTGCTATTGCACAGACCGTTCGCATTCCAGATGGTGAGATTCAGCCTTACTTGCATAGCTTACCAACAAAAGTGGCTAGCATTAGCGACATCTGGCTAAATATCTTCTCCATCATTTTTTCCATCATCAACTCCAATCGGGATACCATGGTTTCCATAGCTCCTGTTGCTGACTGCTCAGATTGGCGGGCTTGGCTTTGTGAATTATAATTTCCTCCTCTAAGCGCGTCCGAGAAGCTGACTTGTGGGTCGATTTTAGCAGATGGTAATCCTGAAGTACGCCTGGCTGAGGCATTTGGGGGACGAGAAGCGTTTGGGAACGCCTGCGCCTTGGCCGTTTTATAAACGGCGCAGCCTTTATATGAGGCAGCATGATCGCCTCCACAGTGTACGCAGTACGCTGGTTCCTCTCTACTTTTAGTGCAATCAGCCGAGTTGTGTTTATCGCCGCACTTGACGCATCTATGTTCAAGACGGCAATATCTTTGGGTATGTCCAAACCCTTGACAGCGGAAGCATTGGGTCAAATCTTTGAATTTTAAAGGAGGCTTGATTGTTACCACCGAACTGCATAAACGTTTTATTTTGAATGCCTCATTGTTGTTGCTGGACGGCTCCAGGTTAACGAAAAAGACAGACGTTGGCAATTTCGTATTGCGGCTAATGGCGTTGTGGAGGTCTCTTACATTGTGACCTTGTTCTGCCATTGCTTCCTTAATCTCGACCTTGTCCGTCGAATGATGAAGTCCTTTAACAACTATACGATATGCTCGTTCATCTCGGGGTTGGAATGTATGGTATCTCATGTTGTGCTGATCGAGATGCGCTTTTAAGGCCGTGTAACTTATTTTGTCAGGCAACATGACCCGCACATTGCTGTCTCTTCCTGCCTTGTAAGAGAAAACTTTATCTTTGCCGACAAGCTGGGTAATCGATTCCAGGAGAGCCTTTATGTTGTTTACGTCAGGGATGAACAGTGGGGGGGGTCTAATTGTTCTGGGCTTAGGTTCAGGTTCCGGCTTGTTGATGTCATCAGCATCGTCCTCATCGCTACTATCACTGGATAGTATGGCGAACGAGTTGTTGGCCAGTTTGCGACATGCAGCCTCGCTGGTACTAGGGCCATCTTGGGGGTGCTTACAATAACACATGCGTTAATATTTTTAAGTCTTTGAACGTTTGAGCACTTTTTTATATTTAAACTTAAAAATAAGATTTTAAAAGACACACGTTTTTATTGTGGAAATAATGGCGATGGTTACACTTACCGAAAGTACAAGTGTTTTCCGTAATAATCTTCTCATTGTGTAAATTACCCGTGAAGTGGTTTAAATTAAAGTTCATTAGCGTGACATTATGCGGATTGGTATAGTTTCTTTTCTGGGTTAGAGTGATAGATTTGTTTTGATGAAACGACCGATAATATGGTTTGAGTCTTTGACAATCCCTCAACAAACGTTTATAGCTTATATTTGGCTCCATTTGCTAATTCAAAAGCATAACGACCCTGCTTTATCGTCCGCGCGCACAGCTGATGGCGCAATTTATCGAATTGTCTGAGGGGGGTGCGGGCGTCATACGCACTGATTTGTTGACAAGTGAAAACGGCGCACAAATTGCTTAAATTGGTGACAACAATACCGCAGCATGTCGAAACCAATTACCTTTGTTACGGGCAATGCCAAAAAGCTGGAGGAACTGATCGCCATACTTGGTCCCAATTTTCCCCGTACGGTCATCTCGAAGAAAGTGGATCTGCCTGAGCTGCAGGGCGAGATTGAAGATATTGCGTTAAAAAAATGCAAGGAAGCGGCGCGTCAAGTAAACGGACCGGTGCTCATAGAGGACACTAGCCTATGCTTCAATGCGCTGGAGGGTCTGCCGGGTCCGTATATTAAGTGGTTTCTGGACAAACTGCATCCAGAGGGTCTGTATCGACTGCTGAGTGGCTGGGAAGATAAATCTGCGCGTGCCGTCTGTACTTTTGCCTATTGTGAAAACAGCGTGGCTGAGCCAAAGCTCTTTCAAGGCATAACCGAGGGCGTCATTGTGGAGCCACGTGGTCCGCGCGACTTTGGCTGGTGCGTGTAACAGTGCCATACTAGAGAACTTCTACAAGTAATATGGTGATTTTCTATGCTTACAGGGATCCAGTGTTTCAGCCCAAAGGGTACGAACAAACCTATGCGGAACTGCCAAAGTCTGAAAAGAACAAAATATCGCATCGCTTTAGAGCCTTGGATCTAGTCCAGAAGCATTTTGAAAATGAGAAAAGCTAATCTGCGAAACACTGTTGTCGGTTGTTAAAGAAGAAAACTACGTACATAACGTTCTAATTAAATTTGCTAATACATTTATTTAGTTTTAATATTTGTTCAATCATGTCGAGAAAGTGTTACACCCTAACGCTAAGCAATCACATCTCAGTCATCCTTCTTACTCTTGGGTTTCTTGACCTTTGCAGCCTCCTTTTTGGCGGCACCAGGCACCGGCTTGTCCCAATAATACAGTAATTGCGCGAGAATCACGCCATTGGCAAAAGTAGACGCGCAGAATGTGATGATAATCATCTGATCGCCAGTCTCTTGTATAGATGTAAATATGCGTGCCAGAGATCCGGCGAACATCATTATGACCGTGGCTGCTGACAATTGGCCCGTAGAGCCGGCCTTGTAGTTTGTCAGCGCCTGCGAGAGCTTGCCAACAAGTAGAATGGGAATGTTGCAGCTTTGTATGGTGAGCAGCACCTTCATGGTTGTCAAGCCCGAATTAAGGACATACAGTAGAGCAGCATAGGCAATCAGGAATAAGAACGATTGCAGCTTTCGCCCACCAAAGAACAACACTAGCGCAGCAATGGCCACCGTCTGCAGGGCCAGAAAAGTGTTGTCGCCCCAGGAACTGAATGGATATCCGTTCATAAAGTTGTACGACATATGGAATGTAATGGCCAGCAGATCCAGCATAACGCCCAATAGATTAATACCATCGCCAGATTTGCTATTGAGGATTTTAAGAACCTGTGGCACTTTCACCAGCACCGAGCCGGCGATGATGGCGATACCAAGACCCTTGCTCAGCAGCGCCTTGAAGCACGGGACTGCAAGTAAAATGATAACCATTTGTGACTAGCAGGGCAGTATAACTTACCATCGAGGAAATTGTAATCCAGGAAGTAGTTGTCGTAACACTTCTGGTTCATTAGAAGCAGAGCACCTTTCTTGATAACATCGACCATTTTTGGAAATTTTTAACTTTCTATGTGCTTGACCGACAAGAGTGTCTAATTGGGCCGGCTCTTATCAGGCGGCTACTAGCTTTTGATTGTGCGCTTGAGAATAGATAAAATGAAATTGAAAGCTAAGCAGTACACGTAATACCAACGGCACACCGAGAGCACCAGTTTATTTGGTGTTTTCATTTATTTTTTAGTTGGTATTTTTTTAACAGCCCCCTAACAGCGGCAAGAAGTTATACATTTGCTTAACAGTTATTTGATAGAATTTGAAATTAGCAGCTGCTGACTTTTTCCATAACATTGACTTTAACAGAAAAATAACAGATTCCTAACATTAGGCGTCTTTCGATGGTTGAGCGCAATGAGTGATGAGCGATATTTAATGAAAGTTGAATTCTTACAAGATATGCTTTTAATTATCATTACCACTCCCTTAATGAAATCTGCTCAATTGCTTAAACGCTTTCGTAATTTACTGCATTAACTTATTTATTTTCCGTTATCGATATAAATGATTTCCCAGCACAAGTATCGCTACAATGAGTTATCGGCATTATCAACAACCTATGCCATTTGATTCGTTATAGTTCGCGGTAAGCGTACGCTTAATTTTAAAAATATTTATAGAAAAAAATTAAAAATTATTATTTATTAAAATGAACACACATTAATTAATAAATTAAAGTCGCAAATTATTAAAGACAGAACAATTAATTGATTTTAATTAAATGACCAAAAGTCAACGATAAGACGATGAAAATACTTCAATCTTAATCAATTGATTTTCTTATCGCAATTATATTATTTACTGATTATTAAAGGGTAATTTTATTATTTCGCAAGGTTAGGTCCGGCAAGAACATGGCAATTAATAGCAGAGATCCACACCGGCCCTACCAAGGGACATTGTCACTTGCAGTTCTGATTGGCATGCTTGGTAACGTTTAAACTTTTTAAAAAGCATTTAATTGCACCATACTGCGCCTGCGCTCTATAGCTGTCAGATGTCATTATTTTCAGCTGCAGTAGCTTATCATAGTCCATCGTAAATTGCATTATCTTCATTAATATGGCACGCAGTTTCATTTTTACTGCAGTGGCATTCGTTCAAACTGCTCCAGAAAGCAGCGGCCTAATAAAAGTTATATTATAAACCGTCACTGGTAGGCACGCACACAATCACACATATACACACACACACACACACACACACATTTCCTCAAACTATACATGTACACATAGAGAAAATTGAACTCTATTTGTGTGTAAACAATTCATGTGACATTCTCTGTGAGCGTCGATTCCAAATTGCTTTGTCAAAGGTAAGAAACGTCTCTCGTTATACTTACACATATATTTCGCATTGTCACTCTGTTCAGTTGTTTTTATTGTAATATAAAATTGATTTAAATAGCACACTTTGTGGTTAAAATCAATGGAGCAGCTTTAAACAACAGCGTCTATTATTACGAGCTGGCAACACTGCAGTCGCCGCAGAATTTGCCCGGTGAAATTGTGCTGCAGGATCAGGAACAGAATGCGACAGTAGAAATGGTCCGTTTTGACAAGGGAAAACTCATTGCCAAGGCGGCTAACCTAACCGCCATTAGCTGGGCGCATGCCGTCAACAGTCAGCAGCTATTGGCCGATGCGCTTAGTGGTGAGCATTCCCGATAACAATAAGCCAGACCTGTTAACCTTCACTTAAATTAACCAATGTTCCACCTTAAAGGTGAAATTGATATGATTGAGGCAGATATCGTGCTCGGCCAGCTGAATGGCGAGGGACCAGATTTGCCGGTGATGGCGCATCCGCCTATAAACATATCGGATTTGACGTTGGAGGACTTTTTGCTTCAAATTAAGGCGCACAACGAGCTTCACGAGGGTGCCGAAAAGGGCGTAAAGCTGGACTTTAAATCTATCGAAGTATTTGAGGGTTCGTTGGGCATTCTGGATGAGATCATACCAAAGGTGAGCATGGCCTTACAATATAAAAGGTATCCAATTCACTATAATGCGTATACATAGATGGCCTATCCCATTTGGATAAACGCAGACATTATCAGTGGACCTTTGGAGCAAAACAATTCAGTGCCAGTGGATCCGGCACGCTTCTTTGCCGGATGCATGCGCTACAAACAGGCCGTACTCTCCATTGGCTGGACTACCAGATGGGGCGCAAATTACCGAGAGGGCGAGTACACTCAGGAGCAGTGCAATGCAATGCTGCAGGCCATCAATGACAACAATGTGACCTCTACCGGGCAGGCCATTACTTTTCCAGTGCGTGCCGGCATTGCCGCGAACAGCGCCTCACAACTGCACAATCTGGTGTCCGCTGTGAATGAAACTAGTGAGAGCACTTTGACCATTTGGTCCTCAGCCGACGACTACGTAGATGTGGCGCAGCTGCGCAAGCTAATCTTCAGTTTTGGCTTGGATCGTGTCTATTTGGATGTGCCAGAGGAGCTGTCTTCGAAGCTAGATTTGGGAAACACAGGCAGTGGCGCTGGCACCTTCAATTCGTTGGTTAGCTTCAGCTTCGTCAGCCTGTGCTTCTGGGCCTTTTCGAGCTGGCTTCAGAGCGTATAAACGAACTGTTGCGGTTTTTGTTTACTCTTTTCTTTTTTATTTCAGTTTTATTTTCTTTGTTTTTATGTTACGCGTGTATTCACTGGAAAATGCTCTTTGCGTTTAAGCTTTGTATCACTTCATTTGAATGCGAACGCGAATTGGAGCCGCGTTGTATAAAAGCTAACTAAAAAAATATGCATTAAATTTATATATGAATATAAATATATAATATAAAAATACTTTGGACGTGCGCAGTTTAAATTTATACAAGGGGATTGATAGCTTTGGAGCTAGGATAATCACTTATATACAGTTAAGTTAAGCTACTAAAATAGTCAATGACTTTTGTTTAGGTTATCTTTCACTTTTTGGCACTAATTAATAAATAATCTTATCAATCTCTCTCTATACTTCTGCAGCATGCGTATGAATGTTGGTGCTGTTTTGTGTGAGGAAACTATATGAGCACGATGGATGTTTGTACGAATGGATATGTGTGTATGTGGAGGGATAGTACGTATTTAATGATATAAATGAGGCAACTCGGCAAAAGTCAACATCAATTAACTAACATCTGTTGAGTTTTAATGGCGAGACGTGGCGCGGAGTATGTCTTTGGCTCCCCTAAGGCAATATATTGAAAATGCAAGATGCAACGATATATGTATATTAACTAATTATCACATCTGTTGAGCGGCTCTCGATTAGGCGATCTCTAGACGTGTTGCCGCCGCTGCTCTCGTCATCGCCATCTTCAATGCCCGAGCTGCGCCTGTAATCTAACAGACGCACGCCCACACGATCGTTTTGGTTGGCATTCTGGCGGAAAAGCTGCTGAACAGCTGGTGTTGTGCTAGCCGCACTGACGCCGGCGCCAAACGTGGTGAGCGGACGTAGCATCGACACCTTGGCTTTGGGGTCGTCGGTATGGCAGAGACGCGTCAACTGGCGCGTTGGATACCAGCAGGTACAAATAAGGCCGCCGGCAAGCAGTATGCCCGTAAATATCTGACCAAGCATTACAATGAGTGGAACCAGACCAATGCTTGCAGCGATTTCCTCGCTGACACGAACACGCTCCTCGGCCCACATAAGTGGTAGCATAATGCGTGGCACGCGCGCATAGAGACTAAAATGGTAAATGGAATAAGCTGGTTAGCGTCTGTCTTGCCATTAAGTGAATGATAAACTTACGCAACGCCCGGCACCGGCTCCATCAGATAATTGGCCTGGAAGCCACCACCCACATCCATGGGTACGCCAGCGTTGGGCTCCAGTGCCATGAAGAACTCATGCTTCTCCTTTTCCGGCTGCAGGCCATCCAAAGCGTCCAGATAACTAGGGTCGGCCAGATAAAAATGTGGATAAGACATGTAGATGGATGTGTTGAAGTTACAGCGTCCAACATAAATAACACCAGACGGATTGCATTTGCCATCCACGCACAGGCAACTGGTGTCCGGATACATAGTGCCATTGTCCACAGCGTGTCTGGTGCCACTGAATTTGTATGCAGTGACACCATGGACGCTGATTGTTTCCGTAAAGTCCAGTGGCACGGCGCGGCACATTTTGGGCATATATAAATAGACACTGTCATTGGTGCTCAAATTGGGCGGAAAAAATTCACCCATTGAGCCCATAACCTTGCCACAGGCACCATCAAACGCGCCTGTATGCGTCTTATTATTCCACGAATAGATTTGGCCCATTTTACTAATGTCATCGGCCCCAGTGAACATGTTGATGTCACCATCAAAGCTGGTGCTTCCATTGCGCTCATACTGATAACCAATCCGATCGTAGGGAACGTCATCCGGACTAATTATTTTGCCCAGCGTCACTAACGAATTCACGAAACCCTTGAATAACCACTCCTCGGCGGTGCGCGTCTCACTGACCTTCTGCGTGGAGCTCAGTGTTGTCGATGCCATAAATTGAAAAAACGAGTTCAATTGGTGTAAACGTCGAGCACCAGCCTGTTGGAAAGAATATCATTAGTGAAACTCTAAATTTTAACATCTTAATACTTCAACTTACGTGCGCGACTGTATTGACCGAGGTTACCACATCCTGCAGAGTGCCATTGCTACCGGCAGCATCAAAAAAGAAATAGGCTTTCTTGCGAAAGGACACTGAAGCATTGTGATTGTGCCACTCGATGTCCACCTTATCAGGTTTCTCCCGAAACCGATAAGGTCCCAGTTGTACAAAGTGCGGTTTCTTCGGGGAGCCCTGGTATAAGTCCTCCGGATTAGTCCAGTTGAATAGATAAACATCAAAGTTAAGCGGCAGCGGCGATACTTTCCAGCCCTCATACGCTGGCGACGTGGGGCTGAGTGCCATTTCCTGAAATTGTCATTGATCATATGAAAAGGCGATCAATTATGGTAAATTATAGATGATTGCTTAAATGGAAGGCTCAGTAAACTTAAATGTTTCAATTATATAAAAAATGTAAATAGCTCTCTTACAACATTTTACTTATGTATATGATAAGAAAATAATGGAAAATTTTACAAACTTGAATGGACGAATGAACGTGCTAATTCGTGTACAATTTACAATGAATATGATTTGTTATTAACAAAACTGTATAAACAAAGCATGTAAAGTGATTAATGATCAGAACAACCATTTAGAGTAAGTATCGATCAATCTGTAAATTAGTCGGCGAGGTCAAGATTGCAGAGATATTGGCCCATTTATGTGCCTGTTTGACATTTAGATGTATAAAGTAAGGTCGACTGATAACCCCATAAACCTTTTTTGCGTAGAGCCAACCACTGACTAGAAAATGCTCTATTTCAAAAGTTTGCTGTTTTCGAACAATATGAATTATATTGGTACTTACAATCGGATCAACCTCTCGCAACTTTGTTGGCTATCTATACAATTTCCCGATCGTTTAGTCAAATGTCATGTGAGTGTCACGTTATCAGCCATTCCCGGCGGCCCATCAATAATCCATCACGGCATGTAATCATCGTTTGGTAAGATTCTAGGACTATAGCACTTGGAATAAATCCGAAGCGGCCATTTTGCAATTTAAGTTTGTGGCTATTATCTAGAACTACATTTTCTTTCTTCTTGTTATGTATTCAATATTTTCGAGTTCAGGAAATGACTAACTGATAAAAAGCGATTGGTGTTTTATGTGTGTGCGCGACAGTGTGATAATGGCACGTTTAAATATGCGCTAGTTTAAATGGTCGCATCGTTGGATTGCTGGGTTTCACTGATATAGAAGTCGGTTAAACAGGTGTTTGGTCAAGGGCTGATTTTATTTGTAACACGTAAAGCCTTTTATGAATGTAGTGTGCAGGGAATGCACAAAAAACTAACACACACACACACCTATACAAAAAAAATAAAAACAGAAAACAGCAAAAAACAAGCGATTCAGGCCTCGTTTCTAATCGCCCAATGGCAGTTAGCTCTATTGATAAATGGTTGCTGATAAGATAAAAGTCGTTGTTACGGGAAAAACTGAAATTGTTTGTTTATTCAGAGTATCGCACGTAAATATTTCCGCTGGGAACATAATTGCAAAATAGATCAGAGACCCGATTAACCTTGCAGCTGTTCCAGTGATTCATGTCACAATGAACGATTCTGATATATCAATCGATATGGGACGAAATACCAGCTACCAGCTGCTCGAGACTTTCAACTAAGTCGCTTAGTCACTTGCCAAATTATAGAACGCAGTGTAATGTGACCATAAAAAACTATCTTATCTATTTTTTTGTGAACACCTGCACACTTTCAATTCTTGGTGTCTTTGTGGAAATTGATTCCAATTGATTTGGAATCAGACAACTGGTAAACCCCCCAATACCCTGCGCCAACACCACACTAATTGTATGCTAATGAGCGAGGTTCACGCGCAGTTGACCTCTCATCGTTTTGGCAAATTGGCTGAAATGGAAGAACATGATTCTCTTATGTCTAGAGATGGAATTTGAGTCAACGAGCAATGACTGATGTAACTAGACAGTAACTGTTTGATTATATAAGACCTGATAGCAATGAGGCAAGAATCATACAACTTACCTTGCCGCGCATGCGCGTAAATATGTCAATCCAGTTGCGCAGCAGATAAACGCCGCCGGCTATGCAGCAAGCGCCCAAGATGACAATGCCCAGCCGCCAGGCCCAGTGACGCGAACGTGATGTCATCTCTAGCTGTTGTTGTTGCTGTTGCGATTTTCGATGACGATTACTGCCAACGTCTCTGGCCTTGCCTGTATTAGAGGCCTTTTCTGTTACTCTTGTTGCGGTTGTAGTTGTGCAGGAAGCTCTGCTCGCTCGTTGTGCGCCTGTTCTCTTGCTCTTGCTGCGCTGCACTGACGCTAAGCGTTTGTATATTCTCGTCGCCGCAGTCGTTGACGCTGCCTGCACACACACGCATAGAGATAAGCCAAAAAAAAAGAGAGTGTTAAAGTCCAGTACATACATACATATGTACATGTATATGTGCTTGGGCGAGCTACGGCTTATCGTTATTGCTATTAAAGGCGTCAAAGGCTCGTCTAGTAACTTTAAGAGCGTTAAAAGAGCGGCACATTAGAGAGGCCGTGTTAATATTAAAACGGATCACGAAACGAAGCACAGCGATGCGAAGCTATATTGCGTCGCAATTGCAAATATTACAATGTGTTTTACTTTGTGGTATGTTGCCCTTAATACTTAACAATAAAAATAAGAGAATTCGAACAGCTCACCAGTAATACGCTTATAGAAAGTTTCAATGCTATTGCTTTTCATTGTTTCAGGCAGGTCAGGCTCTAAACCAGTTGGATTTTTTTTTATAGGAGTGGGAGTCAAAAGTTGCTATTTTTACTATACTGCCGTTAAGGCCTGTTAATGGTGGAGCAATAATATTTAAACATTCCTAGACATACATATGTATGTACATATGTGCGTTCGTTTGTTATTGATGCACACGTAGCAAGGTTAAATAAACATCGGGAAAAACCAGTTTTTCAATGCTCAGGTTGCTGCACTCCGTTAAATCCACGCGCTTTACAGAAACGCCCAACGTCGCCTCTTTTTTTTGTGCTCTGATTACTTTACGCGTTATTTAAACAGATTATGAATTTTTTTCTTAGCAAAGTGCGAATTCACTTGTGGCAACAGAAAAATAATCACGCGAATTTAACACTTAGTCATGAAAAGGGGTGAAAACTTTGTATCGAGCTGTTGCTGGGCAAGGCAGTTAAATTGAAAACAACGCCTATCTTTAGCATAATTAATGAATAATTTAAAAAAAAAAAGAATAGGTTATTATTACTTGCACAGGAATCCTTGAGTTGTCGTGCGCATCACTTCCGCAACCTGTTGACATGTTATGCGGTTTTGCTACGTTTATATGCTTTAGTTGTTGTTCTTGTTGCTATTATCCACCTATAAATAGACCAAACCACAGTGCAATGTGCCAAAATGAACATATGTATGTACTATGTTCCTTGGGTCCGTATCTGTATTTGTTGTTTGCTTAATCTGCAAACTCACTAACGATGCGTCACGTTTTGGTTTGCGAAACGCAACTTCAATCAAATGACATAAACAACAACAAACAGCCGTATATGTATGTATATTTGTTTAATGTTTTAAAAGCGATATTAACAGGAACGATTGTTGAGCCAGCGCTGTGCAATAAACGCTCTTGCGCCCGCGCCTTGTACTCTCTGCCGAGCACGCTCTCACACATACACTCTCACACACTAACTGGCTCTCAGCAACAACAAATTAGAATATGCGTAGGGTTTTTTTCTTACGTTTTAGCTCTTAGGCGGTTGTTTTATTTTCTTCGTCTGCGACTTTGCTTAACACTTTTTGCACTTGTCACTTCTACTGCTTCTTCTTATGCTTCGAAACGCATGCCATTTTTCAATCGCATGCTTTGTTTTCGTTTTCAAATACTTTTCAATTGGTATCAATTTTAATTACACGAATATAAATATTCATTGCGACAGTATCATTCGAAACGTTTCTTTAAATGCGCTTTCTGATTTTACTGCATTTGTGTTTGTATTGCGGCGTCTATTTCTTGCATACTTTTGTCTCACTCGCACGCGTTAGTTTTAATCAGTAGACAACGACGCACCGTTAACTTGATCTTGAACTCGGCCAAATAGCCACACGACTTTAGATCTTCGTGTCTGAGCGGCACTGCGCCTGTTCTGCGACTGAAACTATTTTTTGTTTTCAGAGTGCCACCAAGCAGCAATTATACATTTTTCATTAAAAGCAAGCAGGAACGCATTTATAATCAGCTGGTCGACCTTATAATACCCTACAAATATGGATATTTTCTTATAACTATAACTAGAACAGTGAGTGCTATTCACAATATTATTGTGCACGGTTATGTGATTATACGGTAATAAGCACTTTAGTATTATATGATCTCCTATCATTTCTTTACCACTGCGCTTGGTTCTAATCTCTTACTTCCTCTTCGGACCCGACAAGCTTACCAATACATGACTACGAAAGTCGCAAGTTGATAGGTAATTGTTGTACATGAACGCATGTTCTACAAAATATAACATTCCACAGATCTAATAGGTGGCAGGGTATGCAGAGCAGCAAATGAGCGTGCCAGCAGCAACAGAGAGTACGCATTGTTCAAGAGCTCCCGCTTCTCACTTATCTCTTTCCATCTCTATCGCTCTCTGGCTGTACTTGTTGACCATCCATGAAAAAACCGGTTCCATCTCTTTGAAACGGTTATACTACTGTACATAGGCTCAATGTAGATTTTAAACGGTCACAATTCGATTTTATTTAATACTATTAACGAATTATTTATCTCGCCGCTTTCATTGAACAGCATATAATTAAACATTGGAATGTAAACATTTATCATACCACACACTCTATTATGTATGTATCTACATATATAAGTACAGTATTGTATTTGAAATGCTTATCAATAAATGAAAAGCAAGTTTTATTTTAGGTTTGTTGATTAATGGGTTCAGTTAAGATTTCTATAACAACAAGTTTTACTTGTGTGACACTAATTGAGATCCATAATTAACTTACGATTTTTGTCGGACATTCTTCGCATCTCCGACCACATCAATATCTCTTTATATAGGAACGTTTATCCTTACTGAGTGACTAGTTGATGATCAACGCACAGCCCAAGCCGTAAGAGCTAAGAAGCCCAAATTTTACTGTAGTTACCTTATGTGATGAAGGTGCACTCTACGACAGGTTTTGAGGGCAGGAAATTTGTAGACAAGTGACATCTAAAATGGGTATTCCTGATTGGAACAATAAATTTACTGATACATATATATATTTTGTTAGACCTTCTTGAATGAAGATGGTATGAAGCAATATTTGATATTCCTTTTTATTAGCTTCATTTTTAAAACACCGCGAAATATTCGACGATGTATTACACGCTTATTACTTAGGCTTAAGCATAATAAACCCTAGAAATGTATCCTTATCACATAAAATTCATAACATTCAAATCAGATGCTTTCAGCTTGCACAAGCCCCATCACCTGCCGGCTCTACATACTGTAATCCCACGAGTAGGGGGGACCCCTCGGCTGTATGGGTCTTAACCTCCATACTCGCTGCTTGGATGCGAGTTTCCAGGTTATTGATATCAATCTTTCGCATGTACCGCTTATGCAGAAGGATCTGTCGCGGATACCAAAGCATCAGCCCGAGGCCTAATGCTATGGCTATAAAACCGCAGACTTTTCCCACGAGTGCAGAGATCGGTAACAGTTTCAGATAGAATAGCAGATCGGACGAAATTCGCAACCTATAGTCAACCCAACAGAGGGGAAAGAAAGTGCGGCGTGACTTGCGGAAGATGCTAGAAGGCGGGAAGTCTTTTGGTTATCATTCGCTGTAGGAATTATCAGCTCTACTTACGATTCTCTACGCGGTTCTACCAGGAGACTGATCATTAGCCGCGCCTTGATGTCCAGCAGTATGCCAGTGGTGGGCTCTAGCATAACGCTCATCTCATGGCGATCCTTGTCAGGCTTCATGCCTTCCACTGCTTCAACATAATAGGGATCGGCATTATAGAAATGTGGCAAAGAGGCGAAAACGGGCACATCGTACCAACAGGAGGATACATTCATCAGACCAGAGCGCACCTCCCTGCAGCTACCCGTACAGTAGCAGCTGTTCTCCGGATTATCAGTGCCTACAAATTGGATGGAGATTCCATGAAAGTCTTGCCTTATATTAAATCCTACATAAATGGCACTTACCATTTGCTAAATTTCTTGCTGTGCCCTTGTAGATGTAAACCTCGATACCCTTAAAGAGCGTTGCGCCCGCATAGTCCAATTGCATCTCACGACAAAGATCGGGTATAAAGTATGAAATTGGCTCGCCCTGGCGCAGCGGAGTGGGATGAAATTCGCCAGTACTACCCCTCAACTTGCAACTGGGATAGCCAGCTGAAACATTGTCGTATCGCCAGCGAGCTATTTGACCCAATTTACTAAAGTCCTGCTGGCCAGTATGGACATTATGATGCCCATAGATCTGGGTGCTGCCGTTGCGCTTGGAGAAATAAAACAAAAGTAAATAATGGAGGAGCAGGTTATTACGTTTCGAAGAGTGTCCTACCGGATAACCGTAGCCTATGCGTTCGTAAGGGAAATACAAGTCCGGCATCATGTTATTGGGTATC
Organism: Drosophila montana; assembly: GCF_035044405.1. Classification (NCBI taxonomy): domain Eukaryota; kingdom Metazoa; phylum Arthropoda; class Insecta; order Diptera; family Drosophilidae; genus Drosophila; species Drosophila montana. Next base: position 632,788 of record NW_026996881.1, read on the forward strand.
ATTTTGCTCATCTTTATTAACGGAGTATCGAAGCCATTGAAGAGCCAGTCATCGGCAGACCTCACGAATGTTGCCTCGTTACCATTCATATTCAGCGCCATCAGCATCAGCGTGCGCAGCATCGGGTTCCAGTTCTGGACTTTGTTGACGATACCAACACTCAGCATATTGGGGGCTACAATGGAGTCCGTAAGATTGCCCGCGCTAGCTGCTTCATCGAAGTAGAAGTGGCTACGGCGCAGATAGGAGACAGTGGAATTCTCCGGGTGCCAGACCACATTCAGCTTTTCCTGTTTCTCAGTGAAGGAGTAGGGCCCCAATTCTTCAAAGCGCGGCTTGACATTCGGATTGCTAAACTGTTCCGCATTCGTCCAGTTGAAGATGTAAACACTGGCGGTTATGTCTAAGCTTGGCTTTTGCCAGAGACTGCTCAGCATCGAGTTGGGCTTGAGCACCATGAACTGCAGAATATGTGGATTGCTTGAGGCATAGTCCGTGGATTCTATTAGTCTCTGGCTAGTAACTTACCCACTCCAAGGCGCGACGTTGTATGCGCTCTAAATTAAGAACAGATATTAGACCCAAAGAGGCGAGCAGTAGACCCACCAGACTGGTAAGTGCAATTCGATTTTTCCCGATCATATCATTCAGAGCACGGAGGTTGAGACTGCAGTAAGTCTAGAATTTACTAGCGGGCTCCGTATTGAATTCGTTCAGTTATAAAACGTAAATGTTAACTGGTTCTGCAATCGATACATAAAGGCAAGTAAATAATATTGTGAACAATTTCTTAGTTGCTAATGTTAAATCGAAAGCAATTATCAATCGCATTTAATGCTCTAAGTTATGCAAGTTGCCGGCATAAATCATTTTCAGTTTATTCGATTTTATTGAGATATTCATTATGACTGCAACAAATTCTCGCCCAAGCCTCTTTAATTGCTCCCCTTTTTTTTATGACCAGAGTGGTTATAATAGTTCTCTGCCTACAATGTACGTAACAAACATGCTTCTATGACACGCTTAGGCGCTATCACCACGCCCCTCTGTCCGGCTGTGCGTCAGTATGAACCCGCCGACTTGGCAAACTACAAACGCTAATGACAGTAGCAGAGTTTCAAAGGTTAAGAATATATCACAATTTGGTTTCCTTTCCTCAATAATTTCAGATAATCCCGTACTGCGCTGGCACTAGAAAAACGGCTCTTATAACTTAGTTAAGTTTCCTGTCATGGTGGACCAGCTCTAATCGTCTGTTGCAACGCTTACTAACCTCTCAGCATTACCTGGGTACTTGTGAAAAATACTGCCTGATAACCTTATCAGGATTATTTGATAAGAATCTTTGGTAATCGAAATATGAAAATTTTATGAATTTCCATAACTAAAAATATGTAAATATATTGAGTTTTGATAAACCAATTTGAACTATTGGAGATTTTAAAAAATTAGACGAAGTTTCGAGAGCCTGAGTTAATTGATGTAGAAAACCAGGCTAGCGAATCGACCGGAAACTAGAATTGGTTCTTACCATGAGATTTATCATATCTTTATTAAACACAGCAATTACAAGCCTCACTACGAACATAAACCTTAGTTCCTTAATGTATAATCGGTCGGAAATTAAACTTTCCGAAAGGAAATATCACGTTGCCTTTATATGGTTTGCTTAATTATAACACAACAAACAGGCTCGATATTAAAAGCTTAAAAGGTTCATTAAATGGATTTGATGGGATCGTATTAAGCATTTCTGTCTTATTCGAACACAAGCTTTCTTCAACGATTTTTCATATTAAAGGGTATATGGCGACTTACCCCGCTAATTTTCTATTGAAGAAATTTTGGATGGTTCGTCACGAAAAATGAATCACGTTTTTTTTTTGACACAACCGCAAGGTGTTCCCAATTGTCTTTAATTGACTGTCTGTCTGGCGGAGACTAATCTCAAAGGTCCATAAGGGTTATCGTTGTACAGCTTTGATAGCACACTGTTCTCACTGATAAGGCCAAAATACCATTGACTTCGAGTCTTTCATTATTTTTTGTTGTATTTTATTTCGAATCGTACAAGAGCACTGGATCACCAGATTTTCCGGATCTCGATGTGCGTTCAATACAAGCACGATGCGCTTTAAACGCCGACTTGATAACGACTGACGACTTAAAGGAGCATGTTCCTATATTAGTACTTAGCAAACAGAAAAATTAAAAGAAAACTCAGAATGATTATGCAGCGTGGCGAAGTAAGCGCAGGCAGAGTACAAGTCGAGACTCGAATTGATACTGTCACCTAAGAAACTTAATTGATGCACTGCACAAAATAATGTTTGCATACTTTCGGCGGAATCATTAAGGAAACTATTCGAACCGATCGCATCGATTGGTCTACATCTACGGCCAGACAATTTAATCAGTTTAACTTGTGAGTTAGCACTTTTGCTTTCTCTCCATATCTGGAGGATCGGTCAATGGCTTCGGAGTTTGGTGCTCAGCACAAAATTTGAACAGTGTACCGACCATTCAGCTTTAATTTTAATGTTTGTACTTAGTGGCATTTTATTGCAGTTGGCTTGGTTCAACAGCTCCATAATCGCGGCAAGGGTTATCTTTTAACGATTTAGTGGCCCAGAGCAGGCCAGAGACGACCCATTCCCCGAAATGGAAGCGGCACGCAACTGCCACCACCCGTCACTTGCTACTCGCCACCCGTCACTCGCACCACGCGCACCGCTCAGCTCAGCTCAGCTCAGCTCAGTTCAGTTCAGCTCCGTCGTTATCGCTTCAACTCTAACCTGGCCAGCAAACATATCGGCAACTGGGCAACCGAGCTGCAACAACTAAAATTAACAACTTTTTGTGTTTTCCAACTTTTCGTGGGTTCGCCCGTTGGGGCCCGTGCACTGATAACAGCCACGTTCCAATCACTTGAACGCAATGCCCGATGGCGTTGATCTGATAAAAAGCAGGAGGACAGCTATAACAACAAGCGCAACAACAACAACATCCAGCTACTGTATACACAAGTTCTATACTTAACTGCATGTCTGTATGTATTTTGGTTATATGATGCCTTAAACATAAGTATATTTTTTTATATGCGCAACATTGTTACAACTTTTATAGTAACTGTCAATATAAAGATTATATATTACATAAAGAAATATTGCTTTTTAAAAGGTGTTGCGCGTTTAAGTCGAATCTGTTTTTGAAAATTCCCCTAGCAATTGTCTATAACATTATTTCATTTACCGTCCGAACCAATTTACCTTTAAGCCCTTAGCAGCATTTGGGGATATATAAACGTTACAATATTCTGATCCTATCCACAAAACTTTTTTTTAATTCGATTCAATTTAGACCAATTATTAATATGAAAATTGTGACATATATAAATGTAGATATCTTTTAAATCCAAAAATATTGAAACTCTTTACAAGGCATTAAAATATTCGAAGCTTACCCACTTGTAATTTTAGCTGAAGCGAGAAAGAGTAATGTAATCATCACCAGATTAAAAAATCGTTTCCGTGTTTCATTCAATCTTAAGTAAATATAGTATATATTCGATTATAATACAGGGCATATGTAAAGTCAGGCACAGTTGGGGCACAGGTAACAGACAAATCATCTTACAAAGCTAAACTTGAGCACACTAGACATGTAATCAATGTTCGGTATCATCCGTTTGGTATCAATTCTCAGCGATCTTTCACTGATTAAATAGCGGGGATTCTACAAAGCGAATAAAATAATCAATACTATATATAAATAATTAAATAGTATATCCACGCTTACTTGCACACAGCTGGGATTAATGTCGCTCTGCCTGATCCACAATTCTAGCGGCTGTGTGCGCCAGCTTTGCTTGGACAGCACCGCCAGACAACGCCCGATGAATGCGTTGCCAATGCAACGGGATCTAGTCATATCCAAGATGCGCAGCTGGCGGCAGTTGATCACAAATTGCAGTAGACCTGCTGGACTCTCCAACTGATAGCCGCACAGGTGCAGCTCGCATAGCTCTGGCAGCTGAGCGGCCAGTGGGCACAGCATCTGATCGCTGAGGCACTGAAGCTGTCCTTCCTCCGACTGTCCATGCACCTCCAATCTGCGCAAATGGCGTAGATTGCTTAGCTCTCGAAAGAAGCGTTCATAGTCGTGAAGAAGTCCGCTAAAGCGAAAGCCTTCGATTTGCTTGATGCCGCCAGCTGCGGCATTGCTGGGTCGCGCTATGCGCGCCAGCACGTCGAAGACAAAATTCTTTGAGTATATGGAGAGCTTGTGCAGGAGTGGCAGGCGCAGCAACTGTTGTGTTATGTCCGATTCCATGCAGAGATGATAATCGGCAATCTTGATGTGCTCCAATGTGGGGCACAGCTGCACGTCAACCAAATCACAGCAGTTCACTTCATCGCAGTCCTCCATAATGTCAAACTTGCGCAGTTTAAGCTGCCGGAAGATGTCGCGAAAGTACTGTGACTCCAGATACTGACAGTCGTCCAGGCACAGCTCGTTGAGCAGCTCCAACTCGTGCAGATACTTGCCCGTCACCTGGCAGCCACGCAATTTTAGCTTGCGCAGCGAGGGAAACACACGCTTCAACAAACGCACATCCTCGTCCACGAATCGCACTTGGCCACGTCGCGGCTGATGGTCACCGCCCAGCCACTCCAGGCTACTTACACCCGGCAAAGAGTGCTCGTTTAGCATTCGCAATCTTCTCACATCCAGCTGATGGCAGCTGAGACGCTCCAGATGCGGCGCCAGTGCCAGCATAAATGCTTGAAAGTGACGCGAGGACGCACGACATACCAGCTCATCTTGCAGCACCACATTGTGTACGCGCGTGCGCCACAGTGACTGGACAATGCTCCTCAGGCGGCTGTGCAGCTGGGTTAGCTCAAACTGTTGGTACACATTTAATTGGGCCACTATCAAGGCCAGAACGTCATCATTTAGCTGCAGCAGAGATGTGGGCTTTGGCTCTGGGGAGTAAGACCGGTTCATACTGGAGTTCAAATCATAGCGATGCCTTCTCGAGTCGCCTCAACTTACCTGTTTCTTGTTTTGTGGTCATTTGTGGGCTGGGCTACAATTTCTAGTACTGTCGCTTAGCTGTTGGCAGGCGCAACGCATTTTAGACACTGCCAAACAAATACAGCCTGACCAGCTGTCCAGGGTCCATAATTTCAGAGACCTTGCTACCTAAACGTGCCTTCCTTAGGGGTGGTTTTCCAGACAGGCTGGCCCACCTACCTAGTTAGCTTGCCGTCTTCAATTAGAGATGCGACATTAGCAAGCCGATGACGGCGAATATCGTAGCTGTAACTTATTAGCCGATAGTCGGCCAGAATATGCAAGTATTTTTAGTATTTGAACTTACCGTATTATAATTTGTTCAACTGTAATTACACATTGCGAGCTTTTTGTACAATGCATTAAGCTAATCAAATTATATGTAACGTTACGAGTTTTCCTGCTCGTACAAGAATCAGATAATTCAAGCAATATATATGTAATATACATATATTATATATGCAGATAATTCATCAAGAAAATTTAAGGAACGTTACTTAACAGGTAAAAAAAATCTGAAATCTGTCGAGCTTAATAATAGAGCTTAAAGCCAAACACCTAACTTATCCCACCTGCAAATAAAATATAGCCCAAATTCATACGTATGGTTAAATAATGTGGCGAATCGTTTATCTATCGTACTTCCTAACTAGCATAATAATCTCAAAATTTGTTTTATATATAATTTTGAAGTCGTTACCCAAAGAAATTTGTTTAAAAATTGTTATAATATGCAGCATAAGCTTATTAGCGTAGCTGCTTAATTTTTATTTTCATTTTTTATTTATTTGTTTGGTGCTTACTACGTCATTAATTTGTATGTATTTAGTTAGATTTAACTTTTACAATATATTCTATGTTGTATGTATAATGTAATATTATTCATTCAATTTCATTTGTCGGTATAGGCATATATTGTAGGTATATATAGTGTATATATTGTATCTGCATTATAGTACATTATTGTTTCTAATTACTTAGTATTGTTATTGATTTATGCTTTAATTTCTCTTTTCTCTGTTTCTTCTGTTCTTTTCATTTCTTTGTTGTTGCTTCAATTGGCTGCGTTTTAGGAAACATTTTTCGACACTGCAGCTTATTGTTAATAATAATATTAATTATTGTGTAAATTATGTGTGTTAAGCTAGAATCGATTTATGCAATACGCAACTTACAAATTAATCTGTTTGTTTATTAAATATTGCAACACAATTTGAGTTTGTTGATGGTACATACTTTAAAATTGCCATTCGCATGCTACAAATACAGTTGATCAGTTAATATATTAGTTAATAATCGTATAATATATAATATATATACTCTATATGCATTTTATATACTGCGCTCTATTATAGACATCACCAATCTATTTTAAAAAACACCCAAAACTAACACGGCTAAAACAACTACATAAACATATTTGCTTGTGTGTGTGTCTCTCCACATTTATACGAAGTTTTCACAATGTTTTTTTTTTAGTTTTATTTTGACTCTGTATTTTCCCTTATAAAAATACATAAGACTAAAGCGATTCGTTATGCAATCCGAAATCTGTGAAAACTTCGCAAAAATGTTTTTTATATTGTTTGCTTAAATAATTTAATTCTTGCGCACATTTGTTTTTGTTTCGTTTTGTTTTTGTTTTTTTTTTACAATTTTAAATTGTTCCCTGCATTCTTAGTACATATTTATAAACTTCTGTCGCTGCCAATAAATGCCTTAAAAATAAAAAAAACGAAATGTATTTTTTATTTCTTTTTCCTTCTTTAATGAACAAATCAAAGTAAAACCAAAAAATACTTTATTGTTTTTTTTGTGTATGATGTTTTATTTGTGTACATGTACAGTTTTTCTGGTTAATTTAAATTATACGGTTTAATTAAAATATTAAATTAATAAAATGTTGCATTTAAAAGGAAGCATTATGTGTGTGAGAGTGTGTTTAAATATTAATAAACTTGACTCATCTAATATTATAATTTTTTTTTTCGTTTTTTCTTTCCTTTTTTGTTTGTGTAAAATTTAAAGCAGATATGTTGTTGCTTGTGGCGCTTGGGGCTTGCTTCTTCTATATATTGTTGCTGTTTTCAACATAAGCACAGTAATTGTTATATTTAATTGTAGAGTTGTGCCTAGCTTTATTATTATTATGTTTGTTGTTAACTTTAATAGTGTGTAGTGGAGTGGGAGGTTATAACTTCATGTTTTAGTTTTCTTGTCATATCATAATCGTAATTATAATTATAGCGCGTGCGCTACTCTACACACACATTTCGTAGATGTAACTAAAAACTAATTCACTTTCGCTCTTTTGTCTCATTATAATCAATCTTAATTCTTCTTAGTAGTTCAACTAACATTAAATATAATAATATATAATTTTCTTCTTGCGTTTCTCATCTCTCGTTAGTTCTTGACTTAGCCTACGATTATTCCTCTTCAACTCTCTTGTTAGCTAACTGCTCTAATACGCCTTGCCCTATATAACAAAGTTTTCCATCCATAGGCAACAATTTGTCGGACTTAAACGTTAACGGGGCTGAAGGTTACGAGGGTGGTTTGATATATATTAACTGGGCGCTGCTATTAGCATAATATTTGTGTAGTTTATATGTAAATGTTTGCATAACTGTTTAAGCTGTTTCGTTACATACTTTGTCTTACAAAATGCACAAAATAATACAAAATTTTTCCGACGATTTCTTAAAGTTTTGCTGCAGTTTATATACAAAGTATGTATAATTGATATATATAAATATATATTTATGATAGTTGTATGGTATGAGGATGCCTTGTAAGTATAAATGAATGTCTCTCTCTCTCACTTCCTATGCATAACTTAATGAAACATAATGTTAAAAATACAGGCGCCAAACTAAAAAAAAAAACTGATTACAACTTTTTGAACCCATTGATGAACTCTCGCTAACTTGGCCGATAGCACAGCTAACAGCCACCCCTAGCGCCGTCGTTACGCGTACATTTCATAAATGTAACAGAGACGTGAAAAATATATATTATATAGACGCTAAGCGCCTAAAAAGATCGGTTAGAGAACAATGAAGGGAAACTATGAGATGTTTTTTTTCTTGTATTGCACGTTGCGCAAGCAGGCGCCTGACTGGAGAGTTGGGTAATAGGTAAGGGGAGACACATTTTCGGGTTCAAGGCGTAACCAGCGCGCGGCTTTATAAACTATATAAAATGAATATGTTTTATATGTATAACTAGCTGCTTATGTGGATGTGTGTTGTTGTTGCCTTCAGTTGCTTCGATTGGCCGCCGGATTTTGTGTGCTTTACCACTGTGTTGTGGCTGTTGTGGCCGCCGCCGCCGTAGTCGGGTAGCCAGGCAGCAGGGGCTACTGTTAGTAAACCACCGGATGTTGCTCCACATTTGTGGGCAGATGCTGCAGTTGCATCGCGGCACGCGCCAGCGCGCTTGGATCACTTATCAATGCAATTGGCACCTGTGGTGGTGGCTGCTGCTGTTGTTGTTGCTGAGGCGGCGCCTGTGGATGCGACTGTTGTTGTTGTTGCTGTTGATGATGTTGCTGCTGCTGCTGCTGTTGCTGCTGCTGCTGCTGATGCTGCTGCTGGTGATGATGCGCCGCATGCTGTATGGACAATTGCAGCAACTGCTGCTGCTGCAGTTGCTGTTGCTGCTGCTGATGTGCAGCGACTGCCGCCTGCTGTTGCTGTTGTTGCTGCTGCGCGGCCACCTGTTGCTGATGTTGCTGATGCGCTGCTGCTGCCGCTTGTTGTTGAGCCGCCGCCGCCTGTTGCTGGGCAGCGGCTGCTGCCGCCGCCTGCTGTTGTGCGGCAACTGCTGCGGCCGCCTGCTGCTGCTTCTGCGACTGCTGGGCATTGTGCGAGATGAGCGAGCTGGTGACAAGCGGCACCAAGCCAGGCGTTAACTGGACGGCACCGGCGCCAGCCGCTGCAGCGCCCGCTGTTATCTGCTGAATGGTGTGCATCGTTGTTGTCGCCGAATGATGGGGAACTGCAAAGGGGGAAGATGCGGTCAGTATGGCAATTGAACGAGCGTAGGCAGACACAGTCGCGTGTCTTGTTTCGTGTGTTCTGTGTCCGACTCACTTATGATCGGTTTCACTTCCTGCTTGACTTGGGTCAGCACACCAGCCGGTATTTGCGGATGCGGATGCACGGGTGGTGGCGGCATCATAGCATCCGGGTGATTCATCTTCATGTGGCGCTTCAAATTGCCGCGCTCGACGAAAGCCTTGCTGCACAGTGTGCACGCGTGCGGTTTCTCGCCCGAATGGGAGCGCATGTGCGAGACCAAGTGACCTGCGAAACGGACAATGGAAGCGACATGAAGATATCTGCCGACAAGGAGAGATCGAATTTCGACAACAAAAAACCAAGGGTGGCGGCTCTTCCGACTTAAGCAGCCGAAAAGTCGAGCCACTCCGAACCAAACCAAGGCGAGCGAGCGGGCGGGCGGGCGTTTTTCTTACATTGTTATTTATTTTTCAGTTAGGGGTGAGGGGGACTTGGGGCAACTCAGCGCACAGTGAAGCGAATACTTGACAAAACCCAACTAACCAACCTATTGATTAGATTATATTTACACTTATGATAAAAATAAAAGGTACATTATAAAAACTTATCTTTATAGCATATATTTTGAGCTAGGCTAAAATTATTTGCGTGCTTATTTTTGTTGGTGATATTGACTAAATGCACAGAAAAAAATGGAAGCCCTAAGTTTCAAAATAATAATAAATAAATAAATAAATATGAAATAAAATATAATGCTCCTTAATTAAATACCCTTTCATATCAGCAGGAATAACTTATAAAAATATATCGTTTTAGATCATCCTAAAACATCTTTGACGAAGAGAAGAGTTTTTGGATTACCACTAGATAACTTATTGAATAACTTAATTAACTTATAATGCAATGTTAAACTATATTTGATGTTGTTAATAAAGATTACTAAAGCTCTATGCATTGTCTATTAATGATTACCTTTAAAAAGCTATTCACATACTTCCCGCTATAAATTTTGGTTTATACAAAAGCGTCTAATCAGAAAGAAAACTGATAATACGAAGATATAACAAATATTCCTAGATATGAACATGATGATTGAAAATACTTAATGGAATGAATAAACACGAGATGAAATTGAGTTGACCTTAACAGAGATTATTCGCTGCACTGTGGGTTAGAGGGAGGGGATTGGTTGGATGATAACAGAAATGCGGCTGGACTGGGAAGACTACTATGCTGACGCCACGTCTCGCGTACTACACTCTGCTACACATAAGGCTACTCACCTTTGCATATGAAATTCTTGGGGCACTTCTCGCAGGCAAACGGACGCTCGCACTCCTGGCCCTTGGTGTGGCTGCGCTGATGGAACAGCAGATTACCCTTGAGGGGAAACGATTTACCGCACGTCTCGCAGGTGAAAGGACGATCGCCGGTGTGGCAACGGGACATATGATTAATCAAATGCTCCTTGCGTGTGAAGGGCTTGTTGCACACATTGCAACAGTGGGGATTGTCGCTGGAGTGCTGGCGCATATGGTTATTGAGATGCTCCTTGCGCGTGAACGTCTTCTGACAGTATTCGCATTTGTGCGGCGAATCTCCAGTGTGCAGGCGTACATGATTCGTCAAATGCTCCTTGCGGGTGAAGGTCTTCTTGCAGTAGCTGCAACGGTGCGGCGAATCGCCCGTGTGCTGTCGCACATGATTCGTGAGGTGCTCCTTGCGCGTAAACGTCTTGGTGCAGTATGTGCACTTGTGCGGCGATTCGCCTGTATGTTGCCGTACATGATTAACCATGTGATCTTTGCGTGTGAACGCTTTCGTGCAGTACGTGCACTTGAACGGTGTCTCACCCGTGTGCTGGCGTATATGATTCACCAGATGCTCCTTGCGCGTAAACGTCTTCATGCAGTAGGAGCAGCGATGCGGCGACTCTCCCGTGTGCTGGCGCACGTGATTTAACAAATGCTCCTTGCGCGTAAACGTCTTGGAGCAGAAGTCGCACCGATGCGGCGTCTCGCCTGCTTGCGTGGTAAAATGTAAGAATCGTACAATAACATTACAGATTAGTAATCATTCACAAACGAACCATATTAACAAAAGATATTCATCAGTTTTCAGTCCTTGTCATTGTTAAAGTCTCGATCCGATTGGGTGTTTCCCCCCTAATACAACAACATAACCCCAGATGAGTTCAATTTGTGTGCTTAGTGTCTGCTCATTCAGATATCAGTTTGATTACTTTTCAATCACTGCGATTTCGTTGGTCAAATATAAAATATAATAAATCCATTATCGCAATCTCATGTTGTCAGACACAGTATATGAAATTTCATATTTTTTAGTGATTAACTGGGATATAATTCTGCACCCTGTATTTAAAATAGCTGTATACTACAGAGGTCTTTGCATCCCTCTTTGAAAGTATTTTTTATACCATACACAATCTAATACAAAAAATTCTAGCTACAAATGAGGGTTTTGATCAAACGAATTACGCGAGCCATATTTCAATACAAAAATAAATAAAGTAGATATGAATTTTAAAATCAAGTTATCGAGCAATAAATGACTTTTAGTGGGAGTTATTAAGCTTTTCATATGAATTACTGTATTTAGCAAGGATTCAAAGCTTCAATCACCATAATTTCAAATGCGTGATTGACTATTGCCACCGTACAATTCACGCTACTTTAATTAACCTTATTGAATTCAAAATATTACATTAATCAATGTAATAATCAACGAAACCGTATTTAATATTGAAGCTTCAATCACTTGGATTGACAATTGTTTTGTTTCTTTTATCGAATTACGATACTTAAAATAAGCATTTCGAATTTAGTTTTGATCAGTGATTGACAAAGATAATTCTGTTATTCATATTCAATTCTACATATGGCATTGATTTAAGCTTTAGTCACAGTACTCAAAATAATCGAATAGAATTCAGCATTTGAATCCATATTTGTGATTGACAATGAAATTGCATTGTTTTTGATTTATCAATAACTCACTCATGCAATGGAATAGTCCCATAAAATAGTGAATTTCCGATGGATTCGAAACACACTAACTCATTTGATTCATTATTAAATTGTTGTTATTTTGTTGTTGTTGTTATGACGCCCCCATCCCATCCCTTATGGTTCGTTATCGCTGCTCGTGCACCAATCGCGCATGTGTTTGTGGTTGTGTATGACTGTGGGGTCTTCCGGTCCAATTTGGACACTGATGGGGGCTGTACGAAATTTAGCGGTAAAATGCAATAGACTTGGCTTAGAGAGTGTATTTGTGTTGTGGTCGGGTTATGCGTTGGGCTGGTTGTTTGGTTGGTTCCGTTTTGTCTCTTTACCTGTATGCCAGAGTATGTGATTGGTGAAATGCTCCTTGCGACTAAAGCTCTTGCCGCAGATTTCGCAACGAAACGGCGTCTCGTTGGTGTGGGAGCGCATATGGTTGGCTAGGTGCTCCTTGCGCGTGTATTTCTTGCCGCAGACATCGCACTGATGCGGTGTTTGACCTGTTTGTTGGTGGTACACAGAACAGAGAACAGAAAGTATAGGGTGGGGAGATTTTTTCTGGTTAGCGCAAGCATTTAAATATGTTTTTCAACGCGATCATATTCTCGTATTATGCTCTAGACATTTGTAGCAAATTTTAAATGACCCACCAAATAATACAAATCAAAATATTTAAAACAAAACTAATTTCTAAAAATACAAATAAAAAAAATCACAAGAAAAAAAAAGAAACCCCCGGCACCGCTATGTGTGTGTGAAACTGGCCGTGGCTTGCGTTGGGTTCGAACGAAGCGAACGGAGGCTCGGCTTTGTGGGTGGCGCATGGTCGGTGGGCGTGGTTTTTGGTCATGTGAAGCGTATGTGTATGAGGATGTAGGTGTGTGCGTGTTTGTTTGTGTGCATTTGTGTGTGCCTGATACTCTAACTAGAGCTGGAAAGCAATTGGATTTGGGTTATAATTTTATATATTAATTACTGAGTATCCATTCCATTGAAAGCTTTCCAGTTCTAGATTTTCTGCGCTAATGCAAAATGCAAATGTGTGCGTGAACGTAAAGTTCGTCTGGTGAATGAAACCGGGTTCGACGCCAAAATCTAACCCTAAGTTAAATGCATGTGTGTTGGAGGAATGGGAGAATCTCTCCAGCCCACTAGGTGTAAAGTGTTTTCTTTGTTTGTCTTCTGTCGCAAAATGAACGCCGTAGGCACAGGCACAGGACGTTGGCAATCGACAAGCAGCAACAACGAACGCTTCTTTATTTTCAAGCACCCTGTACAGCAGATAGGGAGAGCGTTTACAAACTGGGATACTAAGGAAGTGGAGCACAGGCAAACTACACGAAGTAAGTAGGAAGAATCCAAGACGATTTCAATAACGGGAGCAATTGGAGGAGTGGAGTGAGTGGATTGATGAGTGAATGATTGTGATTTTTGAGTGTGAGTGTGTGTGTGTGTGTGTGATGTTGGCTTGGGGGGGTAGGATTGTTATGAGCGGTATGAGCGAGTATTGAGCGAGAAGATTGAAAATGTACTGAGCTTAACAGCAATCGACAGCATCAATTAAAATCGTATGATGTTAAGACTTTAACAATTTTCATCAGATTGATTTAACTATAAAAACAAATTATTCGTTTCGATTTCTTAATTATCATTCGATACGTGTAAAACAAATATTTTCGAAAATATAAAATATCGTATTTTTTTAAATGCATTCAAAATTTCTTAAAATTGCATAATTTTAACCTCTCCTAAATGATATTTACATCATTAAAAAAAAATAGTAGAAAATACTTCTTGCTTTATGAACTGTATTAATATTAAGTGGTGCTTACTATCGATAGTTATTCAGCTCTTAAATGTACTTTCGGAAGCAAAGGCAAAAATGTTCGTTTTGTGAGTGTGGTGTGGTGAGGTTGTGAGTACAAAATGCAGGGAAGCTGAAGGGCTACATATAAGGTGGCTTATATATAGGAAGCACAAGCAATGTAAAGACAGTGGGAAGAGGGAAGCAGACGAGAGGAATTACGCACGATGAGTTGCGGTTACTTGATTGATTGAGATTTGATTTGATTGATCAATTGATTGATTTTGATTTGGTTGGTGTGATGTGATGGCTGTTGATATTATCTGTAGCTGATTTGGTTGTTTTTTTTTTTGTACTCTACTGGAATTTGGTATTGATAATCGGTTATCGATTTTCTGTTTGATTTTTAATTATTAAATTTCTTTTTGCTGTTTTTGGTAATTGGTTTTTTGTGGTCGTGGCGCTCGCCGCTCGCATTGTCCGCCCCCGGTCACCAAATCACACTCACCAGTGTGCCACATGTAGTGGTTAACATAGTGTTCCTTGCGCGTGAAGGACTTCTTACAAATATCGCAACGATGTGGCGTCTCACCCGTGTGTTTGCGCACATGATTAACCATGTGCTCCTTGCGCGTAAACGTCTTGGCGCAGTACTGACAACGGAACGGTGTTTCGCCCGTATGCGAACGAAAATGATTGTCCAGATGCTCTTTGCGTGCGAAAGTCTTTTGGCAAATGGTGCAGGCGAATGGCTTGTCCGTTGAATGCCTTTTCATATGGCGCTCCAGACTCGTATTATTGGCAAACACATTGAAGCACACAATGCAAGTGAACATGGGACCGCCAATGTGGATCTTCCCATGCCGGGTCAAATCCTGCGATGTGGTAAAACCCTGACCGCATACCTGACACATGAACGGCTTGCGCTCGCTGTGGTAGCGACGGTGCACAATCAGCTGATAGCGAAACTGGAACATCTTGCCACAAATGTCGCACACATGCGTACCAGTCGCTATGGGCGTGCCATCCGGCGCCAACGCAACGCTCGATTGCCCATCGACGCCATGAATGCCGCCCTCCATTTTCGGCATTAGCAACTCACCCGTCGTCGTCGTCGTCGAGTTGTTGTTGTTGCCCCCATTCCCCCCGTTGCTGCCCGAGCTAGTTGTGGTCACCGTGGCGCTGCCCTGTTGTGATCCAGCATTTGTGCTTGTCGCTGGGGCTTGCTGTTGCTGCTGTTGCTGTTGGGCTGTGGCCGCTGCTGAGGCGGCCGCTGCAGCCGCGGCTGCTGCATTGGCCGAGGCCATTACAGCAGCGACGGCTGCATTATTTGTGGACGCCGCCGCTGCTGCTGCAGCTGCGCTAGCCGAATGCGTCGTCTGCGGCGGTAGTGGCGGTGGCGGTGGCAGCTGCGGCGGTGGCAGCTGGCTGCCATGCACCGCCGCCACATGATTCACCACATCGCCATGGATTTTGCCAAAGACCTCGTGATACGTAAATAACTGTGATATATCCTCAATGTTCACTTTATACATTTCAATGCCGTGTGGCGGCTTGTTGCCGTCGTCTTTATGATCTGATTTGCTGCTGGGCAATGGCGGCGGTCCGCCCAAAGTGATGGTGGTGCCACCGCCAGTGGTCACCACCGGTGCTGAAACCACCGAAGGTGCCGAACTGGCAGCGCTCACGTGCTGCATTTAAGGAGAACTAGACACAAATAATGTTGCCGCTCTCTTTTTTTAATTCTTGTTGTTCTCGTGTTGATTGTTGCTGCTGCTTCTTAAACAGTTGTTGTTATTGTTGTTGTAGTTGTTGTTGAAGTTGTAGTTGTTGTTATGTTGCTGCTGCTGTAGCTGTGGTTGATGCAGCCTACATATTGTTGTCGTTGTTGCTGCTGTCGACTGCTTTCGCTGGCCGTCGTGGCTACAAAAAGTCAAGTGGAATTTGTTGGCTCTGGTTATTGAAATTGGACAATAGCGGGGATCAAAGGCAGAGGAGCGCTAGGCAAAATTACCATGTAGCTTATTCTTCTTTTCTGTTCTAGGACATGCCCATGTACTTTTTCTTATAGTTTGTATATCCGACTGCAGCCCGAGTCCTGGTAATTTAACCTAGAAGTAGTAAACATTGCAGAGTTCAGTAAGAAAAAGCCACATAGGGACATTGCAGTCGGTGGCAACCGACAGCTTAATACTCTGTTCAGTCTAATTACCGAAAACGAAAATTCTCTTAATAAGACTCTGTGACACAAAAACTAAACTCGTGACATTCAAACTCTGAGTTGATCAAATTTCGATCTTTACAAGTTAAGGGACAAGGATGGACGGCTCCTCCCCATTTTGGCTCGACGTATAGAGCAGATCATGAGTAATTTACCTGTCAAATTTTGAGACTAACTGTATGACTATATATAGCAGGTATAGATTTTCGAAGTACGCCCTCCTCTATTAGGCGTGGCCCAACAATTGTATAGCGGATAAACATTCCAGGTTTCAAGTCTCTAACTTCAGTGGCGAAACAAATTATGTTTAACAGACAGACGAATATTCGAACAAATCTAATATACTCGTTTTCACACGTTTAACTGCAAACTAACTAACTAAGCTACAAAAGCGGATTAAATGTAAACATTTCTTCATCAAAAAAAGCAAACTAATTTCAGTATTGAAAAAAAATATGTATATCAGTTGTATCTAAAATCTAACAAAGATGCGATAGTTATAAAATGCATCATAAGCATGCTTAGACAGAAATTTAAATTAACTCTCTAATTACATTCTATCAATTAGCTAGACAGAACAACGAGAACAGTTAACAGTGTGACAACATTTTACGAGTTAGGCGTCACTCTTTTTGTAGTTGTTGTTGTAAAGTGAACTAATGTTAAACTGGTGCATTGGCGGCTGGCGAGCGTTAACCCTTCAACATACGAGTACAGTTGAGCAGCATATACGAACGCACATACACCCAGACCCATTTACATACATCAGAAACATATTCTCATACGTAAAGATGTTCAAAAATGCGGCTGAGCAGATATTGATTTTATGCTGATAAACTAAAAAATATTGCCCATTAGTAAAGTAAAGAGGCTTAACCACAAAAGCTGCGCGTTCTTCTGCACACACAATGAAATAACTTTATATAAATTGTAAAAGCAAAAGACACGCACACGCAAATAAATATCGAAGCAGACATAAGAAAAGGGAGTGGAGTTTTGGGCGTGAAGTATGGCTCCGTTGATATGCCTCCCTTTAGCAGGATTCAGGATTTAGATATCCAATCAGAGAATACAAGCATTTGATAGAAATGGTGAGAGCGTGCGTGGAGAGTATGGGAGGAAGAGTCTAAGTGTAAGTGTGAGAGGAGGCAGGTGGCTGATGTAAATATCAAGAAGTACAAATCGATTAAAGACAACGCGCTTTGGAGCGTAAGTGTTTGTGTATGTGTATGAAAAACTAGAGCTGCCTGCGGGGGGTTAAATAAATGCACGGCATACAGAGAGAAACGGAGCGCGCGCGCACGAGTGGGGGATGGATGAATAGCGGGTAGCGGAGAGTACATTGTTTGCTTAGGTCCTGAGCTATAGCAAGCACTTAAGCAGTATGCTTCCCTCTCTCAAAGCTGTCCTCTCTCACTCTCTTTGCGTCTTTCCATTTGATTGTTTTCAGTGGTCCAGCAAATAATTCAGCTAAGCAGAAGACACACAAACACAATACAAATATGTGCGAGAAAGAGAGGGGGTGTGGGAGAGTTCATGTAACACAAAAAGGGCGCCACTTTTTATATGGTGAGGTAGGAATATATATAGGTACATATGTACATATGTAATACATATATTTTATTGTATGTAACTCGAATTTGTGCTGCCTGGGCCCGGGAAAATGGGCGGCACAGGCACGAGAAAAAGGCTAATAAAGCTTAACTCTAAGATATCACAAATATAAACAACAATGGATCATTTTCATCGGATTTAAAATTAAAATTAAAACAAGGAACATTAAATAGGCAATACAATATTAAACATATATATATTTTAAAATGATTGAATCCTTTTTATATGTCTAAGTAAAACTATGTGGTCGACGATAAAATTATTGCATAAGATGAAATTATTGTTTTGATAATATAATAGCAAACTGTACTCCAAGTTAAATCCATATTATTTTTAAAACTAGTACAATGTAGTTAATTACAATCGGCAAACCGCCCATTTCACTTACGTTATGCAATATCTTGCGCTCTGACTTTTAATCGTCGCCTTTCTGTCTCACAGGGAGCAGAACTTATATATTAAATGTACTTTAAAATTAACCGGCTGCCGCGCTTGATGCATTTTCAATCAGTACTTCGTTACGTTCGGGCCACCTGCAAAAAGAGAGGCAACGATAACAGCAGCGGTGAGCAACAGTTTGTTTTGTGTTTATGTTTACGCGAAATAATCAAACAGACCGCGCGGTACAGTTGCACTCCCCTTCCCACTATTTAAGTTTGCCGCCACCACGCACGGAACACCAGAAAGCAGGGAAGGCAGCAAAAGCAAATCAAGTGAAAATTATTTGCAGTCAATATGCAAAAGCACACACATACAACAGATGTGTACATATAAGTGTATACGTGTGTGTGCTTGTACAGGCACACAGATGAAAGCTGCGTCGCAATTAACGGCAGGGGGCGACAGACAATTGGCAGGGCTAACATGATTGAAATTGGAGCCCGTGTAACATGTGCATATTTTTATTTAATAGTAAAAAGCATATTGTAAATATGTATATACTCGAAATAATTGTGTACCAAATATCAACAAGTAATTAAATGTATTTTAACATCGTAAAAGGTTCACTATTATTAATTTATCAATCATATCGTGCTAACAAATCAAATTAATTATATGTACTATAAGTACGTATACACATACATACATAGGTACGTATGTGTTTATGTATGTACTACATCTATTGCGGTATGTGCGTGCATTGCCCGTCTTCTAGATGTTGAAGCTCTCTGCTTTAATTTGCTTTTGGCTCCTCTGCCAACAAAAAAAAAAAAAAAAAAGAAGTTGTATTTCATTCTCTCTGCTGCCTCTCTCACTGGTTTCTTGGCCCGCAATCGTCTCTTCATTGTGTGGCCTGGCCCATGCCTCTTCTTCCTTGCTTTGTGCACTTTTATATTTTGCTTTATTTGTTGTTTCGTTGCTCGCTCACACGACGTTCGCTGCCGCTCTCGCTCTTTCGTACGCTATTCCTGCCTCTCACTCTCACAATTACATTGCCTCTCAGTATTCATTGAACAACGCTCCACCGTTTCCTCATACACACCCCTCTGACGATTTGCACGTTGACGCTACATACAATTCCAACCGCCTAAAGCGGAAAACCAATAAAAACGAATTGAATCGCAAAGCGTAAGTACAAAATAAAGCGAAAAAGGCTGGCACAGGCAAAACGAGAAAAAATGAAAGCTAAGGCGGGCGCGCGACGAGCGAACCAAAACGAAAAGAGAACAGTACAGGCGGCGCATACAAGTTTTGCGTTTTGCCCACATTCTATGTCGAACTCGAGTTATAGTTATAATTATTTCTGTCGTTGCCTCGTCTCTCGGCTTTTTATTTTTAATTTTGTTTGGTTGTCGCTCAATTTTTCGCTGAGCAGGGAGAGGCGTGAGAGAGATACATATGTATTTTCATTACAGGCAATTAGTGTGCATTTCATAATTGTTTAATAAAATAGAATATAAATTTAAAAAATAAATAAAAAGAAAACTCGAATAGAAAAAAAAAACTATTATGGTATACTGATGTATAGACTAATAATCAGAAACTTTAACTTAATGTAACATATGGTACCCACAAATCTAAAAATGTAATTTTCGAATAAGATATTCACATGTCATATATACATGCATACAATCAAAGCTCACTTGCATTTGCATTTATTAATACGAAAAATTAATTTTTCGAAAATGCAACCCTGCGTCGCAGAGCAAACAAGAAAATGACACGATGATGACGTTAATGGGAACTCGGTATGTGTATATATATACATTACGAAGTCACACACACGTTCTCACAGATACAATACATAAGCGCACAGCAGCTCACGTATCTCATTCTAACGTACACACATAAGCATGCATAAGTTGCTCACACTCTCACACACACACACTGATGTCGACCGCAGTCATTTGATAATATTGTATTAGAATTTCACAAATGTACACTATTTTTCCAATCAGATTATTTCCACTCGCTTCCAAGAGCACTTTTCACTATAAAGCCTCACTACCCCAACCAATTACTTGCGTGCATTTTTGCATAAACATTCGCTAAAATATGTTCTTATGACGCCATTATATGTATGTATGTATGAAAAATTACTTGATTGTAGTGGTTGCGGTGCGTGTATGTGGAAAAAACTTTAGCAGCACAGCAGCAACAGTAGTAGAAAAATCAAAACGCCGCGCGGGTGAGAGGCGGTGGTGTACGGTGTACAGAGCAAAGCAAACTGAAAATTGAATGAGACGCGGAGGCAGCAGAAGCAGAAGCGCGATGTAAAGTTCTTCGTGAGGCGCATTCGTTTCGTGCCCTGCACGAACACACAGTGAGCACAAACAATTGACATACCTCGTTCCTGCGAACGGAATTTTCAATATGTTCAATTTTATTTTATAAACTTCCCCAACATGTTTAAGGCAATTAACTTAAAAATAAATAAATCCACAATATGTAATATTTCAAAAAAAAAAATAACATTTTGTTAATTGTCTTAAGCCAATAATAAATTTTCATATAACCAAGCAAATTAAGTTGCAGCAGTACAGTTGATAAAAACATCTGCTTGAACACCTTGTGATTGAGTCAGCGTATTCGATAGATTATTATTATTTTACTTATGTATATATATAAATATTTAAAAAGAGGAAATTTATAAATGAATAGGTGTTAGAGGTATATAGACAACAATTATTTTTGTTACTTATGTACATTAGCATCAATTCTACATAGTTTCGAACTACCCATGCTGTGCATTCGTGCAGAGCTCTTGTATCGTGTTCGGCGTTCCTGTTTCTCGTGGGAGAAGCAGAGAAAAAGCAAAGAGAGAAAGAGATGGTGTTTGAGAGGGAGAGGTACAGAAACTGTGTGTCGTTTTTGCGTGTATGTGAGTACGTTTGTGTGCGATTGCGTTGTTCTTATTGACTGGCTGCGCGCTGCTTTCAGGAGCTTGTGCTTGGGTATAAAAAGGCGGTAAAAATTTTAAGCTGAAATATGGGAACATAATAGTTGTACAACCATTATATACACACAGCACGCTACTTGACTTCGGGGTTAGGATTAAATATATGAATGCACATACACATACATGCATGCGTATGCATATGCACATTTTACTTACAGCGGTCAGACCAGAAAACCGAGTTCTTTCGACTTGCACACCACTCCTCTTTTTTCTTGCTTGTGTATTGCAGCAGCAGGCGTCCAGCACCACAACGCATACAATTCTTCCTAATGGAGGCTGAAGACGGACACCAACAACGTCAAAATTTCATACCGCACGCACTTTGGATATCTTGTTTTTGCCAACATTTTGCACCGCGTTTACGCATATTATTTCACTTTTTTATATCAGCATTTTTTGTGCACAAAAGATGAAGAGCGAGGAGAGCAGAATTAGGGATGGTTCTAGCGAGTTATCGAAACTTCGATATTTAACAAATTACCTTTTGATATTATATGCATGGTAACTATTGTTCGCCATAGATATGATATCGATGTTAATAAATTTCTTAAATTGGGCTTAGTATGGTTGGTAAATCATTTAGTTGGGTTATATAATGGAGAATATAATATGCGTGTGCTTAAAATAGTTGTACACATATAAATTACTGTTAATATAATAAAAAATATGATTGGCTTAAATGATAAATATATCGATAGGTTAATAATATCGTATATAATATACGCAAAAGGCCCATTCATTTTGTTTGTTTGCCTTCTTTCGTAAAAAAAAAAAATTAATTTTCTTAATGTATGTAAACAGCTGTGGCTAAATATGCGATTGACTTTGGTAAATTCTTAACTCATTATAAAATAAGGTTTCCATATAACACACTAAATTCGCCCCAATTGGCTGTTGAAGCGGCCGGCTTTTTCTTTTGTTTTTACCTGTTGGCCATTAGGTACAAAAATTCGTTTAGGTCAGATATACATAATTTTCCGTTAAATTAGTGCTAAGAAATTTAGTTTGTGATTTGTTTTATTTCGCGTTATCGTAAAATAAATTACAAAATAAAATACATTTGCATATAATTCGTATCCTTATGTGTCTAAATGTATTACTGTACTCACGAATCTTGGGTTAATATTGCGCTGTTTTATGTTAGTATGAACCAAAACAGAAATCTATTTCGACGCAGGCTACGCCCCATAATTGTGCTGCGCCTTAAGCATAGTTTGCATTGTGGCCAAGGAAGCCGTTAGCGATCGTTCTGGATTATTCATTCTAAGTATATATATAAAAGACCTAAGACAAATCTATACGAAATCACATAATTGAAATTAAGGAAAACCGAAAAATTCGTAACAAATGTACAAAAATAATGTTTTGTTTTTAAGTTCTTTTCTGTGTTTTTGTTTTGGGGGCGCAGTTGCTAAAATTCATTTTGGTTCAGTCACTTTGGAATCCATTGAGATTAATTCGATTTGTTATTGTTGTGACTAAACCAGTTACAAATTACAATATTTAATATTCAAGCATTTTATACAGTGCAATTTTCTTTGAGTTTACTTTGTTGTTTATGTTTATGTTTATTTTTCATTTTAATATTTTTGGCAATTGGTTACGCGCTGTTGTAGTTGTAGGCATATGTTAAAATCATCCAAATCCTTGACTGCAATCGGTAGTTTCGCCTACAATAATATACAAATATGCTAGAACAAGTATTCTATACCATTGTATATATATAAAAAGTGGTCCTTAATTCGAGACTTGGTGTGAGTGTGTGTGAAAGACTTTCGTTTGTTTTTTGTTTTTAGTAAATTTTTTGTTTTGGATGTGCTTTTTTGTTAGATGCTCGTCAAATTTGGTGTATTTTGCTAAAAAACTCACGTAGTTATTTAACGATATTACACTTAATTAATGACAGTGTTTTTGAAGACTTGCGAAATGTATAAATTTAAGTTCGTCGAAATGTAGAGCAAATTAAACAAATTGTGATAGTTACACTTGCAGGCGCGACCGTTTCAGTTTTTGTGGAAAGGACAGTACGGAACCGCTACGGTTTCTACAGAATTGTTTATAGATTTAAGTTTTTAATAAGCTAATATAAATCACGATAATATGGCCACGCTTCGCCGCGGACCGCCCTGACTGACGTTGTCCATTGAGGACCATTTCTTAATGCCATTCTTAAGCGCCTCGGCTGTCACCTTGTCCTGCATAACACGCGACATGGCCTCCAGTTTCTGTGCGCGCTCCTTTGATAGCGGCTCAGTGGGAAAATTTAACTCGTTCGCCTCGGCAAGCGTGCGCAGATCAAAATAATATTTGGCATAAACGGAAGAGGGCACATTAATGTTGAACTGCAAGAGCTCCAGAAACTGACGCTCCAACTCGTTCATATCCTCGACCGTAATATCCTTGAGTATCTGGCAGTAGTCCACGTTCCACACTGCCTGGTCATCCCACACCTTAGATGCAAGCAGTATGGCACCTGCAATGCAAGCCACACAATATAAATAAGAAAATCGTAAACTAGTTAAGGCGATATCCAGGAATAAATATTTTTTCCATGCAGACTATAATCATGAACTGTGGAGCTGGAGTTGCAGAACTCGAACTCGAATAAATCATTAATTGGAGTTAAAGTGAACATGGAGGACATAAACTATTAAACTTTAAACAAAGTTTTAAAAAAAAAGTCTCCCAAAAGGGATGAAAATGTTTAATAAATGCTACCAGACAATATATGATTATATTCTTTATCCATTGATAAGGAGAATTCCGTGAATATCGCGCATCTCGAATAACATACCCAACACCATGCGCTTCCAGTTGCATGGCCCCACATCAAGTTCCGCGTAGGTGAGCAAACGCTCCAGATAGACTAACGTTATGATGGCACACTCGGCCGTTAGTTGGGCGGCATTGAAGAGCGTGCGCACAAACTTGTAGATCTGTCGATGCTCAGGATTTAGTGTATCATAGTTGTCGGGCACATGGTCGTGTGTTAATGGATGCAGCTTCTCGTCGAATATGTCCAAACGTCGATCCGACTGACGATTCTTGATGTGATAGTAAATTGCTAGAGAAACGCATTTGACGGTGTTCTTAAGATTCGGTTGCGACACAGTGCTGTCATCTAAATAAATGGTGGAACAGGAGGAGCTCTTCTTGAGGCCACCTCCAATGCCGCCGCCAGAGCTGTTGGCGCCAGGTGTGTGCGCTCCGCCGCCTCCTATGCTGCTGTTTTGTTGTGCGATTTGATGCTGTGAGCGCTTACGTGACATGCCGCCATTTTCGACTTTGGAGCGCTCCAGAAACATGGTGGCTGCCGTGGGATCCACAGAAGGATCCTCTTCACCTTCGAGCGCCTCACGCTCCGAGATGTGCTGCAGATTCTGTTGATTCTCAAAGTTATCGGCATTGCTGCCCTGCTGATGTTGATGATGATGCACGGACATCGTGGCGCTACCAGATCCATGGTGACCGTCTAGCTGATGTTGGGATGTGTGCGGTAGCTGATGCCTCTCCTCAAACACCGGCGGTATATCCTTCGATTTGCGATCCGATTGTGGACTTGAATACGCACAGCACGAGTTCTTGTTGCCCATGGTCGATGCTTGATGGTGAGTCGCTTAAGATCAAAAATAAATGCAACTGCCTAGCGTCTGACTAGTTTGGTCTTCGCCTCTCTCTTTCTCTTCGCTTGCTTCACTTGGATTGCGGGCCAAAAGTAGCTCTTGCTACACTCGACTTGGGCCGGAATGGGTGCTCACGCTTTAGAATTCCTGCGATTTTTGGCACTTGCTCGGTTTCGTTGACTACTTGAAGCGTTTTTTATGAGCATGGCGCTGGCGTATCGTTCAACAATAACTGCTGCTGCCTGCAACCAAGCGCCGAACAAGAAAGTATAATCTGCAAATACAAACAATATACATGTGTTTTTAAATCAAGCCTGAAAAACATATAAACGGTGTTTCTTTATGCCTTGATAAAGCCTAGCCTAGGTTTACTGGTCCCATGTACAAAAATATAATAAATAAATATAAGATCTCTCCACTCTGCTTAGGTGTGCTTGCATTTTGTGCCCTCTAATTCTACAGTTACGTATAGTATTTATTTAAAATAAACGACCCAATGATAAAGATGCTGTCCGGATACCCCGCAACGTGGCGTACGCGATAAGATTCCGTTGGCCTGTTTATTTACAAAGCGATGGCGCTCAGATTATTATTGCAAAATTAATTAAGTCCGAGCACGACAGTCGGTGGGTGGACGGTGGCGTCGCTAAGGCGTGTCAAGGTGCTTGTGTGGCCGCACTATTGCTTAATTTGGTAAAAGGAAACTGGAAAAAATATTGAATGGGGCGGGGCCCGCTTTATGGTCAGGCGGTTTGGATTGATAGTCCAGTTTAAGATAAGTGTGTCACTGTCACTTGACCGAAACGTTTTGCCCATTCAACATTAATCATGGCCTTTTCACAAATAACAAATATCAGCAACAACAACAACATAGTCTTCAATTTGCCGCTGCGTGCATGGCAACGCCATGAGCAAAAACTTCACTCATACACACACATATTCACGTACACAATGGAGTAGTTGACTGCGTTGTTGCTAACAATAATGGTCTAATTAATTTGTTAACGCTGCATTAGCGTTAAATTTTATGCACACAATGCACTGCATCTTATTGGTATTTGTATCGACATTTTTATAGGAAACTCTAGCGAAAAAATGTTTTTACTTGTGCAGCTACTTACAATAAACTGACAGTAAGCACGCAACGTGTACACAATATCGTTCACATGTTTCGCTCACAAGCAACCAGCTGTTCTTGGGGTATGTTATACTCAAATGGTTCTGCTCTGCTTAAAAAGCATGCAGATTTTGGTAACAGACTTTTAGCATGCTGTTATTGTAATCGATTTTCGATGCCACAAGTATCGATAGTCTTATATTTTAACTGAAAATCAAGATAATATGAAAAACGCAGTAATAGGTTTAATTATATTTTTATTAGTATATTAAAAGTCATATGTTGTTATTATAATTTCTTGAAGGTATTTCGTAATAAGCACACACCTCAGCCATCTAAATACTTTCATAAACCAGCCGATTAATATGCATAATAAACATTTTGAGTTCAACATAGATGGAAATCAAAAAGTTTACTTTGTTTGTAAACCTTTTAGAGACGTTTATGCGAAAAAACGTTTGTTTTACTTTAGTCATAAATGAAACAAAATTATTTACAGTTTAGCGTGCAGCATGTTTGCTATAGGAGTGTATTTAGTGTTGTGCTGGTTAAAAATGGATTATACATTTTGAATGTTGCACAACAATCTGTGCACATTTATTTACACAAAACCTACATTTTGTTAGTTCGGTCTGGTTTTCTTTGCTTGGTTAAGTATAACATATTTATATGCAGTAAGTAGTTTATTCTTTAAATGTAATGATTGCTTTCAACTCATATATTTATACATACTTTTTTTATAAATATGACTTGCACTTTTCTAAAAAGAACGTCAAACGGAAATGATCATTTGTGATCTTTCAGTAGAATTACAATCGTATCCTTTTTGCTAAAAACCGCATAATGTGTTACCAGAAGTTTTTAAATTGTGTTAACCAAGAAATTTGACAAATTTTGATCAAAAATGCGTGCATAACTTATGTATGTATGTATTATATATTATCGAATTGTTATTGATATTGTTATTATTATGTTAGTTATACAATATGTGTGTATATATGCGTGTTAAATATTTATTGTTGCTACAAAACTACATTCGCTAGTAACGTTAAGACATATGTACGCTTGAATGTATTGTACGCTATGTTGGTAACAGATTTCATAACAATATTCTCTATTCATTTATCTTTTTCATAGCTTTTTCATATTAGCCAAACAACTGAGAGATATGCACAGACTTTAAATTGGACTGTGCCCCAAATCTTATGCCCGTTCTTACATCGTTCGCCTCTTAATTTTGTACAGAGTTCTACATAGATACAAATAGAAAGTGACTATAGCCGACTATAACTGTATTGCCTAATCGCTTTGAGCGTTCAATTTGTTCGATACACATACTTTTAATATTATATATACATAATATGTATTCGTATTTGTGGCCTATGCATATGTATATGTTTTAATATTTGGTATGGTATGGTATGGTATGCTATATTGTGTATTTGCTGTAGCTAAGTACGAGATTAAATATGTATATAAATATGTATGTTTGCAAGTAACTAACTGTATGGTTTTATACGGTTCATACGGCATATGGCATACGGCATAGCACATATGCATTGTTACCAACTACAGTAGTTAATTACAAGTATTTACTACCTTAATAAAGCTATGATCCCAATTTCAGCTGATAATTTGGTACCTTACCGCTAAGCATATTTACCACTGCCCTTTACCCCGCCCCGCCCGATAAACGCCAAGGAGCGCACAATAACTGTTCCCAGGCAAGGGAAATTCCCATTATTTCTTATCGCCCGCTCGTCTTTTGCCACCGTCGCTGTCTGTCGCTGTGCAAAGGGCAATGGTAAATCTTAAAAGAATGGTCCCGCTATCAGACATTTTGAAAAACGTTTAAAACATTTTAGTTTGGATTCCTCATCGAATACGAGAAAAACACAGACAAGAACTTAAAGAAAAGAATCGTCTAACATATAAACTGTGGTAGTCATTATGTTATTATTTTTTTTTTTGTTTTGGTTTTTCGTTTTTTGTAAACATAAGCCTTGTTCACGTATAAAAATAAATATGCTTATGGTATACAACACTTTTGGATGAAGTGTGCAATTACGAGTATGCTTTATAATTATACTTAACATTCATATATGTACGTACATACGATATACGGTATGCATCGAGTAGGTAGCCTGTGCATATGTGTAGAGGGAAATTCAAGTAAAGATTTCGATTTTGGTTTAGATAGTCTGTTAGAGGTCTTTTAGATATTAACACAAGTTGTATAGCTAGTTAATTTGTCAGGTATTTTTTAGTTTAGGTACTTAACATCTAGGCAGCCCTTAGCGTCCTCGCTTCCATTCGTAACTCCAAAATTGAGCAAAGTTTAGTATTCACAAACGAAAAAACCGAAAAGTTATAAAAAATAAAGTTTTAATCAAATAATTTGCATACAGAAATGTCATAACAAATAATTATATAATAAATTCCAAACTTGTTGAAAACTTAAGAAAAATATATAAAATAAGTAATGGATAAGAATAGAGTTTGCTCTAAAGCAGTATAAGTAAATATTTTTCAATCTATGAACTAAGCTAAGTAAATGCTTATTAATTGTTGTTGTTGTTACCGATAAAAACGAAATAATCTCCTACAAATGCCAGCTATTTACAAAATTGTGACCAAAATGTTAAAACGCTTTCGATTCGTGCTTTACGCTAATATTTGTTTATGCTTTCAAATTTGCTTAGCATTTTTAACAAACTAGTTGCAACAAATAATACACTATATATCAAATAGTACATTCATAAATTTACTTATTTTTCCTTTTATGTGATATTATTTGATTTTTGATTGATCAATTACTAACATAAAAAAAGTGCGCTAAGAAACTGCACATATAGCCGATATTTTGTTATTTATATCAATATTGATTAATCAACATATTTTATACAATTTTCAAATTATGTATGTAGTTATATAGTTGCTACTTAGTTGTTATTGTTGTTGGTATTATTATCTGTGCAGAGATTGTATCTAAGTATCTGTTATCTCTTATCTCTTATCTATTGCATATCGCTTAGGGGTTACTTATTTAGACGCATCTCAAGGACATTTAGTTGGCAGCAGCGCTATCTGCCGCCGCTTCCTTCTCTTCCCCGGCCTCCGTTTCCGCAGCGGGGTTATCCTCGGCTTCGGCTGCAGCTTCGGCAGCGGCGACCAGCGCACGTGCCTCGGCATCTGGAAGGGAATCGTATAAAGGATTAGTCGAGGCTACTCCTAAGTTTAATATAATCTTCAGGATCGAAGGTAGCTTTTGGAAGTCCTGCACATAATAAACCCAGCTAGGCATTTTCATGCAAAACAATGTACATACTTCTTTTTCAAAAATAAGTATGTTAACTGTTTCAATACTTAAGAAATTAAGACTCCAATTCTCATGATATTTTTAAGTTAATTTTAAGTCCAAATTACTAAATTCATATTATTCTTCTTTCAGTAATATTCTCCCTTATATTAAATGACGTTTAACAGAGAGAAAGGTCTTGATAAGTTAGTACACAGCGATATATCGAGGATTTTTATTATCAAATTCGGAACTTTTTCTGGTGTGAAAAATTTAAAATACATAAAATACAATTCCAAATATGGCATCAAATAGATTGCCAAGTCCAAAGTCCGATTCGCGTCTGCACAAAAATACGAATCGGACTAGCTAAAGGATGTAAGCACCTTTTCGTTCATATTTTAGCAGATTTCAATTTCAATTTGAGTATATTGTGGAGTTTCCTGGTCTTGACTAGCTTTATATGGTGCTTTTTCTTCGTCGATCTAAGAGCTCTGCGTAAAAGGTTTCAGTTTGTATAATGAAATGCAAAAGATCAAAGGCGAAGGACATTGCAATTAGTCCATGCCCAAATTAACTACGGCAAGCGGCTAAAAGGCAATTTGAGTGCTAATCAAAATCGAATTAATTTGCGAATCTAAGCCGAAGGCCATGTCTGCAGCCAGATAAGGTGTACCTACCTTTGATGGCTTGCTCCTTCCAGATCTTTTTATTTTCGGAGAGACAGGCGAGCCAGGGCTTGTTAATTGAGAACTTGGCTGTACTGGAAGCTAGGCTTTTGCGCGTCATGACGCATGCATTTGGTTTTTTCGTCTCATCGGAATCAATATCAACGCCAGTGGCGCTCTCCTCGACCAAGGGTCCTGGCTTGCTTTTAATCGCTGGGGCAATGGGCGTTAGAATATGCTCGAGCATATCGGACATGATGGTCATGCTGGGTTCCACAATGAAATCGATGAAGCCGATTTGAGATTCGGCCACGAGCGTATTCTTGCGATCACATAGCGGACTGAATGGTAGGCCCAGCTCCTTCTCGAGATCGCCCTGGCGAAAGAACTCCTCCAGCAGCAGCATCGTCCAGCGATGGTGGACATCCCAATGTTTCGCTGGATGGGAGATATCACAGCAGTGCAGGACCAAGGACAGCGCCTTCGATTTGTCTATGGTCGGCTCCTGCAATGTCAGCAGATTGCGCATAATCTTCAACTGCTGAAAGTGATAGGTCATGTCGGTGGCCAGCACCATATCAATGATGAGGGTGCGCAGCTCCTTATACTCCTCGCGCGACAAGTGCGACAGTATATTGGCGTCGTCCTCCCTCATTAGCCGAAAGCTGGCGCTAACATGGTGATTCTCCAGCACGGCCCGATCATTGTAGAGCAGCGCCGTCTCCGAGCCGGACATAACGTGGAAATTGTTGGTGGTGCCCGTGTGCTCAAAGTCGTGCAGCAGGGCCGCCAGCAGCGAAGCGAAGATCTCCAGGTCCGTTAGCCAGTTCATGAGACCCGTGTTGCACAGGCAATAGTGCATCGTGTGCATCACATCCACCGCATGAAGATTGTTGTGATATGGATTGCGGAAGCGACAGTAGCCCTCCTCCACACGATGCAGAAACGTCTCCAAAACGCCTGGGGCTATCTTAAACTTGTGCATGGCGCCATATCGATTGAGCAGATCATAGGCTACGTACTTAATCACCTGACCGCTGGCCGCCTCGGTCAATGCAAACACATCAAATGTCCAGTCGTCAAGGTTCTATTTAAAGGATGTGTAACAAAAAAACATATGCGGTTAAAATTTCATATGCGTACATATACTTAAACAGAGGAGTTTTCTAAATGTATCCTGTTTCACACCTTTTCTCCACACTGTGAAAAATCTACCTTTAATAACAATTGCTTGCCCGATCTTGAGATGAAATTTAAATATTAAAGGTTGATGAACAGATGGACTTGTCAAGATCGTCTCAGATGATCAAAGCTTTATATAGTTGGGTTAGAAGGATGAGGGTTCTTTGTGGAAATTCATTTCAAAATCCCCCCTTCTGGGTTGCAAACAAAGCTCAAAGGTTGTATGGGCGAAGGTTCACGTTTCGAAAGATTAGTTTCAAACTTGTTTACATACAAAATAAAAAAAAAAACAGCGATTTTAGAAATTCCACCCGCATCAGTGGAAAATTGTCGGACTGTTGTATTCGACTTTTTTAATCACTCATTTTCAAATATCTTTGAGTAAATTCAAATAATCCCCCGTTCTTGATGAATAAAAGTCTATTTTCAGACTAAGAGCTGCTCGCAACGAGTCTAAGCTGGATGAACTGTTGATTCCAATTAATTCTCTTGAGTCAACGAGCGATAAAATACAAATGTTTTGGTATTGATTTCACCCGTAAGGGTGGAAAATTAGTGGAAGACAGTTATGAAACTGTTTGTTAACCATCCGATTGGCTTGAAACCCACGTACGCAGATTGCGGAACCTAAATATTAATAAAATGAGCATGGTAGTAGAATTATGTAGGACTAATGGCATTATTATAGCTAGTATTAAAGCTTATTAAAGCTTACGCTGAATGTTGCTGTAGTAGCTTGGAAAATACATCACCAAGGTGGCCAAACTGTTCATTGCAACTTTTTATTTCTTCTTAATTTGAATCAAGTTATTTCATTCAACTAAAAATGTTTCGGTTTGGCAACTGAACAATATTTAAAGCGGAGCATGCGACGCCTTGAAATTTGTTTTCGCGCATTTCCATGTTTCATTTATTAGCACAAAAGCCTTCAGTTCATTTTAGTGAAAGGGCAAGAAATCAAAGGGAAAATGGTGCAAGCTTCGAGTTTTAGCGAATTTCATGTTTCTTTTCAGAAAACTTCACAAAGAATATTGCATAAAATACTTTGTGAGTGATTTCTGGGTGCGGTGCGAGGCGTGCCACCAAGTTTTGACCACTGTATCATATTTAATTAGAAATATGTTCACTGATCTAAAATGCTTAACAAGGGCAAACATTGTTTTCACTTCTAGAATACTTAATCGATTGATAACGAAAGTTTGAATATATAAACAAAGGTGGTTTCCGCCTTCTTCACATTTGAACAGTCTAGGTTTTCCACTCCAGTGCGAAATTTCAAATTTCCTTTATCTTTCATTATGAAAATGAGTTTTAATTCGATCAGATGAAAAATAAAAAAATTCTATCAATTTTTTTTAGAGAATCAGTTTTAAAATGCATTTTCATAGATATTAGAAAATTGCAATTGATAGATTTTCGCCTATTTTTCACCCGTGTTGATGATTTTAAAATTGGTGAAACACTTAAATATTCTTTTATAATGTAAATATTTTGAAGCCGACGTTACTTTGTCATAGAAATTTTGTAACCCATTTATTATTCAGTGTAGGCTGGCTTTTTTGAAGAAACACGTCTTTAATGAAATTTTACCAATGTCTTGGAGAATGAGCTCATCGGATATTGTTGAAAATAGTTTAAAAACAATATAATTTTCTAAATCACTGAAATACATATAATAACATTATTTAGGACGCCCATTGATCATGTTTTACCCCCATTTTGGAGGCAGTAGATTTCCTCATCAAATTGTCAAGACTCAATATGCGTCCTTACGCACCTTAGTTGAGTGGGTGTATTTGGTCGGGTTTGAGATTCGCCTAGGAGAACTAAAGCGCCGTTAAGTGTACTCACCTTTAGCAATTTGACGACATCGGGTGGAAACTGCATCAGCGTCGAGCTGGATACACGCCTGTAGATGCGGTCCACGAAGATGCCGGCGCGTATGGCATGGGCGACCGAACGGAATCTGGGCTTCTCGTCACTCCTGTTGCGAGTGGTGGCCATTTGGCGCGTGAAGGTCGAGGCCAACCATTCGCGCACCTCCGGCGGCACTGCATCCGGCTGCACCTCGGACAGTTCATCATCCTCGTCGGCCAGGCGCCTACAGGGGAGTGGTGGGGTTTGGTTTTGGGAATAGGAGGGTTGAAGAGAAAAAATGTATTAGTCCAGCTTCGTGTTATGTTTTTAATCAATTTTGTTTTTTATTCTTTTTTTCGCTAATTAGTAAAGAAAATTACCAAAACGCTTAATCGAAACATAGAAAAAATCAATTGGAAACCAAAAAATTGTTAGTAGCGCAATTTTATTAATTTTTTTCATTTCACTTTGCATTTTTTTTTGCTGCTGGTGTTGGTTAAGCTCAAGTTACAGAAACAAACTTAAATGAAAAGTTAAAGACAACAAAGAACAAAAAAAAGAACAAAATTTTATCTCAAACGAGTTTTGTGTTAGGAAGGGGGAAAAGTTGTTGGACGGGGGGGGTGCTCGGGAAACCAATTTCTAGTACATATTCGTGCAAGGGTAGATTATTGCATTCAAAAGAACGAAAATTAAATTTGGTTATAGACAATTTCGAACATGTTAACTGGATGCAAGAAAATCGCTATAAGGCAACAAAATAAACTGCATGCTTGTATGTGTGTGTGTGCGTAAGTGTGTGTGTTGTGTGTGTGTGAAGTTGGTGTTCGTTGTGGGCGTGGCATTGACCAAACAAATTTGCTAATTGCATGCCAAGTTTTTGCTTTGCGAGTGCAACAACAAACGTGCAACGTGCAACAAGAACCGAAGAAGACGCCACTTCTAAGGACTTTAACTTTAACTTCCAGTTCGACTTCGACCAGGACTTGGGTGCAGAGCTCACATGGAGCCTTTGAGCATTATATGCTTGTAATTGGCGCCGATAACAATTCGAAATTCTAAACTAATTGGTAAAATTTTGAATGGGTGCGTGGGGCAGAGGGATGCTAAGAAGCTTGCAGCCTCAATCAGTGCATTTCTATGGCAACACATGCCGCGGTTTTTTTACACATACTTATTTTCCATGAATCAAACAACACACACACACACACACACACACAAGCACACACAATAAGGATACACACACACAGTATCATGATAGAAACGGCTGCTCGTTATGGCACAAAGCTGCAAAGCACTTAAGCTAGCATCTCCGAGGCCGAAGCGACTTAAGCAAATTAGCGCCATATTTAATTATGGCTAATTAGTCGCAGTGCAGCGCTTAGACAGAGCTCCTCGCTGTGAACGGCTAACGGTACTAGAAACTGCACTGAACAGTTTAGTATCTCTTTAGTTTGTATCAGTAAAATCAAAATTGTTCGTTGTTTTGCTTTCCAAACAATGTTTAAAGGTTCGCTTCCTCGGCTCTCACACTCTTTTATTATTTGGAATAGAACAATTCAATTTGTTGAAATTAAATTCAATATAACAGAATATATTTGTACTTTGATTTGCCTTTTTTATTTCTTTTTTATCGAACTTAGTTAATTTTTTATTTTTTGACAGTACGATCGTTAGAACAATTTGATAAATTAAACAGAGTTTAGCTATATTATGATTCCGGTTTATTTACTACTTTCTTCTTTGTTTCGCAAAGTAAAAGTTAAAAATCGCAAAAATCAAGTAAGTTCACCAATTTTAGAGCAAGGTTCCTAAAATTGAACAATCAACCACCCTTTATGTGGAGTTTCCGGAAAACTGAAATTCTTGGAATATATCGTTAGCGTCTAAACCAGCTTCAGCAGAGTTCAACATGGTTGCTTGGTTCTTTTCCGGCACAAGCTGGCCAAGTTACATAACTCCGGGCGCAATATATGAGTATGCGCTATGCTGGTGCCGGCACCCGTCACCCCCCTTTACTGTGTCCCATAAAATGTCTGTGTATTTGTGCACTTCCTACCAACTAGTGACAAGTTCTATGACGGCTATCGCAAATATATACTTCACTCCTTTTGCATAGTTACTGGTTTTTGTTTAGCTAGGTATTTTTTTTTTGGTAACTACTAAATTTTGGAGTCAGTTATTTATTTAATACCATTCCGTTTTCATGGCATGCTCCGTTTCAGTGGCACACAACATAATTTTTCGCAAACTTTAAACTTTTATTATATGTAAATATAACACTGTATATAACACTATCTGGCCGGAAGTTATACGTATGACAGATGTGTGGGATAGATATTGTGTTGTCGCACCTTTTCTTCTTTTCCTGCGTCTCCTTGGCGCGATACTGAATTATGAACTGGATTAGCTCAACGGTTATGAGACTTTGACGGCTGCTTTCACGCCTCAGGCGACTCATCGCGACGATCACGAAGCTAGTGCTCCTGATTCTGCTCGCCACGGGCACGGCTCGCTCTGCTGCCGCTGCTACTGCTGCTGCTGCTGCTGCTTTTCCTTTAGCTGTTGCTGTTATTGTTGTTGTTTTAGATGGTGGTGTAGACATGGAGCGGCGTCGACTAAATTGACTTTGCGTCAATGTCAGCTATTTTCTGCTCTATCTACGCTCGCAATGCCATACGCATTCGCTCACTCGAAATAAACCGTAATTTATCACTGTAGAGCAATGAGTGGAAAAGAGAACGAGACGAGCTTAACCAGTGTTGGGTCACAACAGCTTGCAATTAGCGCCAAATGCGCTTTTAATGATGACAACAGGCGACAGAAATAACACGTGTGCAAATATTTGTGCAGCTTTTCTATTTTTTTTTTTACGTTTTTACGTTTTTGTTTTTGGCCTTTTCGCGTTGAGGGTTTTAATCCTTTTGGCGGCAGTTGCTGCGGCGCGCGTAGTTCGTTCGCTGCGAGTTAAATTTAAACTAAATGTTCTGCCAGGTGCGCAAAAGTGCTAGAACATCGCGAAACTGGAGCTGCTTGCGTGCAAAAGGCTCAGGCCCAAGCCAGGAAGCCACCTACTCTGAGAGCCTGTGCGTGCTGCCTTATGTACTATAGTAATTCGCCAGCAGAGCACACTGTAAAACTGTGTGTGGGGCATATCAATTATGTCAGCAAACAGCAAAATAAATAAAAGAAAAAAAAAATAATAAAAACA
Organism: Drosophila montana; assembly: GCF_035044405.1. Lineage (NCBI taxonomy): Eukaryota > Metazoa > Arthropoda > Insecta > Diptera > Drosophilidae > Drosophila > Drosophila montana. The sequence continues at coordinate 668,910 of NW_026996881.1, forward strand.
AAGGACTCTCGAGTCGACCTAAGGAGACCGCAGGCAACTTTGCAACTATTGTGTACAAGCTAGCTCGTATATTTCTTTTACAACTTATTTGTACAAAACAATTACACAAAATGCTAAAAGGCATCAGCAACAACAACAATAACGGCATAGCTATAGCTGTATCCTGGCTGGCTGATAAACACGACAACATCACGAGCACAAAGCCTTTCCAGCTGGGAACTTCCTTTCTGAGCCCTGGCGTTTGCTTCATTGTGTTTAATGACTTTGCATGCTAGCGCGAATCTCAAGATGGCGGACTCCGCACGAAGCAGACGCAACGGCACTCGACACTTGGCCGGGGTTGGGGTCGGGGTCGGAGGTCAGCATTCAAGGTAGCTCTTACAAGCGTTGCAAACGGTTTTATTTCTCATTCCAACTGCCGTTTCACATGTCTTTAGCGCTTTTGTTTATTTCTCCAATTGCATTTCATGTCATAACGTTACAATTTTGTAGCATTTAATTTCGCCTCAACCTGCAGCGAATTGCGTGCCTGGCTTTTGTTTCCATCGGTTATGGGCGCATTTGCATGATTCGAGTCTAAATGCTTGTACTGTGTGCAGTTAGAAATCACGCTAGCCTCCATTAGACAATGCCTCGAGGTGGGCAACAGGTGTCGCATTGTTCGAAAGCTTGTTATTCAAAGACTCTTCAGCTCGCTCTGTAAGATAGTCTAAGTGATGATAGCTCCTTTTCACTGAATCAGCAAAGACTGCATAACAATATTTTCTTGGAACACTCAAACAGTTCGTGTAACAGACAGCTCTTTCATATCTTAGAAACTTACAACTTTTTTTGCGTAAGCTGAATGCCAAAAATTTACGGCTTTAAGCCATTTGGGCGCATGCCTAGCGAAGCATTTTGTGGCCCCAAACGCTTGAGCTTGATTTTAAGGCTCATTTGAGGGCAAACCGACAATGGAGCCGACGACCAATAATAATGCGGGGACCCCAAAAGTATGCCACTTAATAGTTATGCGTGCAATTTCCTGTGCCCGTGCCTGAAGCATTTTGTCGTCGACGCTGTTGTCATCGCCGCCGAATGCCGAACACGGGAAATTGCTGCCAAATTGGCAGCATTGTTTTCTGTCAATGATTTTTTGTATGGCAGCTTCGAAAACTGAACAGAGCCCCACAGAGCAAACCATTTGGCAGGAGCTGTGTGTAGCATCACAAAAGCCAGGAACACGCACATTGCGTGTGTGGAATCATTAGATTGTAAATCCTGTAAAGCTGCAAGAGCGTTGCTTCAGATATTTTGATGCCAAAGTTGAGAAACTGTTTGTTGAGTAATCTAAAAGTAAAGCTATGCTTCAAGTTCATATAAAGCTCTGTGCTTCTAGGTGTAATTTCCTGAAGACTGAACTGAAATACCAACTAGCTTTTATAATGCAAGGTTTTCAGTTATCTGCGAGGTCCCACAATGGATTTGGCAACCCTCGCATTACTACGCCTACGGCCAGACTGATTAAAGTGCGTCTTCGCCGTTCTGTTGTTTTCTGGCATTGTATTGCCATTGCCAAAGGACAGGAGCAGTAGGACATCCACTGAAAGGACCTTGCAATTTAATGCGCCTATTTCACTGGTGTCCTGTGTGTGCTCGCCGCTGCTTATGTGGCAAAAATTGGCAGTTAACATCATTTATTATCGATTTTCCTTTTGTATGCCAGAAAGACAGGCCGCTCTTTGCAATATTTCTCCGGCTTTCGAAGGGTGTTTTCTTGGGTTGGTATTTTTGTTGCTATTCCAATTGGGGGTCACTTAGTCGTATGGCCCCGTCTACTGGACTAATGCTTCACGCGAAAGATGATTGATGATTGCGACCCGCTGTCCATATAAATGATACTACTCACAATTTGCTAACGGTAACGATTGTATACTACGTTTTAGCTACATATAGCGACCTTCAAATTGTGCTGCCTTCCCAGTTTGACCTAATTTTTTGAACTTTTTTTATGGTGGTCTGGAATCTCATTGGAATTTTTTTTTTCGTTTTAATTGCCTGCAATTCGATCTGCAGGTGGAATGCTACAATGAATCATTGATTGGCATATTTAATGAGTGTGTGTGTGTGTGCGTGTGTGTGTTGAATACTTGCTAAATCAAACTTAATTTGAATTTATGACATATTTGCAATTACTTTTTCGGTTTTGGTCGCTGCAGCATTACGGCAGAAATTTGCTTTTAATTATGATTTATTGGGAATGCGCGTATTTTTCACTTTGAACATTTTTCACGCGCGTCTGCGAGTGCGTGAACCCAAAAACTGAAAACACATTAAAATGATTTCCACCTTATCGGCATGAATGAAGCCGCAAATGGCATTTAATTTGTGAATTTTGTACAATTGATACCGACGGCAACAACAAGAGGCCTCGGCCACATACAAAAATACATATAGACATATTAGGGTACAATTTTATATCTATGTCAGATTTTACAAAAATTGTGATTTCTTTTTAGTGAATTTTATTATTTTTTTATCATAATTAAACAATTCGAAAAGTTGCGTCAGCAAACTTTCTGATAAGCCAATTTGGAAGGTGGAACACTTTGTGGGACATTACTGTAGATAGGTGGCAGCACAATTTTACAACGAACAGTGCAATTTACAACAAATAAAAAAAATGTACCAAATTTAATGAAAAAATACCACTATTTTAATGTTACGAGAGCTCGTAAATTTATTGTTATTCGGAAAACGACATTCAAAGGTTTAAATATTTGCTCAAAATGTTAAGATGTAACGCAACAGGGAGATCCACTGTAGTACCATGGATTATATAAATGACCAATTTTGGTACATTTGTACCAAGTGGCAGCCGTGCTGACAATGTGTCCCTCCATTTTCATATTTTGTAAATGGGTATGTATTATGTTTCGCTTTTAACAGCTAACGGAACATTAGGCCTACTCGCACCGCCAGCGGCTTAGGGAATGCCGTTAAACGAAGATTTTTGAGCCCGGTGGCAATGTCGGCGCTTCGACCGCGCCGACAAATGACATGCTAAACTAATTTTTGGTGTCATCCGCACATGTTTAACACGGAATTCTAGTGACTGGAGACGCCCCACAAGTGACTTGTCCTGCGGCGGTAGCTTGATTAATTTTTGGCCGACAAGTGCTTAGTAATAGAGTGCGAGAGAGTTGAAAGACACAAATCATTGTGGAATGACTGTTATGGTGCTCTGTTGCGGTGCGGGTGCGGGTAATTGTATTTTTGACGAGTGCAGCAACAAAATAATACAGACCCCGCTAGAAGGAGATTGAGTGAGTGAGTGAGACAGAGAGAGAGAGAGAGAGAGTAAGGACAAACCGCGAGCGTATGATTCGTTTACTGCTGTTGCTATCGTTGATGCTGATTATGCTATGTCGGGCATATCGGAGCACATGCGTGGAGCTGCTGCGACAAACGGTATCAGTGGAGGACGATAAAGACTGGGTGGATGAGTTGCATCTAAATGAAAACAACAACAACAACGACATCAACGATAAACAATCAACAAAGAAATCAACTGTTAACGTTACGAAACAAATGACGGCAACGTCGCACCGCTAGACGATCTGTAGTGAGGGATAAGCTCTCCGGACAGCCGACAGTGTGCAACCAATTAAAAAGAATAGTGGTAAATGTCTGGGATTAGTCGGGCAATGAGCGGCACTCGCCCAATCCCGACCATTCGATGACTTTGCGTGCCAAGGCTAAAACTCAATTGACAACAAAATACCAATGGCAACCAAATGTGCCGTCGCCGCCAAACGCGGCCAATTACTCACATCCAAATGGCGCGCTCTGGGGCTGGACAGTGGCTGCTGCTTGGCAGGATTTCAAACAACACAACAACAATGTCACCACTGTGCAGGCGCAACGAACGTTGAACAAAGGAGATGCAAAAAGACAATGAGTAAGTAAATATTTGCCTCGACAACGCATTTAATACTCTTGCAGCAGTATTTAAATGACAAGCTTATCAAATATACATTTAGTTTGGCATTTTCATGTTTGCACAATTTCATTTATAAGCACAGCTCGTATATCAGGAATAATTTAAAATCCAGAGGTTACATTTCATTACATTACAGAATTGCTATACGTATTAAAAAAGTCAAATTTTTCAAACTAATCATACTTTTCCACATGTTCTCTTTGCTGCAAGAGCATACGGATCGTTGTGGGACTTTGCTGCGTAATAGGTCCGATGGGAGCTGTTAAGGCTCTTGCCTGCTTGAACCGAGTCGAGTCTTTGTTGGCAGTTTCAATTTCGTCGTATTTATTTCACTCATCTCTTTCGCTGCAGCGCTGCTCGAAGTGCAGCAACGCATATAAATGGCGGTCAATTGCAGCTCGTTTGTTGTGCCACCGTTTGCTCTGCGACCCGATTAGGAAATGGCCAACTGGGGACAGATTCTGAGCGCCGCCCTTAAAGCCACCCCAACGCGTTTAAGCTGCACACTAATTATGTTTTGCAGTCAGTGGAAAATGGCGTTGGTTGCGATTGCTTTGCCTCTCCGGATATCGGTGGATGCAGTTGACTGCGTTTTCAATTACCTGGCGGACTACTTACTAGGTGGGTTGCTGGGTGAATTAAATTACTAATGGGAAGGTCACGTGTAATGGAGATTTACGTTATGTTCGCGATGGCTATGCTATACTTAAGTGATATCAATGGTAATGTGAAGATGTTACAACGAGTCGAATGTGGGTCTCCGGATTGTTTTGATTCTACGGTATATTTTTAGCCCTGAGTAAGGTAGCAGGTAACGCGATGCACGGAGTAATTTTTTATAAAGGCTTAAAAGAAATAATCTTTAATTCACAAAACCTACCATAATAAGATAATTGGTTTATTTGAGGAAAGGACTAACAAGTTAATACTAGGAACTAGGCACAAATATTCACGTTGTGCCTTGATTTTGGCCACGTGAGATTTGGTTGTGGTGTGTCTGTATCTATGAATGCGGTTCTTAAAGAGCGGCTGCATGTCGTCGATTCCAGCGCCAGACGGTTGCATCATCGCACACATAGACCAACACGCTGGCATCCCGCGAAAAGGCTATCTGACGCACGGTGGCGACGCTCCGCAAATTGTGCAGCGTAGTCATGTGTGCGCCTTCCGGATCACTAGGATCCATCTCCCACACATAGACTTTGCCCTGCTGATTGCCCAAAGCGATGACCTTTTGCCAGGGATTGAAACCGAACCGCACAAACCATATCTCACATTCATCGTATTCGAACTCGGCGATAATGGTGCAGGAGGAATCACTGGGCTTTAGCTGCTCAAAGCTCTGATGCAGTTGGCCAGGCTTCCAGCAGACGATGGCATTCTCGCAGGACTTGGAAAGCACAAAATTGCCGAACCACTGCACACAGTCCACATAATTGCGATGTATATCACGCGTTGAAAAGTCCGGAAAGTGCTTAGTAATTGTGGGAAACGGCAGAGTCGATTTCTCTTGGCTGAACGTTTGTGACAGCTCAATCTTGTGTTGAAACTCCTGGGTATTAAGGCACCATAGCTTGAGTGAATGATCCATGCCGCTGCTTACAATGCGATCGCCGCGCATATTAAAATCAATGGAAAGCACCTCATCGCGGTGACCCTCAACACCGCCAAAAATTGCTATGCAGACATGCGTCTGTATATTCCACAAACGTATGGCATGATCCTTGCTACCAGAGAGTAGCAGCTGCAGCTTGTGTGGATGAAATTTGAGTTCATTGATCGCCTGGCCATGACCAATGTAGTTCCCCACCGCCTCGTTCTGTTCAATGTCAATGACGCGTATGACCCCGCGGTAACCAGCGGCGGCAAGCAGCGGGGCAGACGATTTTAAGTCGTATGACCAGGCGCAGGTGTAAAAGACCTCATCGGGCTGGCATTAATGTAAAATTTGGCATTGGTACAGCAAGTCTAGTTTCGGGCAAATGACTGCTACTTACATCCGGATCTGCATAGCAGTGCAGCAGCGTCAAGCCGCCCTTGCGTGGACACTCGTAAACGGTGCAACGATTGCTGCCCGCTGTGGCAAACACCTGCGGCTCGTCCTTGCCGAGCAACGTGTTGAACGACACGCCAAATATGTTTGCACCGTGGTTCTCCTTTACATGTGTGCTTGAAGTAGATTTTGCATCAACTTGAGCATTAATTTCTTTGGAGTGCAACTTACTCGTATTTATAGGCCGCGCCGCTTTTTGGCTTTGATTTGTGACTGCGCCGGCCGCGTCGTTTGCTGCGAGTGCTGGATGCCGGCGATTTGCTTCGTGATGTGGTGCTATTTGTGGTAAAGCTAGCCGATTCGTCCTGCATGTGTTGCGGTGTGCGGAAATTGTTGCTATTAATTCTGCTGCCATTTGCATTTTCAACTTACGCCGCACGAATCGTCCGAGTCATCTGGCTCGTTGTCGTTTTTCACTTTTTCGCTGCTCATGACACTTTAACACAAACTCGGTACACACAGCCAAACGATAATAAACAATTAATCTTGTTTGCAAGAAATTTGAGCAACAACACGAGTGTTTTCCTACACTTTTGGCGGCAAGATACACGCGCAGCGTTGCCACCACGCGATCGGTATAGCGCTGGTATATTGTATAACATTGCGCTGTTAATCAACATATGCGATATCGATAGTTGCGCTCTGAGTGTCGATAATGTACACATCGCGTGAAAATTAAATTAGCCCCAGCCCAATAGTTTCGATACCTTCCTCGATAAAAAACGCGCGAACTTAGTTTACACATGCGCAAGCCAATTGAACAATTATTAGTTTTGTGAAAACATTGAAAAAATATGGAGAGGACAATCACATGCCATAATATTAACTGTGAACAAAAATTTACAAATATGCATGTTCCAAATGTATGTATTTACTTATTTAAGAGTGTACAAAATGCAACACAAAGGGTCAAGGTATTACAGAGAGCGTAGAAAGAGGGAATAAAATGGATGTACAAAAAGTGGATTCATATTTATTTACAAAGTTAAAGTGATATACGTGTAATAAGGGACAGTATCAAGTCAATATATACAGCAAGTAGAAAGGAAACGCAGACAAGTATCAAGTAGTATACAGACAGAAGTTGGATATAGTTGAGAAAGACAGACAGAGACAGAACGTTTTCTAATTGTTGTTGTTTGGTTTTTGTTGTTGTTGTATCTGTGTTGGTTAACGTAACGTAACAACGTAAAAGGCAACTTAAACGTTAAATATTGTACAATAACTGAAAATGCATACAAAATTACGCTAATTTATGCAGTATAAACCATTTGCAAGTACGTTTTATTCGTCGACATTGATCTCGCCCAGACTGGTGTGCGCAGGCGTCTTTGTCGCTGAACGGTCGCTTTATTACTGCAACTGCTACTGCTGGAAACACTTTGACCCGCGGCAGCGCCGCTTGTTGCATCGCTTGGTTCTGTTGTTGTAGTTGTTGTTGTTGTTGTCGTCGTCGTCGTCATTGTTGTCGTCGCTGTTGTTGCTGTGGCCGCTGGCGTTTGCTCCTCTTGCACGGATTCGGCGACAGTTTCAAGTGTTTTGCCTACCACCAAGTCCTGAGTGTCAGAGGCTGCCGGCGGCCCTATTAGTCCACTTTTCGGAGTAAGGGGAACGTCATTTGTGCGGCTCTCGATACTCGTCTGATTTTCGGAGTCAGTTGCCGATGGCGTTGTCTCCTCCGCCGCCGCTGAGTGCAGGCTGCAGCTACTGTTTTTGTTGTTGTTGTTGAGATTCTTGCAGTTGCCATCGCAGCGCTTGCTGGCAGCATCGCTGTTTGGGCCGGAGCGTAGTTGGTCGGGATGTGGTCAAGTGTTTTTTTGCACAGCAGTTGGCAGTGAGTAAAAGCGAACCGGTACAGACAACAAATTATGGTACGGTTCGTTGTTTGGCATATTCGTGTTCATTTATAATATTTTTAGTTTTTATTTTCATGATTTTATGTGAATTTTCAAAATATGGTTGGCAATAGAAAGAAAAAATAAATAGAACATCAGTTTTTGTTTTATTGTATTTTTTTTTTTTTGTTTTTTTTTTTTTTTGCTGGGGTTTAAGTCAATTAAAGCGAGTGGATTAGTTGAGCAAAGCTACGAGAAGCACACGGACACAAACACTCGTCGCCAAGCAAACAGTGTTCGACAGGTCGTTGGGTCAATGCTGGCAAAAAGTGTTGCATATTTTGACTGTCGGGCGAGTTGAGAGCGAAACTTTGTTTGCTGTTGACCCACCCATGTGTGCCACCCACACTTGGTTATGTAAATCGAACAATCGTGTCATGATGTTGTGAATAATTTATGGCGAATGCAGCCAGACACAATGTATCTGTAAAATGGAGCCCAGAGCCCATAATAAATGTGCACTGCGAGTGGCAGGCACATTGGGAATTTGGGCTTTTAATTGAAAGTTTGGCCTTCTGAGGTCAATAATTATGCAGTGTGCGCAACAAAATGCTCTTTTCGGCTTAACAAAATAAATGTAAAAAGGTATGGGAAAACTTTTCCAAAAAGTACATAATTCGTAGAGATTTGTGGTTTTATAGCAAGCGTAGAGTAACGAGTTATGTTTAGCGAGTAACGAGTAAAGAAATGTAAAGGCAGATGATTCGAAGACAGATGTCATCTGGCGAACACGAGAGGACCAACTCTTCAAAAATACTAGGTAGAGACATCAATTAAAAATACACCGAGAGTTAACTTAGTTGAATTTGAAAGAGAGATAGAGTGAGACAGTTCTTCAATAATACGGTGCTGATTGCATTTGAATATCACACGATTCGCAGTAGTAAATAACATATTGTAGTAAATTGGACTAGACTAGCTAAAATACACGCGTTCTCTGTATTAAATGACACTTATTTTGTGTATAGTATGAGATAGATGAGACCATGATGAAATGGCGATGATAAACTTTGCTGCGATTCTGTAAAACAAGGCAATAATTGTAGAGTATAGTCAGTTTAACTGACATTAGAACAGAAAATAGCACTACAACGTATGAGAGATAGAAAGTTAAAGAGTTAACAAGAGAGTTAAGGAATAAGATAGAGAGAGAGAGAGAGATAGAGTGGGATGATATGAATAGAATAGTAGTTGTGGTAGTTGGGTAAGTTTTTAGTTTAAATGAGCGCGCGTTGGGGTTTAGAGGGGAGAGAGAGTTAAAAAATTAACAAAGTTAACGACAAACCAATTTTGAAGTTTGCTCTATAAAGACTTACTCTTCGCTCTCAACGGATGAAGACGCAATCCGCCCCAATTTACTTTTACCTGACGTGGGGCTTCTGCTCAAACACAAACACATATATAAAAAGAAAAAAAAATATATATATATAAAACGTGTGAAAGTTGTTAACGGAAAACAATAAGAAAAAAGAATTTGTCGTTAGCTAAGTATGTGATAGATAGTTCATAATGATAAATGTATATAGTATGTATGTATGTAACAGCTCCGATGGAATACACAACTCATGAAACTGGTTTGAAGCTTGCCTTTGTGTGCAATCCGAATATAAATTCAATTATCTTAAGGTTCGAGCTACGCAGCACTATACGGAGAAACCTACTAATACGCTAAAGCCTGAACCAATAGCTTGTACGATCCCCGAAAGCGCCAGCAAATTATTGGCCGGTTCGTGGTTAGATTTTGGTTAGAAAATAGTGCAAACAGCTTCAAGTCCTGTACAAAAACAACACACACACATTACTTGCACCTACCTTGACTCGTCTATGAAAACTGCTTCCAGGACACGCGCCGCATAGTGCAGATTGCGCTGCATATCCTCGTAGGCGACAGCCTCATGATCCATGCGTCGCAGCAGACTGCGTATTCTGCAAAGGGGGAAAAACGATTACTATTTGTTTTGGGACTGATGCGAATTAGAGAATTAGGGAAACTTTCAATATATATCTGTGCTTATACTTATTGTTGCGACTATCCGGAATAGTAGATGTTAAAATTAGTGTTGAATTGATTTCGAAAACATTTTAAAAAGCAAACCTATTACAAACATTTCTTGTTCGTTTCTTAAATTAATTAGTTTTTGTTTTGTATATTTACAGCGCATTAAAATTTTGTTGCATACTTTTTATACTCTGTACCAGAAATTTTGGCTATCGGGTCAGAAACATACGAAATTTTAATTTTCAAAACCGAAGTGCGGAGTCGAATCTTAGGTAAGCGTGCGGTTATAGTGCTTTCTATATCTTTGGCTTAAGGGAATTACTATTAACGCTTTTATTCACATTTTAGACCTTACTCTCTTGTCCACTTGATCCCCTCTTCTGAATTTATATTTGAAAATAAGTTTTAAATTAAGCATTAGGTCATACAACTTTTAAATTCCATTTTCCACCCAGGAGAAGTACTTTTCAAAATTTGAAATGTATTTTCCGGACGAATCTTGAAACTTCGTCCGTAGAACCTTTGACACAACCAAGAGATTGATGCATAGGGAAGCTACTAAATATTTCAGTTTTATAGCTATTACGATCAGTCGGTTCGTAGGTCAGAAAAAACAATGTATTATGTTAGAGAGTATTTGGATTTTGGGTCACTCGCGGCTAGACCACACCTAAATCTTTATAGTTCAAAAATAGAACATGTTAATTATATTTATTTTCTATTTATGTTTTAATATGACAGAATTAAGCATTTTATTGGTTGGATTGTGTCGTGTGATATAAAAGTGGATCAGACAGACAGACGCGTGATATTTATTGAAATAGCTAAGATTAGAATATATGTATGAATATGTATGAATACGTGAACTCACCTGACAGCTGCCTTGTTGAGAGCATCTGGCGTATCGACAGGCGGCAAAGTTTCCGTTTCCCATGCATCGGCGACCGAAATATTTGAGCCCGATTCTAACGATCGCTGCGACGATTGATCGACAAGTGGATTGAATATTGAACCAACTGGACCGCTAATGGAATTTTGATAATCGATGGTATCGCGACTTATCCTGAGATCGTAGGTGGGTCGCTCGGTTACCGACGGTATGTGCGGCGTATCGGTTACGAAATTCGTTTGATTTGGCGACGAGGGCTGCATTTTGCCGGCAGAGTTCGGACCCCTCGACGTGCTCTCAGTGCGACTATCTACCGCGCGTTTGTCAGCGGCCGTAGAGGATGCGCTTCCGTTGCTGCCCCTAGCACTAAGGCGCTCGGCGAGCGGCTCACTAAGTGGTGTCTGGAAGAAGCTAATGCTGGCCGCCGAGGGCGAGGCGATCGATTGAGATTGTGCGTCGGCCTGTGAGAAGCTCTTGCGACTATTCGAGCGCCGTACAATAGTAAGTGAGCCGTGTTCTGCAAAAAAACAGCAACAAACCGAAGACAGTTAGTAGTGTGAGATGGGTTAGATTGCTTTCATCTAAATGTGTTGACACTTGGACAAAACACACTTCGATTTACTGAAGCATAAACTAAATTTAGTTTGCCCAAGCCCAAAAATTAGTTGAACCTAAATTTAAATTCAACGAACAAAACAAAATCAAAAAGGCAGCACAAATGAGTGTAAACAGAAACTACAGAAAGCAAAAAATGATAACATTCGATTTATGTTGACTATAGAATAGTCAAAATATTAGAAGTATAAAGCTAAAAAAATTTGACTAATAACTATAATAAAAACAAGAAGAATACGAATGATGAAAATAATACTTTTAAAAAGAGTATTGCGAATTTTTATTTGTACAGACTGCCAAAAGAAAGGACGGATCTATGCCAAGTTCCATCAGGATGGTTTATGAACTAAGGACTAGTTGGTAGACGATGTAATATCTACCTGCATATATGAAATGAATATTAATAAATATTCGAATAGTATTTCTATTGACACGCAGTTGTATCCATAAGCCCTACAAGCCAAATGCTTCAGAATAAGTAAACAATTTATAGAATGGCTTTAAGCCATCGTGGCATACAATTTTTCATTTAGTTAAACCCGAAGCGCAAATGTAACTGCTAAACGAGCGACCCGGTGAGTTGGCTCCTTCAGCTGGCTGCTCCTGGCACGTCCTCGCACATCCTTTAACTAGCAAAAGCAAATCGAAGTGAATGCTTAGCTGCGAGCGAGTAAATTGCAAAAGATTTATCTATTTGCTAAGCTCAACGCGTTGAGAATAACAGCTATAAGCTATAAGCATGGCCAAAACAAAGGGAAAATCTCGAGTGCCTGAGTTCTTGAGGCGAACTTGGCAGCCGGCAAAGACAACGACAACAAGGCAACCCCATTGGTCTGTTAACTGCATTCCATTTATTTTGGCAGTGCAAGCGCCGCCGGCAAAGGGAGGTAGGGAAAACCTCCACCTCCATCTCCTTCAGCTGGAGCAGTAGCTGCTTCCACTAACATAAAATTCGCTTTTATGCAGCACTTAAATGTATGTTACACTCGAGATTCCTCCGCTTAACGGTATCGTTTCAGGAGCTGCTCTTGTTGTCTGCTTATCGCGCCTCCAGTTTCAGGTCTCGGATCTTAACTTTCAAGCTTGGGGCTGGCAAAATGTTTTATGTTACTTTTACTAGCTACTCTTCACGTTTTTAATGAGCTCAGCAAGCCAAAAATCAAAAGCTACACAAAGTGTACCCCGAATGTTGCCCCTGTCCCGCGCAGGTGAGAGGGCGGAACTGAGTAGGGGCTGTAGGGGCTGTAGGGGCTGTAGGGGGCGTGCTTTAAGGCTACATCCGTAAAAGCTTTGCTTGCAGCTGACGGTTTTGAATTATGCAGGAATGCATTCGCTTCCACTTGGAAATGAAATTGTTGACCTCCGGACAGTAACAGCTAGCCACGCCCCTTGTTTCAACCCATGTCTTGTTATGAGAAATGTTTACTTACTTGCCACTTGACCATTTATTGTCGCATTGGCGCCGCCGCTGCTGCTCAGCTCACAGATTGTGGGGCTCTGTGCGCCGTTATTTGGCTCAGTGGCACCGCCTGACGTTGATGCTGCACCACCAGCACCGCTTGCCGCAGCTCCAATACCGCTGCTGCCACTGCTGCCCGCACTGCTGTTGCTGCCACCTGCGCCGGCGTTGGCCTCCTCACGTTTACTTGGCAGAGTCTCCGGCGTGCTGGCAACTGTAAGCATCAAAAAAATATATGCAAAAAGCCTTTAGAAATTGTTTTTCCTTTCTTAAATTTCATTCGCTTATGTGTTAGTATACGAACGGCCTTTCAACAGGTCCCAAAATAGCCCTGCTAACATGTACATTTCTATGTATACACATACATTTCTGAGTGCCCAAAGGCCTTTAAATGCGCCTTACATAAATAAGCCCTTTTTTTTGGGTGCGAACTTGGGTACAGTTTGTATTGTTATATCGCATAGCCCGAAGGTATAAAAGGGTATACGCTATTGTATAAGCTTTGCATAAGGATAATACGACAAAATTATGACTATGTATGTTGCTGAGCTGAGCTTATGGCATAGGTTGAATACAATCGATTTGAACATATCAAGAAAGTGCCCAACTGGGAGCTACCCTGTAACCAGCGCCAGTTTGCCGTCACAAACATTCTAAGTTCCTTTATAAACAAATTGTTTCAATTCTTTAATGAATACACAATTTTTAAGTTTTTGTTTACAAATAAATTTTTAAAAAATATATTTAGGGCTTTAAAATATATATTGCCCTTTTTAATTTTACATGTCCAGTTGGTAAAGTACAGTAATTGGTATTAAATGCTTAAATTTTTAGTGACTTGTTTAACTAAATTTCAAGCTATCTAGCTCGAGTTCAACGACTAAAAACAACAAGGTATAAGCAGCACAATTTAACAGGTTATCTGCCTGGTTATTTCAAGGACCTTCCGGTTATATCATCACAGACTTTGCTCACGACTCTAGATTATTAATAATATTTTTTATTTGAAAATGTTATTTTATTTGGATTATTTAATTGTCTTCCATAGCTGGTTTTGTTTGAAGATATTTTGTATTAGAGGTCAGATATACTTTATACGCTGTACAATTTCACCTTGACTTTAAATACGAGCTTAAAACTAGTGTGCTACTAAATATAAGCTTTAAAATAATTAATTCGCGCAGTTGGAACAGCATAAAACTTATCTTGAGACAAATCTGAATATATTCACAAGTGATAAGATTTCATCTTATAATAAATATAACATAATTATAAATATTTTTATATTCTACAAGTTTTTTTTCTTTCCCAGACATTTCAATGCAGTTTAATATATATTTATAGCTTATCAGTTCCACTCGTTTTAATTATTTCAAAATTATTTTATTTGTTTTTTTAATGACTCATTACTTACTATTCACTGATTAAAATTATCAAAATGTATGTACATATATCGATTATACATAGACTTGGAAACCATTGAAAATGTGTAAGAAGGGTATAATGGAGCTGTGCTAAAGAAATTTTGCCGAAGTTGTAATCGAGTTCATTTTAAATGATCGATAACTTGCAACGTTTCAATCGATCGAAATCCTGTTTAATTTTTTGACTATTAATTAACTTGAAGAAACTTAAGTTACCAAATGTGATATATAGCTTCTCGAATAGTTTTGAAGCCTCAATTTTGGGGTCTTTTGCGAATGTAATTTGTATATCTTCACGTGCCAAATTAATATATCTAATGAATTCGTATGCATTCTTTATCAATGCTTTACTCTTAAATTATAACCCAAGCCCATTGAATATGGATAAAAACGCATAGTAAGTCATTTTATGGCAAAGCTTGTCCCGGCCAGCCTGCTTATGTTATTGATAGTATAAGGTTTGGGGGTCTCCTAGTCGAATAGGTTACTGTTTCTTACCCAAATTTCTTGTTACTATCAGGCTAAATAATGTTAGTATGTTTAATGTGTATATATATTTTGAATTTTGGTTTTATTTAAGGTTAAAATACCTTCTTTGATATATATTTTTGTGCTCTCCCCATTTGCATTGGTTGGCAGTCCTTTGACTTAAAAGCTTTTACAGGCAGCTAGGACCATATTGACGTAAGCCAACAGCTGCTACAAAATTGTGTTCAGAAAAGCTCTGAGCAATGGCAGGCACTTCTAGAATATTATTGTTTGCATATTGCGCATACGCTACGCTGAACAGATTATACAATAGAATCAATTGACAATCGTTTATTTATAGTTTACAATTGAAAGGTGTCAAATGTCACGACAATTTGCTGAATATATTTTGTCTGATTTTGTTTTCCAAATTATTCTACACCTAATTATTGACGTTGGATTGTTCAGCCAAACGGCTTTACGGCTGACAGCTTGCTGAGTTGCTGTTGTTGAGTGTTTGGCTTTTATCTATTCGAATATAAAACAATGCCAGCGACTGTGTGAAACTTCAGTCTTGTCTAACCAGTCGCCCAGCTCTAATCATCATCATGCGTTTCCTCGCTCTTATCGCCGTCTGCCTGTTGGCCTTGTTCGCGCTCACCGCTGCCGCCGATCAGGAGGAGATCTGTGCCTGTCCCCGCAATTTGGAGCAGGTCTGTGGCACCGATGGCACCACCTATCCCAATCCCTGTGAGCTGCGCTGTGCCGCTAAGCGTGCCACTCGTCAAGGCCGCTCACTGGCTCAAGCCAGAAGTGGACCCTGCTAGATTCTTTAACCATATCGGATATGGGATAATGCTAATTTAACTGAAGCTTCAAGAGAAATAAACATTTTTACGAGTATTGCAAACTGGACACGTGTCACTTGTTGATTTTGCTGAGTTTTGTTTAATCAATTGTTCGCACATTTTTCTTTTTGATTATTCTAGTTGATAATAACATTTTTATGCCAGGGCTGGGTGAGTTGAAGCCAAAATTTCAACAAACTGAGCAAACAGCATGACGTTTATATACAAAATACTCAAATAAATAATATGAATACTTCATTTGCAATTGCTGCGATTCTAAAGTTTATTCAAACTAAAGTTAACATCCGATTGACTTATATGCACAGGAAGTTTTTATCAAGATGACTGCGTTATTATTTTGCAAAGGGGACGTCAGGCAAACTTAGCTACAAATATATGTACATTGTACATTGAATAAAGAAGTTCTTCGTTCGATCGATTAGCAGATACTGTGACTTTTGTGAAAAGGTTATTTTGAAAAACGTAAGCAGGCATCTGTGACCATTTCGACTGATTATGTATATTCATATTCAGCATCTACAGTCAAGTGGTTTTGGATACTCCCAGTCAAGTCAGTCTTTGAACGTCTTCCAAATGTCTTTAATTATTTTTACATATATGACGCAGAATGTAAATAACAATTCTTTTGTCGAAAGGCTAGTCACACCTCATAACATTCATGATTACAAATTTCTTTCAACTACAAGATATTCTGTAGTAAATAGTCTCTAAGATTTGGTTTGCCTATTGCTCTTTCGGCATGTTCATTAAGTGTTTGAAAATAAATGTCTACAGACAGGCCATTTAGTTTTTCCTATTATATGGTAATTTGGTTTCACTTGACATACGTTTATTTATACACCTGCTCAGACATTCAATGGCGCTTTATCAAGAATATTAAACGATTTATCGAAACTAACTCTCCTTCGGGTTGAAAGCAACATGCGTCTCCTAGCTCTCATCGCTGTCTGCCTATTAGGTTGGGTGACCCAGTCCACTGGAGATATTGAGCTGGTTTGTAAATGTCCAGAAACCAAGGAGTAGGTTTGTGGCAGCAACAATGTCATCTACTATAATCGCTGCCTGCTGGATTGCGTCATTAAAACTGCGAAGCGTCGCAATTTGTCGGTAATAAAAACAGGACCTTGTTAAAAGTTGAGCAAAATTCAAAAATTTATTTTCGGCTTGGTCAAGGAACTACGTCACATTTTTTATTGTAGAGCTGAATAGATTTTCTAGCGGGTATACCCCAGCCTTGTCCGTGGTACGTATAAAATAAATAAGCAAAGAGCTAAAGCTCCTGGAAATCGGATAAGACTTGATCGAGATATGGAGTGAGAAATTTTGCCTATGTCTATATAGGATATTTGAGGGTACTATTTTTACATGAATTTTGACCAAAAATAATGTTGCCAGATTTAGATGCCAAATTGATCTAGAGGCCAAACCATTAACAACGAGCCAACCCTTATGAAAATCGGTGGAATTTTGACCGAGTTATTTATTTATTTATTTTAAGATACCATTTTACATGAATTTGACCAACAATAATGTTGCCAGATTTAGATGCCAAATTGATTTTGTATATATGTATTTATATACATATGTATGTATGTATCTATGCATGTATGAATATATGAATGTATGCCTGTGTATACACATCCATGCATGTTCAAATGAATGAATGTATGAATGCGTGTATGTGTTTATGTATGCATGTATGTATATATGTATGTATGTATGTATGTATGTATGTATGTCTATATAGTAAAATTTCTTATAAAATATCAAAAGCAGACCAATTTGTCTTGTTGCGCTGCAAAATTAAATAAGAAAACGTATTTATTAAAGCTGCCCTCCTCCTCGATTCTCAAAAGTGCAGGTAAGGCTTGCAGGCTTCACCTATGAATTAGGCGCAGGCGGCTTCAAACTGGAAGCTGAGGAGCCGGAGGAGCACCAAGGGGGCGGAGCAGGAGGCGTATGTTTGTAGGTTTGTAGGTTTGTAGGTATGTAGGTATGTAGGTATGTAGGTATGTAGGTATGTAGGTATGTAGGTATGTAGGTATGTAGGTATGTAGGTATGTAGGTATGTAGGTATGTAGGTATGTAGGTATGTAGGTATGTATGTATGTATGTATGTATGTATGTATGTATGTATGTACGTATGTATGTGTGTATGTATGTATGTATGTATGTATGTATGCATGTATGTATGTATGTGTGTATGTATATATGTGTGTATGTATGTATATATATTTAAGATTTGTTTTGCACATGCTAGTTGATTAAGAAATTGGCGATTTTTTAATGTTATTTTAAATCAGATTTTGGTTAAAAAAATGAATGTTAGTGCATTTGTCAGCTGGATCTGAAATATTGCTTGTTTTTTATGTATTTCGATTTATAATAGCCAAGTTACTTTTTCGAATTTGGCATCTTATTTTCGCTTCTCGTTTACATGTATAAGCATTCCCTAACCCTAATCATCCTTATAGCGGATAATTTTCTAAGGATAAAGTGTATCTTATCTAATCTTTTGGCTGTGGTAGTAATAACTAGCGGTAACCTTCCTTGTGCACTAAATATGTCGCAGATTCATAAAACTGAGCTTAAAAGCAAATAAATTAAAAACTAACATTGCAATTGTAAAAGTATTGCCTTGGATTTATTTACGCAAGTGGCTAGCTGATATTCATATGTGCCAATATAAACAATAATATTATAGCAGGGCTGACATAGCATAGTTAACAGGTTCCAAAAAATTACCAGCTTAAGTTTGTAATATTTATTTGTGAAATATTTCCGATTGCCCAAAAAATAAAAAAAATTGTCAAAGTTAAACAAATGTATGTAAATGGATTTCAATGGTAAAAGAATTATTTATTTTGATCTTTCGCTCATCATCTAGCAAAGTATCTCTAAATACATAAAAATGTTTATACCTACGTAGAGGGTATTATAAGACTGCCAAAGAAATGCATAACGCATTGGAGAAGACATCTTTGACCCAATCAATTATATATTCTTGATCAGAATTAACAGCCAAGCTGAATAGCCATGTCCGTCTGTCTATTTTCCGCCTGTCTGTTCTTATCGTCTAGAAGCATTGCATAGATCCGTCTTTTTCTGCTGCAGTACATTTTTCAAGCCGGCCAGATCGGGCTACCATAGGAACAATGGGTCGAAATGCAGGTTCTTGTAAAAATACTCATTTGCTTATCAGGATATCTTTATCGATTTATTCACCTATAACTTGATAAAATTGTACAAATTTAATTAAGAAATTCACCAGAAAATACTTTTGTTCGTGTATGCTTTTTACTTTCTATATGCTAGCCTAACTTTGCCTACATATGAACCTCTTATATATTTGGAGGGGAAACAGTTCATTTTAAGCGGAATCAATGGTTCACGGTAGCCAACCCTTAACTTTGAGCGCATTGTCATCTGATTTATAGCTGTTTATACTTTGGCCAGATAAAGGCTGTTGCTATCAATCGGCACTTGAAATGGGCTTACTGATAAGCGACAATATTACACATATACACATATATTTCCCCATTGATGATTCAGCTCAGTTGATTCACAATTGAACAAAATTATTTTATTTGAAGAAATTTTAAATGTTTTTAAATGGTTTTATATTGACAAATGTGAAAGAATTCGGCTTAGCAATTTCCTGATCTTAGCAAATCCAAGTTGCGTCCAGCACGCTCCAACTCGCGACGCGCACAATCGTATAGACAGCGATTCGGGTAGGAGATCAAATTGCTGGCACAGACCGGATCGTAATTGCGTGGGCACGGGCAGATCCTTCTGGGTACCTCCAGTTTATCCTCCTCCTGCTCGCCGCTTACAAATGCAGCCAGAAGCAGGCACAGAGCCAAAAGCAAATTAAATTTCATTGTGTTTTGTGTGCAGGTTAATCCACAAGCTACTCAATATTGATACTGGCAGTGTGATTTTTTGTTTTGAGTGGGCCAGTTCCATTGGCTCGATTTTATGTATGGGCCTTATCTTATCGCGCGTGCTTTGTAGCTTGACTTTTTTTTTTAAATATTATTATTTTTGTGTGTATTTGGTTCATTCAATAGAAAAATTAAGCTTACTCTTTTCTTTCAAATATATATTATATGCTTAATAATTTATTGGCTCATTTTATTGTTGCGTTCTGTTTATGCTCCAACCAGACACGCTTTTGCAAATGCTTTAAAGCTGTTGCGTTCAAATTTTTCCGCGTTGCCAACTATTAGGAATTTTGAAAGCTCTCTCGCGTGCTTATTTTTGTCTTCGAGATGGGAACGTGCCGATATATTGACGCACCATTGCGTATTGCGTGGTAACAAACTTTGGTTAACGCAGTAATGCTTAGGATTTCATACTTGTGATATGTGCTCGTTTATATATCTCCAATATCTCCAACACATTCTGATCTAGATTTTAAATCAGGTAGACTACTTATGAATTTCTCGGACTAAAAATTTTGCTCACGCCTCCACAAAATGCAAAAATAGAGGTTTCCTAAAGTCGCAAACTCTTTTTTCTGATTTAATCGGTAATTGCGCTGTGAGACGAGTTTTGACTGCATTAATTACTTTCTTACTACATTTTTGATATTTCACGTTTTATGTTAGATAGATTCTTGTTTGCTCGTGCGTGAGTACGCACGAAAAGCGCGACACGCGCCCATCTCTAGTATTAATCAGCACACGCTCTCTCTCTTCTTATCAGCAGGGCCACCTTTTAAAGGTGCTGCGCCTAGCGCTTGGCGAGGCGATTATTCTGAGCCCTTGATAATCGGCAGGTGGCAAAAGTAATTGGGGTAAAATAGTAGTTCGCCAGCTCGGGGTGTTATTTGCACAGGCACTCACTTCAATTTTAATTAACGAAATGCCATCATATTTATAGTTTTTATTTTCTATTTTATATTGTATGCCAATTTGTGCACTCTATTGTTGTCCAACTAAGTACTTTAGCTGTAATTCACTCAATTGGAAGAACTTTGTGTCACTGGGGAAATCAGACTAAGCACACGGTAACTTTTCCTACTTAGTTTCAAAATTGGCATAGCCATGCGCATTGCTAGCCTTTGGCCTGCCCGCTTGGATGTGCTGTTGCTGGTGCTGCTGCTCCTGCTCTGGCTGCATAGCTGGTTGGATCCGCCCAGGGCGGAGGCAATCAATTGCCAGCCGTGCAAATTGCTGGAGGCGCGCAAAGCGCATGCAAACGAAACGCTAAACAATTTCAAGAAAACACAAGCACAGTTTAAATAGGGGCTGCTATATACGGGACCGGCGAGGGGAGTGGCACAGATGTTTTTGTTTTCGAGTGCAAGCACACACACACACAGACACACACACACACACAAAATCAGAAGTCGAAATAGTCAACAGCTTGTTGACTAATTAGCAAAACTGACGCATACTCAGATAGTACTTGGCCATGCCCAAGCCACCCCTCCCCCCTCTCGTTCAGTCTCTCTATCTCTTTTCATTTAACAGAAACAGCTTTGCTTCGCTTTTGACGCTCAGTGCAAATTCAACACTCGACGCGCAACGTATTGCGACACATCTCACAGATTCTGGGAGCATCTCGCAGATACTTTAGAAATCATTCGTTTTGGTGGCAGCGCCTAATTATCTCAAGTGAAAATGAAGTCTTTGAATTTGCTGGCTTTACTCGTCTTTGCACTGGCTGCCATATGGTTGGGCTACACCGAGGCCAGCTTTTGTCCCTGTGACCTTAAGCAGAAGGGGCAGGTGTGCGCCTCGAATGGCGTTACCTATACAAATCGCTGTGAGTTTGAGTGTACGCAGCGGGATTACAAGAAACTGGGACGACAACTCAACATTAAGAACATGGGGCCTTGCTAAAGTGCGGACGGATCTTCATTGTGAATAATTACGGCTAAAAGCTAAAGTATATATTTAAATCATAAAAATACTTCTCATATGTTAATCGTTATTTTATTTATCACTAACCGATTGTAATTGTTGCATTAAAATTAGCTTATTCACGCTGTTTCCCCTACACTAATTCAGATGAGAAAAAAATAGTTGATGCGCTTGATTGAGTTTGTGTTTCAGTTTCTCATGTACTCGGACAATTTTGAGTTGTCCAGGTACCATACTTTATAAGTGATTAAACGTTATTTAATGGGCTAATTATGATGAGAGAAATACATAACTACCAAAGGAGCTCAGCGGCACGCAATCGCATAACATAAAATCGTCCCGACTCATCAGTTACCCATTACGTTTCTGACACATACAATGTGGAAGCATTGATGGATGAGCTTGAAGTGGAAGCGGGTTTAATTACAATGATTCGGATTGCCACTTTCAATGAGATGCGGCGAAGCGTAACTCGATTTATGGTATAGTATGCAAATATTGCCATTAAATGCTAATTAAAAGTATCAACGACTACGTCATCAAGTCGTCGGAGCTCGCTTCGTTGTCATTGATAGTCCCCGACTTGTCCGCCGTCGTTTAAATATTCCCCTCACGTACATCAATCAAATTGTGCATAATTAATCGACAACGCCCGCCTGCAGCGTTTCCAGAATGGTGTCCATTTCGGGCTGATTTCTGGATGTGATTTATGAACTGTATTACGCTTTTGTTAATTGAATCTCAATACGTGCGACACAAATGTCAAATTACTCAAATGCCACCGTGCAACATTTTCGGCAACAACAAATATATGAGTGGGGCACATTTATGAAGCATGCTGAGCAGCGGGACTGCCGTTTGTTTTATGACAGGAAGCTGTCAGCTGCGTTAAATAAAGAGAGCGTTATTAAAAAGATAATACCATGTTGAGTGGAATGACGACATGCGCCTTTATCTCAATGTACATTTGGCTCAAAACTGTTAATAGGCTGTCTCGAGGGCAGTTCGGGGAATGGCAACTGGTTGGTATCTATCTATGTAAGCGTGCCCAAAACTATTTAATGGTTGGAAAATATGTAGTTATTATAACTCCCAATTCAAGTGGGTGTGACCCGGCTTTGCCCGGACCAAACTTTATTTTCTTAAATTTTACAAAATCACTGAAGCGTATACTAATTCGTTGTTTAGATATTAAAATTTTTAAAATCGATCGAATGGGAATATAACTTTCACTCATGCAACCTCCATTTTTCACCTAAGAGGTAGATTTTCCAAAAAGCGTGCAAAATTAGGTTGAACCCCGATCAGACGGTTGGCAAAAACTTCCCATTCAACCGTTTCTGACCCATTTCCTCACTAGGAAATTGGAATTTTCTAAAACCACGTCTTAGCGAGCAGACATAGCAGGCTTTTTCTGTTGAAAAGGTTTTTTGATTGTTAAGTTTAAATTTTCAGTTTAAAAAAATTGTACCTGTAACATATCTGACCTCTATTTGCCTACCTTAGAAGTAAGTGCATCTAATATGCGACAATATGAGATAGCTTTCTATCTTGACTTCGTATTTTATCTCAAGTAGTAATTCATTCAAATTTTATGCTGCCTACTTTTTGGATTACATTAAAATAGGATTATAACTTAGATATGCTTTTGATACACATATGTACATGAAGTCTATTAGTAAACATTTATTCCTCTAATAAAGGAAGGTTAGAAAAATAAATATTATTTTATTTGCAGCTTTTAAGGCTCTTATTTGCAATTGTGTGCGCTTGGCCTTATCTCAAGGATTTTATATAAGCTTTAAGATTTCAATAATATGTGTTGAGCTGAAGAGTCTTATATTAGAAACACGATACGTAGATTAGAGGTATGTCATCGAGGTATACAGCGTGCAATTAAAAGCAAAAGCTACCTAAATACTTCCATGGCCAACTAATAAATAGGAGCTTAGTATAGCCCTTTTCGTTATATATGCACATAGCCCTACATTACACATTGCCAATCTCTACGACTGACAACAAAGCAAGCTCGTGTTTGTTGTTGTAATCGATTTTGATAACAAGTATTTGATAAGCGTAAACGTATTCACATCAAATGGCAACGCAAATAGCAATCAGAAACACGTATCTGCCGTGTGTCCTGAATGGAACTGAACCAATTTGCTGACGCTCAAGGGTCGTCAGACCTGAACAAAATGCGAGTAAACAGGTATGAAAAAAAGAAAAACACGAATATACAATTGTCTTTTGGTGTGCAGACGATTAAATACCCTTGCAGCCATATGACTGATATACGCAATCATCTTCAGATTTTATCTTTAAATAGACAACTGAATTTCAAGCCAGCATTCGATATACTTCGTTTTTGTATGATATGGCAATTATATCATATAGTTGCCATAGGAAATATCGATCGACACTTAATTTTATAAAGCTATATTGATCAAACTGGGGACTTATTGGTTTAACTCTGCTCCTTATGTTACATATGTTCTGATCGATCTCATAATTCTTTATCATATTAATGTTTCGGCTCAAAATTAATTATTAACTTGTTGTTCTTTAGTTTATCGGCGTTTATTAGTTTAATTATGTCAAGGGTGGTTAATCTTCAGCGTTTCGAAGATAGACGTTTTTATTGTTTATAGCAACATATTGTTATCTAAATCTTTGGTAACTTTTGGAGATTTTATATTGTTGTACATGTGGAGGCGGAATCCGTCCACTTTCCATTTTGATCAGCATTACGCAAGATGATTCAACTTGAAAAAGACTTACAGGTAGTACCCGGCATTGCCTGGTTAAATGATCGAATTATCAATTATCGTATCTTATTGCTTAATTTCTTACTAAAGAAGTTTAATCTTTTTATTAACGACACCTCCCATCAGCTAATCAAGTAAAACTGTCTTAAATGTATCACATATATATAAATTTAAATAATTTAAAAGGATAGTAGTCAGCATAAGTAATATACTTGCTTGCAGCGAATCATGCAGACTATATTAACTGAGTTGCTGGCCAATAAAATAAAAGCTTTTTGCCGTCGAAGACGTTTCTTGCAATGCTATTTCCGTAAATCGACAGAACTACAAAACCCATTGCAAGGTTAGATAAATATAATCCTAACCATATGTTTTGAGAGCGTGCATTAAATTTGAATCAAATCCCCGCGCGCATTAATCAGAGTCCGCTTCTTTTTTGCTGTTGGTTTTGTCTGTTTTTTTAATATGCCAAGCTCGCACCGCTTTGATATTATTAAATATTTACATATTAAAATATGTACTCGTAGGCTGCTATTTATTCATGTGGCTGCGGCCGTGGCGGCTGCCGCTGGGACCGCCCCAAAATTGAAAAGTGGCCCAAAGATGCCTTGGCGAGTCCGACCAACGTATACAACGAATTTAGGCGTTGTTTTGCTGTTTTGCGACGCAATTCAATCAGTGTACGACCTGAAAATGAAAGGTAAGCCTCGGTCTTCGTCCTGACGTCGCCCAACGGTTAGGTGGCAAACACTGCCTGACAGACAGACAGGCAGACGGACGGACGGACAGGCGACAGGGCGGATTAGTAGGTTTTGCAGTTGCTCTCGACGAAAAACTTTTTTGCGCGCCATAATTCAAACTTGACGCGAAAAGTATATCAAGCTGTATGAAAATCAGGGCACAGACACAAGTGCAAAAACACTTGAGCCACGCCACCTTTTTCTCCCCAATCAAATGTCAAACCCTTTTCATGTTGCATCTCCGGTTTTCAACGGAATTCAATAAGTTGCAAACAAAAATCGTGCACTTGACGCCGGGTTAGCCTCGGTTAAGTTGGTTATTTTAAATAAATAAATAAATATATATTTTATGTTTTTCGTTCGCACAGTCTCTTAACAGCACAGGACGATCACGTTCTCATATTCCCGTAAAGCATGTTCTCGGTGTGCCCGGCCGTGCACCTAGTATATCATGCAGGCCACAGCAGCTTAATTACAATGTTGCAAATGTTTTAATTAACCAACCAGAAGCCATATTTGAACAAAGAGGTCGGTGCGGCAAAGCAAAATGACACGCTACCCTTAGCACGTCCGTTGTTTTGTATCCGAGTGGCTGCTGGAAGCGGGTTTCACTTTTGTGCACCGCCACGCAACGGAAGTTCGCGGTGGAAAGTGTACAAAATGGAAATGCAACGTGCTAAGTGGCCAGAGATATGCGAAAGGCAACGTGACAGGATGACAAACAATCAGATAAAAAAATAGCAAATTATAAAAACTTTCTAAGGTGGCTGAAGTTCCTGGCCATTTTCCGAAACAAGGGAAAAAGCTCAACTACAATGAATGCAGCATCATGTTCAAATACATGGACAACAATAAAAAAGAATAATTTGTAAGAAATAAAATGGAAATTCAAATCGAAGTCAAGTTAAATAAAAAAAAAACTGCTGAGTTATAATCAAAAGTACGCATAGCAGTGCTAAGGTATATTCAAATATGTTCAAATATATATATATATATATATTCAAGGATATCGTGTAGCTTGGCGTAAAGAGGTTAAGTAAGTGAAGATGCTTACTAAGTATTTAATAATACATGCAATCATAAAGCAAGTTTTGTCGTCTAAATAGAAACTGTTTTGGGATTAGGCTTCTCATTACTCTTGAATTAGGCTCAGTGTCTGATTAACTGAGTTTAGAAATCGAGCTTTCAAAACAGGAATATCTTAAGATTTGTTTATTCGAACATTGTTTAAATGTTGCCCAAATTCAAATTACTTTTGGTTTAAATTAATTTAATTTTGCGTGCAAGCTATTTACAGCTCACATCAAGAAGAATTTTGCTTTTAAGCACTTAAACTAAGAATTTCCTGATAGATGAAAAGAACATTTTAATAAACTACTGGGCATAGGAAATTTAATTTTGTATACATACTCGAATTTTATTGGAAGCAAAATCTTGAAATGTAATAAAATAGAATTAGTGACGATAATAAATTATAAGGTAGTCATACCAACTAGGAGGGGATCAAGTAATTTGGCCAAAAAATGTTGTCATTTACCCCTGCCTATTTGAGCAAGTTTTATTCATTACTTTTAGAGCTTGACGTACTCGGAGAGCTTTAAAGGAAAAATCCCACTCATATAATATTTATGGAAAAGTTGCCCGACTGCGTTTTCTTTGAAACTATAAGCAAATGCAGTTAGATTTTAATTGCAACCACAGCAATAATATGTAAAACAGGATTGCAACTAAAATGTTAAATAATTGATTAAACTCAAACTGAGTGTGCTCTGTGCAGGGCAGCAAAAAACTTTCTCTACAACTTGTTATTTATTTTTGTCAAATGTAATTATTAACTTAGAGCTGTGCCTGAGCGGAACTGGTTTACTTTTTTTTTTTCTACTTTTTGAGCTGTGTTCATGTTCTCATTCACAAGAACAGAACAAACAGAGAAATAATTAATTAATATTCCTCTCAGCTGTTGTCCCAGTCCAGAACTTTAATGTTTGCAGCTCGCCAATCTCCCATTCTATGTCAAATGTATTTAATTTTCCACTGCTTGGTCAGTTGGGCTCTTCTCATTGTAAAACCAAAATGAAATTGTTTTGTATCTACATGTAAGACGTGTTCACTGTTCACTGACCAATTGGGAAAATATTTGAGTTGACATAATCTAAAGTAAATAATTAAACCGGAATTCCGTGCTAGTAAACAAAGACGGCGGCTATAAAAGGTCGTTCAGACTGTATGGATGCAAACAGTGCATAGTTACAACTTCAACGGGTTAAGATGAGTCTAAAATGGAGCTTAGTTTTGGGCCTATGTTGGCTCCTTTCTGCGGCTTTTTCACGAGCAGAATCCAAAAAGCATAAGCCAAACGAGCTGGACGACAATATTAATTGGTGGCGACACGAGGTCTTTTATCAGATCTATCCCAGGTCCTTTAAGGACAGCAATGGCGATGGCATTGGTGATCTTAAGGGCATCACCTCCAAGCTGCAGTACTTTGTGGACACTGGCATCACAGCCATCTGGCTGAGTCCCATTTACAAGTCCCCCATGGTTGACTTTGGGTACGATATATCCGACTACAGGGACATCCAACCGGAGTACGGCACACTGGAGGACTTTGATGACCTGATCGCAAAAGCCAATCAACTGGGCATCAAGGTCATTTTGGACTTTGTGCCCAATCACAGCTCTGACGAACATGAATGGTTTAAGAAGTCCGTTGCTAGAGAGTCTGGCTACGAGGATTTCTATGTGTGGGAGGACGGCACAGTCTCGGACAATGACACTCGCGTACCGCCAAACAACTGGGTATCTGTATTCTCCGGCTCCGCATGGCAGTGGCACGAGGAGCGAAAACAATTCTATCTGCGTCAGTTTACCAAGGGACAGCCCGACTTAAACTATCGTAATCCTGCCGTGGTGCAGGCCATGGATGAAGTTTTGTTGTACTGGCTGCAAAAGGGCGTGGCTGGCTTTCGCATCGATGCCGTTATCTATGTATATGAGGACGAGCAGTTGCGTGACGAGCCCTTGAGCGGTTCCACCAGTGATCCGAACTCAGTTGATTATCTGGAGCACATCTACACAAGGAACCAACCTGAATGCTATGGGCTCATTCAGCATTGGCGTCAGCTGTTGGACAACTACACGGCTAATAATCCGGGACCAGTGCGCATTATGATGACCGAGGGCTATGCGGATCTATCGCTGCTAATGAACTACTATGAAGATGAACACGGCGCCCAGGGCGCCCACTTTCCCTTTAATTTTGACTTTATTACCGAGCTGAATGCAGATTCTACGGCTCAGGACTTCGTATACTTCATTCAAAGATGGCTGATCTATATGCCGCCTGGACACTCAGCCAACTGGGTGATGGGCAATCATGATAATCCGCGCGTTGCATCGCGATATGGCGTTAAGACTGTGGATGCTATGAATATGCTGATGATGACTTTGCCGGGTATCGGCATCACCTACTATGTAAGTGTAAATGTGTTCTGCTCTGTGGCTCTACATCGAGGTTTCTCCTTCAGGGCGAGGAGCTCGGCATGGTAGACTATCGTGACATTAGCTGGAACGATACGGTGGATCAACCCGCCTGTATTGCTGGTCTCGATAATTACAAGTGGGTCTCTCGCGACCCCGAACGTACGCCAATGCAGTGGAGTGATGAGAAGAATGCTGGTTTCTCCACGGGCAATTCCACTTGGCTGCCAGTGAATCCGAATTATCAGGAGCTTAATCTGCGCGCCCAGCAGCAGGCTACTCACAGCCATTATAAGGTCTATCAATCGCTGATCAAGCTGAGACAATCGCGAGTCCTGCGAGATGGCACATTTACAGCCCAGGCCCTTAATCGACAGGTTTTCGCTCTCAAGCGGTGAGTGATTCGCTTTTTTTTTCAATTGAGCAAACATCTTTTATATTATCGTTGTGTTTCCAGCGAGCTGAGAGGTCAGCCCAGTCTGCTAACTGTCATAAATGTGAGCAATCGCACCCAGCAAGTCGATGTCAGTAACTTTATCGATTTGCCCAATCATCTTACGTTGTTGGTTGTGGGCGTCTGCTCCCAGCACAGAATGCGCGACCGGGTTAATCCAGCCGAGGTCAAACTGTCGCCCTATGAGGGCCTGGTTATACAGCTCAAAGCTCGCAAGTAGTTAAATATATCGTTTATTATACTATAAGGAATTGCCAAAACATAATCGGAACCTGATAACATTATTATTCTACTTCTTCTGATTGCCAAAAGTGATTTGGAAAATATGATAAAAGCAAAAAATAAAATATATACATATGTATAAGAAAATTGATTTATGGGTAGAAGTAATACTGATTGTATTGCTTGATGTAGACCAAAGGACTAGATTTTTAAGATATAAAATAAGATAGAGTTTCAAATTCTACAACAATTAGGGTTTCTTGTTAAAGATACCTTGAAACTAAAATTGACAAAAGGAAATGGTATTAAGGCAAATTGCTTTTCTATTCTCCGATATTATCGGGGAGGGAGGCTCTTCCCACTCTGGTTGCTTATACCTTGATGTAGTCGTAAAAGCGAAACTCTCAGCTTCTTTAAGTCGAACAATTTTTGCAAAAGCACGCATTGGAAAATTTCATGTTTAATGACATCAACTGCTATTCGAGCAATATTTATAATTTTAAATACTCATCGTTGGAATTAATTTGAATTTCCATTTAATTATATTCCCATTGCCTATTTACACTTAAAAGCGTTTTGCACGTTTTAATTGAATTGTGAATACTTGTTGTGGCCCCCAACCTCCTCCCCCGCCTTGTACGTGCTGTGTGTCGTTTGTCGTTGCTGTCGTCGCACTTTCTCCAAAATATTTCATAACTGTCAACGCTTCTGGGCAGCGGTAGATAAATTGTCGTTGAGTTTAATTAAAAGCCCTTCGAAATTGCATAAATATAAATAGTATAATGCTGATGGGCAAATGTTTGCAAAGGTAGAGCAAACTTTTTGGACTACATAAAGTAAATTTATTCGTGATCAGGTCGAAGATCTGAGTATATCTAGCCATGTCCGTCTGTTTGTCCGTCTGCTCGTCTGTCCGTATATTAGAGCTCGTGTAATATCAGAGACCGAAAGAACTAGATAATAATTATAATTTAGGGCCACTTTATGAGCACGTCTATTTAAGAGCTCTTCCCTTAGATACCAAATTCGGCAAGTAGGCTGAGTCAACTATTGAGGCAAGTTGGAGTGTCGATATAGTCGATATAGAAGAGTGTCTGGAACGGCAGTTCAATACTGGTTACAGGGCATTTCTTAGTCGGCCACTTCGGCTTTAAGAACTATATTGATTTGCAGCCTGCCTTTGTGGATGCTGTGAGTACTGCTGTGGATTCCAAGTGGAGCGTAAGCTTGTGCAAATTTATTGGCTGCGCTGCCAGCTGCTCTCTCAGTTTTCAGTTGATCACGGGGGCTGTGGGCGAAGTGACGTGTTCCGAGCAGCATTAAAGTTTTGTTATTTGTTTACGTTCTTATTTTTGTTGGCAAACCTTTTGAGGTAGGTAAAGAGTGTGAGTAGCGGGCACAGCAGACGTGATTGTTATCAATTGATTGTGTATAGAGGTAGATAGAGAGATAAGGAGTGAGCGAGCTTCAAGAAGCATCAACTTAAAGATCAGGCAAATGATTTTTCAGCCTCTGCTTACAAAAATGAGGGGGAAAATAATAGTCTGCAGTGAATAGAAATGAAAGCAAATAATATTATTTTCTGTAAAAGTAACCTTTTTAATGCATAAGTATATTTATTTTATAGCGTTAAATTGGGTTTACACCGACATATACTTATATTTGTTTTTATATGTTTGTAATTTGATTTTATTTGTCGTGAGTCGTTTCCATATACAATTATAAATAATCAGAGCTGCTTTATTAAGAGTTAATAATGTTAAAATTATAATAATTACACCGCTAGCAATTTGGAATTAACCCTTTAAAACAGAACTGAATCCGATTCGCGGCTACAGTCGCTGCCGCAGCTACAAACCTCTTGCACCATGGCAGCAGCGCATCAGTTAACCCGAACAACCCAACTGCTTCTACTTTGCAGCCTGCTGTGGACACAGGCGCCTAGCCCGGTCATGTCCAGTCTGTTGAGCGCTCAAACGGAAGATTTCATCGACTGGTGGCAGCATGCGGTCTTCTACCAGATCTATCCCAGATCCTTTAAGGACAGTAACGGCGATGGCATTGGCGACTTGCAGGGTGTAATCTTCAAGCTGCCGTATCTAGCTGAAACAGGCATTACTGCAACCTGGCTAAGTCCCATTTTCCAGTCACCCATGGTGGACTTTGGCTATGATATATCCGACTATAAGTCTATACAGCCGGAGTATGGGAGTATGACCGACTTTGAGCAGCTAGTGAACACGGCTACCAGTCTGGGCATCAAGATAATCTTGGACTTTGTGCCCAATCACACCTCGGATCAGCACGAGTGGTTCATAAAGTCAGCGGCTCGGGATCCTTTGTATGACAATTTTTATATATGGGCAGATGGGAAACTGGATAATCAGGGTGTGCGACAGCCACCAAATAATTGGCAGTCAGTGTTCTATGGCTCCGCCTGGCAGTGGCATGAGCAACGAGAGCAGTACTATTTGCACCAGTTCACCAAGGAACAGCCAGATCTTAACTTTCGCAACCCGGCCGTGGTGCGCGCTATGGATGATGTTTTGCTGTTCTGGCTTAATAAAGGTGTGGCTGGTTTTCGCATTGACGCACTGAATCATTTGTTCGAAGATGAAGCCCTGCCCGATGAGCCCCTTAACGGCAAGACTACAGATCCACTCTCCTACGACTATACGCAGCACATCTACACCAAAGATTTACCTGAGGTTTTGACCATGGTGCAGCACTGGCGGCAGCTGTTGGACGATTACACCGACAAACACTCGGAAGGTGCCACGCGCATTATGATGACTGAGGCATATGCCGGCTTGCAGGTGCTCATGGATTACTATGAGGATGCCGGCGGAGTGCGCGGTTCCCAATTGCCCTTCAATTTTCACTTTATCACGGATGTGAACGAAAATTCGGATGCCCGTGACTTTGTATACAATATAGAGAAGTGGCTGATCTACATGCCTCGTGGGCACACTGCCAATTGGGTCATGGGCAACCACGATAAACCGCGTGTCGCCACGCGTTTTGGCCCCACCAGTGTCGATGCCATGAACATGTTGCTGCTGACACTTCCGGGCGTCGCTGTTACCTATAATGTGGGTATGGGCGTATTTGAAAGGTCAGCAGACTAATCTGTTTGAATTATATTTGTTGTAGGGTGAGGAACTGGGCATGCAGGACTATCGGGAAATCAGTTGGGAGGACACAGTGGATCCACCAGCGCGCAATGCTGGCAAACTGGACTATATGAAGGAATCCAGAGATCCGGTGCGTACACCCTTTCAGTGGAACAATGCTACCAATGCTGGTAAGTTGAAGTGTATTATTTATCTTTTCCTCTACTATAGTAACCTTTGGTAACATCTTTTATCTAAATATATAAAACTTTTCCTTAGGCTTCTCCACTGCTGCCAAGACATGGCTACCTGTAAATCCCAACTATCTGGTGTTGAATCTTGAAGCGCAAAAGCAAGCCGTCAAAAGCCATTACAAAGTCTACAAATCGCTGATTGAGCTACGCAAGTTGCCGGTTTTGAGACGTGGAAGGTTTAGCATAGAGCCGCTATCCCGGGCAGTTTTCGCCTTTAAGCGGTAATTGTCCCTTTTTCTATATTACATTTTTCTCTATTAATCATTAACCGTTTGCTGGCTATTTAGTACCCTGAAGGACTACAACACACTCGTAACCATCATCAATGTGAGCGCTAAGGAGCAGTTGGTAAATCTAACAGACTTTATCAATCGGCCTCAAAAATTGGTTGTGGAAGTGGCAGGTGTGGATTCAGTCTATGCGCCTGGGTAAGTTAAATGTTGCTTTATATTACATATAAAATATCTACCACATATCTGTCCTGCATTTGCTTCCCTCCACAGACAAACCCTTCCCAGCAGCGCCTTAACACTGTCAGCTCATGAGGGTCTCATCTGCAAGCTGCTCGAGGCCTAGGCCCAAGATTAACGTAATTTATGGGTTCAATCAATTCAATTTTCTTTGAAAAATTTTATTTAAATATAAAATAACATGCTTGTGCTGCAAATGAATTAAAGTTCATTTTGCAGTTTTTTTAAATATCAGTTTGCATTAAAAATCTGGAGGTCTTTTTGTGCACGACATGCGGAAAAAAACTGCTGGCCACAACGTCGCCATTGTCGCCCTGGCAGTTTGCCCAACTGAAATTCAAGTCATTTAGATACCCTATCAAAGGGTTTTCCACTTTAGTAATGAACGCGTTAAAGACTCTATAAAAAATATTTAGTATATAACAATTTTGAAATATTTTGGTAGATTATTTTCTCTGCTTGAGTAAGGAAGCATTTAGACTGCAAACAGTCGGATTAAGGTACTCAAATTCATAACAATCAATAAACCATAGATCAAATTGCTCGAAAATTGAGCTATATCAAAAGTGTCCCCTATTTCTTCTCTATACTATTTGTTTTAAAATTTTTTAGCTGAGATAGGGTTAGATAACATTTGTCTCTCATTTATTCAATAATAAGTACTTTATACTCTTATTAAAATTCTTTCATGTTCTATTTAGCATGAAAATATGAAACTTTCAAATGCTTTAAGCTTGA
Source organism: Drosophila montana (assembly GCF_035044405.1). Classification (NCBI taxonomy): domain Eukaryota; kingdom Metazoa; phylum Arthropoda; class Insecta; order Diptera; family Drosophilidae; genus Drosophila; species Drosophila montana. The sequence goes on from NW_026996881.1 coordinate 702,672, forward strand.
CATTTCTGCAAGATTAAAATATTGTGATATCACTAGTTTTTACTGCAAGGGTAAATCATTTTTGGTACCTCCAAGCTATTTTTTCTCTGGTCAGTTTGTTTCACAGTTCGTATAATTTTTCATGTGGCTGGGCGCACGAACTCGAAGATTTATGGACCACGACACAGAGATTTGCGACCTGTCGCATTGCAAATGGGTATGGGCACTGCAAGAGAGAGAGAGAGAGAGACAGAGAGAAGGGGGAGAGAGAGGGAGAGAGAGAGAGAGAGAGAGAGAGGAAAGGGAGGAAGGGGGGCAAAGTTTCATGTTATGCAAAAGTTTCAAATGCCACGCATTAAGCACTGCATTGTCCAATTTGCCATGTCCATAAACTTGCTCCTTTAAATCATTTCAAATTTTCCATGAATGCCAATAAGTTTTTAGCTTAATAACGAGTCATCAAATGTTGCATAGAATGGCATAATAAATACTCTTAACGAATATAAAAGCCAGTTACTTAAGTTTGAAAATTGCTGAAAAGTTTTCCCTTGCAAAAGCCCTTAGGTCGTAAAAAAGAACAGACCCATTCGCAAATAATTTAGTTTGCATAGCAACAGACAGTAGCACATGGCTATAACGACTTGGCTGTTGATACTGATCTAGAATTGTATGTACAATTTATGGGTTCGAAGAAGGCTCTGTCCATGCGTTACACATTGCATGACAAAATTATAATTCCTCTAGTTTGCAACTTAATCACTTCCGATTGTGTTTCGGTGAATCGTGACAAACTTTGATCTTTCATAATTCCTAGATGCCATTTGCAATGTAAATGTAATGCTCGCAAGACGCAAACGTTGCTGCGGGAAGTACAAAGTCAATTTCTATGAATCTTTCATTTGTAATCTGCAGATTATTATTACTTGGGACCGCAGGAAATAAGACACAAAATGGCATAAAAAATGAGCATTACAACTAGTTTTCTCTGCTTAAATGTGGAAGTGCTAAATAGCAATAAATTAATTCAAATCATATTAAATGGAAATGTTTTGCTTTCCTGGCTTTTTGGCAAGCGCGTGGCTTAAAACATGCATCGCGCATACGCCACGTTGATCCTAAACTGGCTTTAAACAAGTTTTTCTTTATCTTTAACCTTAAACACTAACTTTTTTGGCTTTTAAATGTTCCTTGATTGAAGTGATTTTAGTTTTTTGACCAACAATCGCACTGACAATCCCCAATTGCGACTTGCGCCTCGTGCTGGCCTTGTTTTGAGCTATGAACAGTCGGGCATGAGGTGAGTTTGGACTTAAAAAACTAATAACTGTTTATTCGTTTCTAATTTGATTGTTTTTTTTTCTCAGTGTACAACGTCGACTTATGGTTAAACAACTCATCAAATCTTTTAATGTGGTGCTAGTGGCTTTGCTTATGTACAATTTGTGGCGTCACAAGTGGACTAAAGTAAATTTCAATTAGCCATTTTGATGCATTGATTTTTGCTGCGGTCGTTGATTGATTAATTAATTAATAAAATATACAAAAGAAAAGAGCGAAAATAAAAGAGCATCACTAGCCAACTGGCTGAAATGTCATTAACAGTTGGCAACGGGCGAAATTGTGGTTGCCGGGCATCATATGGACGAATTAAATTTCCGTTTATCGCTGTCAAGTGGTGCTGAAAATTGCACGACAAGTGGGTGGTAATAAGATTGTAATAAGATTGTGCGATATGTCAACTGCCAGCTCTGGCATTTAAAATTAAATGTATTGCTCAAAAATCCATATAAATGCTTAGCTCATTCATGTCTTTATATATTAATAGCGTTTCTTATGTTGTTGTCAGCGCATTCAAGAATTTACTTTTTATCAATTATCGAAAACGCATCAATGCTTTTTATAAAACATTTTCTCTTTTTGAATTAATTTCATTTGCTTTGGCACTTATTGTTTCGCTGTCTAAAAGTGCAGCAAAAAAGAAAGTGTCAACAATAAATTTTATCCAATTTGCTAGCGGATATTTCCATAGTTTGGTTAAGGACGACAGCAGCAATTGGCCCCGAAAGTCCCTATACTAGGAGTCTCGAGCTGCAACTGAAACTGAGACGACGAAAAGGACAAGGCAGCAGCTGGCAGCTGCTAAAGTAAATTTAACGCTTTGCTGGCTGGCAAGTGGAAATCCTTGTTTCCAGTCCCGATTGCCGGAAGTTGACAGCGCCGTTGTTGCTTCTCAGAGTTACCAATAAAATTATATTCAACTGTTTGGAAATTAACCGGACTAACGGACACTTAAAGCTGTAAACTAAGCTCTTCTAACTTGATTATTTTGGCTGGTTGCATAAATAGAACATGGCTTGAATCTACTGATTGTAATTTATATTTCTAAAAAATAGTTCACACAGCCGAGGGAACAATTGGTTTAATATCTATCAAAACCTCTGCTGTCTCAACTAGACCTAGATCTCAAGGTTTACTTAGTCAAACTTACTAACGTTAAGATAAATGTGAGTTTCTTAATATTTGGCATTCGAATAAGCGAGAGACAATTTGTTCCTTGACTGTTGGATAAACGGATTTGTAGTGCTATCGATTCACTTCTTTATTTCTGTCCAATTCTTCACAGTCCACCAGAATATGTTCCTCAGCCGCGAACATGTTTTTTAGTCCGTATTCATCCCAAAAACTTTTTTTCTTCTCACAAACAAGTAAATGTTGCCGTCAACAAATAAAAACAGAAACACAAAGTTCTCCTCTTGTGTCAATCAGCAAAAGCTATAAATCATTGTCCTTTTATTTTTGTAAGGAAATTAGAAGAAAATGAGGATTTATTTTATACAAAAAACACTTGCCTCAAGTATTTTGTCATACTATAGTTACTGGCCTTACAAGTTACTATATAATACATTTTAATTAATTGTTAATTCACAGAAATAGAATGAAAGCTGGTACAGTTGCTTGCTGGAACTCATAGCTATTGAATTGATCAATTGTCTGCGGGCTGAGGATGTCGCATTGTCTGATGGTTGGTAAATATATATACAGAGCAGCCAAAAATGCATACAAGGACACACATATTAAATCCTTTCGAGCTTTAAAGTTTCAAAATGTTGAGCATTTCTGGGAAAATTGGCAGGACGCGACGCGCACCTTGATGTCAGAACAGCAGCGAAAGGTAGGAGCGGCCGCAGGAAGCGGGGAAAACGAACGAAGATGAGCCAGCTAATTGGATCCTTCGGGCCAACCACAATTCGGGTTGCCAACTTTTTCCCTTGCCCGTGTATGTGTGCGTGCGTATGCTGCCTTTTCTGTTTGTGGCAGCGCCATTTTGGCCATTTAGCTGCAGGCTCCATAAATTTAACAGACAGTCGCGAAACTGGCGCCGCTTTTTAACTGTTTTTAATTAAAACATGAGTGCTCCAGTCAAGAGCTCCCGACTTTCAGATACCATGAATCCAGTGCCGAGCTACCGTTAAATGTGTTAAATGTGCACACACCTCCAAGCGCTGAGTTATATCTATTTTTGAGATAATTTAAAATAAACCTTATTTGCGATTGGCAAACAAGCTTTTAGTTTGTGGTATGAAAGCTTTATAGACAGGCTAGATCGAGTCTTCTGTTGATGCAGACCTTTTTTTTTCCACTTTCAATAAGTATAGGGCATTCAAAATGCTACTGATTAGCAACTAGAGTTGGCTTGCGTGTGTTTTTGTGGGATTTGTATTCATGCATTTCTAAAGGGTTTTTATACCATAAATTCATTGGAAACGGTTTAATAGGGCATAATGTTTTTGTGCAAGAATATGTAACAGGCGGAAGGAATCATCTCCGACCCCACAAATATATATTGTATAAAAGCTAGAGACTTGAAATATTTTCTCCTATACAAACGCTTGAATATATATTTTTATCGATATTTCATCCATTTCCAAATTATCATTTAAAATCTATTTTGTAATTTGGGTTTTTAAGCAAAGCTCCATAGTTATAAGATCTAGATTTTTTAAAGGCTCCCGATCTGATATATTGATTTGGGTGCTACAATTTTTCTTAACATTTTATAAAGATTGGGCGATAAACACGAAAGAAATGCGAATCATAGGTTTGTGTGTATGTATTCCTTCCTTTTTGCTTTAATTGAGTTCGACTTAATTCCAAGGTGTTCTAATTGTATGTGCCAGGCCAAAAACATATATATCGAGCCCTATCAAGGGGGCATCCTTTGTTTTTAGCTTGTGCTTATAAAATTTTATTTAACAATAGGGAGTATTTATGGCAGATAAATTACCGAAAGAGGCCACCATCGTGACAGCTTTGGCTACAGGGTAAAAACCGCTCCCACTCCTGTTTGTTTTTTATAATTTTGCTGTCACTTGAAAGCAGTTGTCGACATCAATGGTCCGCAGAGAGTAAAAGCCAAATTGATTGGCAATTGAGGCGCTGCTGGCATAAGGGCAAATAAAAACTTTCAGCCAAGAGTTGCATACATTATCCCTTTAAGCCAGGCCCATACAAATTCAATAAAGCTGCTCAACTTTTTTGCTCCACAATAAATTTTTTTTGAGGGAGCTTGTCATGTTACCCACAATTCGAAATATGCATTGAAATGTTTGTGCGTTAAAGTCAATGACTGGAATTTATGCAAATTTTTATGGGTTCCTTAGGACTGCCTAAAACAAAACCAAGCAAAGGTCACTTTTGGCTCGAATAGTGCAAAAAGCATTTGAGTTATGCGCATCAACTTTGCCAAATGGTTTTCTTGTATTTGTGAATTTTTAAGCGCCCAAAATTATGCGAAGATCTTGCAAATGTTCCCTGTCCTTAAACCTTATTACGCGCTTAGTTAACTTAACGCGTTTTCTTGTTTTTCTTTAATAAATTGGCCAATGCCAATGAAGATTCATTGAACCGCAGCTAAATTGGCCACTTAACCCTTTTTTTTTTGTTGTTTTGTTCCCAGTTTCAGTTGCACACACAGCACATCAATTAAGTGGTAACCTTTTCCCACTCGGCTGGCTGCTGTCAATAAGTGAACTTGTCGCTGAAGCCCGCTTGAGCAAGCGGGGCTCTGGACAACCAGCCAGACAGGACAAATAACCGATGGGCGGAGGTGGACGCGGGCCTTGTCCTCGTCTGCAGCCTTTGTCTGCGAGTGACAACAACAAACGTGCAATGCTAGAAAGCGGCCGCGACCAGGCCAGCAATAAGTGTAATATGTCAATTGAAGGACACACTTCGAAAACAACAACATCTACATACACACATACACACACACACACACAGTCTGGCGCTGAACAGCGACAGGAACACGAGCACAAACACAAAAACAAACACTTGACTATTTATTGCATTGTTGTTTGTCTGTGCTGTCGCCGCAGGATATGCTACGGATATTTGCAAAATATTGCAGCGCCCATAAATTTTAACCCCAAAGGACGCGCCACATTGTCACTTGGCTCTTGTCCGATTGGGGGCGTGCCCCATGCCTTGGCATTGCCTCAAATTTGTGGCAGCTACGTGACACAGCAATTGGAGCCCAACGGTACACATTCCATCTGGAGAATAGAACTGGTAACAGTTGAATTTCTTTTATCTATTTATTTATTTAACGTTTAACCGAATAATTGAGTAGGTAGTTTAACAGTTTTACAGCTTTTTTCAGTAAAGCGATCCAGGAGCACGTAGATGTTACGTGAGCTTCAAGTTGACAGCTCTTGACTTGATTTTGCTGGCTTCAAAGATTTTTATAAATACATTTATTTTTGAGATTTGTTTGTGGTATACGATTGACGATTAATTCGCCAAGGACAAATTGGCTATATTCATTTATAATATCTTTTAATATTTATACGCATTCAATGTTGATAAAAGGGATTTACTCTTTGTGTGCAAACTAGTATGTATCTGACATATTAATTTATTTATCTATCTGTCTATCTACATATCCAGCTATACATCTGTCTACTTATCTATCTATCTCTCTATCTATCTATCTATCTATCGATGCATCTATCGATTGTTGCATACACTATATTCAACTTTAGTAATATCCCTCCTTGTTTAATTTATATTCTCCCTGTTACTGTTGGTAATTTTATGCCATATTTAAATTTTTCTGCTATCCTTATTGCGGTGAATGGTCATTTTACTACAATAGCTCCTCACACACATATATATATGCACCCACACCCAAATACACACACGAACAGTTCTCGGGATTATACGTAAACCTTTTATTTTCGCTTAAAATTCATTTCACCTCAAATTGAATTCATACGTTTTATCTTAAATGAACACACAGAAGCTTAAAGTGTCTGGCCAACAGCTGTATGTTTGTTTTCTAGAACCTGTTTATATCAGTATATAGCTGTATAATGATGCTCAGAAGCTGAGACCAGCCAACACGTGTGTCCAGCTGATTTCAAAGGCCCACGCTCCGAAACTCTTGCCGAGAACAACAACGAACTGGTCTGGCCTGGCCTGGTCTGGTCCACCTAACCTGCCAAAGCATATTTTGCGTATTTTCTTAAATGTCTACTCTGGCCACGTGTCGTATACGCAATCTGCTGCAGTATTAAAAGTTGCCCATAAATTTCCAGCAGCAATTCGAAATGAATTGTGTTGTGCTGGTTAGAAGAAAGGATAAGAAAGGAGTTATGGGTAAGGCAGCCAAGTTTTAAATTGGCTACTACCATACGCCGGCCCCTTTGGGGAAATTCAATTTCATTTTCAATTTAATGCTGCAATGGGCCACGTACCTGGGCCGTCGTTTCAATCTGGCTCTTGGGTTTGCCCTCTGAATTGACTTACCTGCAATGAAATGATAGAAAAATAGATACATATATATTATTTTATGCCTTTGCATGGCGCAATTGTGTTTGGAGTGTGTGGAAAGGGCGGCTTACGAATTAAAAGTCAAACCCATGAAAGCAGTTCATTTGGGTCACACAAAGTATGCTTTGCAAAAAAGCAGCGAAGGTGACTCTGGGCTAGGCAATAAGGCAAGCCCAGGCTTTTCTTTAAGTGCACCCATCACTTACCTATGACATAGGAGTACCCGTCCAGCGTCAGGACGCACTTGCGCGTTGTGGTGCCGGATAGATTGCCAACTCCGCCACCAACCACAACGCTGGACGAGTACCGCGGATTGTTTCCGGCAGCTGTGGAGCGACTGCTCAGACCCAGCGCCTTGTGCAAGCCCCCGCCGGGACTGCTTGCCTGTTGCTGCTGCTGGTCGCAGCTGTTGAGACTCTCTCGCCGTGGTGGTGTCGCCAGGCCAACCAACTCTTCATTCCGATTGCCTTTAGAGCTCAGCCTATCACAGGACTGATCGCGTTCCCGTACCGGTTCGTTGCCCGTTCGCGAGCGTGTAGAGCGCGTGGAGGAGCCGCTGGCTGCATAGCTTGCACCTTCAACTGCAGCTTCAGACGTCTCCTCCGGACTAATGTTCAAGGATTGCGGCTTACCGCGTCGCGACGGCGGCGTCTCATCCAATGTGTCGCCCATTTTCCGTTGGCTTGTGCTTAAGATTTCGCGCGGCTTTTTAGGAAAGAGTCGAGCTCATTTTTGATACCGAACCGTTGTTAGTCAATTTTTGTGGAAACTTTGCCTGTCGCCTCCGCCAGTTAATTAATATTTTTTAAATTTTTAGTTGGATTATTTGAAATTTTGATTGCACTATAATTTACTTATAGCTCTTTATGTTGAGCCACTTTTATATCTGGGCAAACATAAAATTTAATTAAAACAAAACACTCTTCTAAAATGAATCGCAATGAATAAAAATGAAATATAATTCCGCCAGACCAATAAAGGGGAAAGAGGGACAGCGAGATTGATAGAAAGAGATATGAGTATGTAGTGCTCAACCATCTACCAAATAACACGCATACGCAGCGTTGTGCATGGCAAACACCCGTCGGAAAACAATGCAACATCAAAATGAAAATGAATCTTTTATGGATGCTATCAAAATTACTTTTATGCTGAAATATATTTGAATCTTTGTTTGGTTTTTTGCAACGGTCTTTGTTCATACAGAAGTGAGCAGTTTTTTGGGTTAACTGCAAAGTGTTTTTACAGTTATTAATACAAATAAATTTGGTTTCTGCACATTTAATAGGAATTTTAGAATTCACTTTTGAAAATATATAGATATATATAGACTACGCCGTAAAAGCTGGAAGCTGTATTTTTCATAGCACTTGCCTTGTTTGATGCACATTTGAACAGGAAAACTTCTAGAAAAATTGTGTCAAACATAATTTCAAAGAAATTTTTCCAAAATGAAAAAAGAAAAAATATTTCTAGCCCTACGACAGTTAAAATAATAGGTCTAAGACATTCGCTTAAATCTCTTAAATCTGGTCTGGTCTGCTCTACACTGAAAGGTAATGACAATGCCTATCAAGTTCGAGAAATCCACCACGAATGGAAAATAAGTGAAAATTGTTTGATTGGAAATGCATTTAAAATATATTTTTATACAGCCAGGTAATGTCTGCCTTTTAACAATAGCTATCACTCAAGCTTTGGCGTCCGACAATGGAATTACAAATTAAATAATTACAACAGAATTTTCATTTAAGGTTAATAGTATATCTCATTCATAAATGCTTAGTGCACTGGAACGACTTTATATTTGGTTTTTGTGAAATCCAATAATATATCAACAGTTATGATATGTTTTCACGTGTGCCCTTACGCACATGTCCAGCGGTGTATCTGAGCGAGTCAATATTGCTCTAATTGCAGCTCTTGTCCATGCTGCTGCCAATTATTTGACTTTGCACGCAAACATGCCTCCTTCTCCACAGTCTGTCACCCTCGTCCATTATTCCGATTCGAATGTCAGGCCATTGTTTGGGCCACTATTCGATTCTGATTTTTATCGTAGAAATATTGACAAGCCCGTCACAGCATGAATGTACATATTCTTGCACGCGTGTGAGCGTGTGTACATGTATTGGTCAATATTTCATCGAGATATATTTGCATATTTGGCATAATGTCTGTTCATTTATCAAAATCCATCAATGACAATGAAACTGATTGAAACTGTTCTAAGTTACAATATTGCATGAAGTACTTTTTTAAATTTTCACCTACATTTTTCGTATGCGTTGGCATAGCATCAATATTACTTAAGGTCAAAAAATATTTCAATAATTTCATGCATTTATTTTTTATTATTATTAAGCTTCTTGTTGTTCAGTTCATTTTTGCATGTAGTTTCCCTTGACACGTACGTCAAATAAAACGGGCGACACTTTCAAGGCGTCACGTACGCCAGGGCGGGGTAGGTATCCAAATGGAAGCCTTTTTTTGGCATGCCAACCAATTATTCCACCCACTACACCCCACGAAAATATGTTACTAGCTCAAAGTCGACCAAATGCCAGCAGCAAAACGTGCTGTGAGTTCTGTTTGAGAAATCTGAAGCATCCAAGTACCTTGCAGCTAAAGTCATACAAGGACCCTATGGACCTGAGCATGCATTTTACCTTTAAAGCAGCGTATCTTGGTTTTATAGTATCTGTGTAATAAAGTAGTAACCTATTTACAAGGACTCGCACTGAATATAAATAAATTTTCGGCAGGTGTTAATAATAGTTTATTCAAAAATTTACAACATGAGGTGCTCGTGGATGTATGTTTAAAGGAATTAAACTATTTGTCAATTGTGGTTGGTTCCAACTTAAAAGTTGGAAGCGGAGGATCATAATAAAAATACGCATTTAATTGTATTTAAATTTAAATTTAAATTTCTTAAATTTTTTGTTACTTTTTAAAGGTTTTGTTAGCCGTCCAACTGCTCTCCGCCCACAGCCTTTTATAAGCCCTAAAGCACGGGTTGTTGGCTACTTGCCAAAGCTGCAATAAATTGTGTTGGAAATAATTTTCTAGCGTTGAGTAGCAAAATTCGTTGTAAATGTTGGTTCTCTGGCGTTGAATTGATATGGCTTTAAGTTGCGTTATAAATATTGCGCATACGCCGTGTTTATCGCTTGCCTAATGATGTATCAATAACGCATTTACGACACAATTAAGCGACTGGATGAAATCAAAGCTCAAGTCCATTAATGGTTAACCACACCAACCTTGTTTTTGGCCATAAACTGCGTTATCTAAAAGGTTGCAGCCAGCAGAAAGATGCGACTCAGAGTCGCACAAGTCAATGCACGTTGGGGTTCAGGCTATGGAGTTCAGGGAACTCGTAGCATAAATTTAAAATTTGTATGCACAAACAGTAACAGCGTATAGTTTTTGCCATTTATCTGGCTGTGTGGGTCCTTTGTTGTGCACGATATCGATAAAACTTTTCAACCCGCATAAATACTTAAACTAGCTTTTAGTTTTGGGTAAAGGGTTCATTGAACTCAGACAAGTAACTGATTTGTCTGCTAGTCATTTTAATCAGCCAACATCATTGGCAGTAAATTTCTCTTCATTTAGCTCTTTTTTGTCTCTGGTTGTTATACCCTGTTTCCATGCAAATTGGGGAAAAAAGGGTAAAATAGTTTTGCGCAAATGTATTTAACTGGCAGAATGAAGCATCTTCGACTCCATAAGGTATGTATTTTATTGATCAGGACGACGAGCTGAGTAGCTTTGTGTGTCATTCCATCAGTAAAAGAGGCTTGCGCAAGTGTATGTAACAGGCAGTCCTTGACCAAAAACGTTGAACCTGACACGTTAAAAACCTATGCCCTGAAGAGTTTTGTTTTTCTGTCTCCTCTCATTTCCAAAATATCGTTAAATATCTGTTTTTAAGCATAGATCGAAGACTTAAGGTGCGAGAGGCCCTTAATGTAGGTTCTCGTAAAACATACACAGTGTAAGAATCACATTATGGATGCTTCCCGTCGCAATTCAGTTATTCAGGAATGAATTTCCAATGGTATGCAGCTATGGAAAGATAGATATCTTCTCGTCGGGCATTCCGACTAAAGTACTATTTCTTGATTGAGTTGATAAGCATTGCTAGATGAAAGCAACAAGGTACAAGCCACTTCTTCTTGGGCTTAAATGAACCTCCCAATGTGCTGCTATGGGAGTTTGGTGGAAGGGGAAAGAACCAAGGACGTAGCCCTGCCAGCAAATGAGAGACGAAGAATAACAAAAACATCCACAAATAATTAAAAGCGCACAATGCGCAGAAGTAGCAAGGCTACAGACAAGGAAGGGCCAAAGAGACATACGAAATGTCACTTGGCAAGTGAGATGCATAAAAAACAGACAAGACGGAACAGCTCTAATGACATGGAAATCGCTCACGAATTTCAAATACTCTTTGGACAGGAATTTGATACAAATGGATGCACCTAATTTTGAAAAAAAAAACAACACTATTTTGTCAATTAAAAGCCATTCTAAGTTTTATCAGGATTTTCTTCTCTGTTACCATTATCTGAAAAACTTTTGATAGTTTTTTTTTGGAGTTACAAATTGAACACAAATTGAATTGCATTTTTCGAAAATTGAAGGTGATGAAATTGTCATATGGAATATAAACAATAAATTAACTAAAATTCGATTACCCTGTAATTAAAACCTAGCAAGCTGACTCCCAAAGTTGTCATACCCACAGCAAGGCTATCGTTAATAGCCCACCGAGCTGCAGTTGCTTTCGTTGTCATTTGCATTCATTCAGGGCCTGAACCCCCTAACTGCACGCCTTTTATTCTTGTATGTCTCAACTTAATTGTTGTAATTTTACTCGGACATTTTCTGTGCTGTTGTTGTTGATTTTATTTGTTGGTGGCGCCAGCGTGACGCCAGTTGTGCTAGGAAAAACTGAAGGATGGGTTAAAGTACGATAGATGCGAATCAGTGGAAAAATGTTGTGCAAGACTCAAAACTGGAACTCATTAATCAACCGGGCTGGCTGCTACCGTGCCGATCGATTTGTACAATAACAAACAATATCCAGCTGATATTCCATTTAATTTCATGATATACACACATACGCACACCATACACACCACACACAACACATCCTTTTGAGGCCTTTGCCTTTACGGACAGGAAGTATGCAATAAATTTGCTCGCTTGGGCAAAAACTGGCAACGAAGGACACTTAATAGAAGAAAGGTAGAGCAGCAGGGAAAGTAAGAGAATGTTGCTTGGCTGGCTCATTAGCATTCGGGCCGTCAACAGCATAAGGATACGTAAAAGGAAGCCAAAGTGAGGACAGGTCGAAAAAGTCAACTGGACAAGTTTGGTATGTCCTGTGTTTGGCATCATCAAAGCCACATTTCAATTGCAAATTATTTTTCTCCACAATATGTACGTTGTTTTTTGTGCGCACTGAGGATAATCGATAAATACCAAACGGCCTCTGGCTACTAACTAAGTACTCTTTTAATATTAATATTATCAACAAGATAAAAAGATTATTGACCTCTGAGTATAAGGTTGATTCTTATTACAGTATTATTACCAAAAGCTATAAAATTAATGTAAGTAGGTAGCGAATAACATTTGCTTCGTGAAATTTTTTAGCAAAGTTTGGAGAACAAAATTATAATCGCCGTTTTTAATCTGATCACATTGAAAACATGAATAAAAAGCAATGTGTGTAACAGGCAGAAGAAAGTGTCTCCGACTCATCTGTCTGTCTGTTTGTCTGTCTAGCCGTCTGTATTTCCGCCGGCCTGTCCTTAGGTATAATTGCGAACGAGATTGTATCTTTGATAACCGTTGACCGTTTGACCGTTTAAATACATTAATGTCGGTAAAAAAAAACAGAAGTTAATAAAGAAATCGTGTGGTTACAGTGGCAAGCACTGTGGCAGATATATATGTGTACAGTTTGAACATTTAGGGTACCTGCTAGTCGGGTTCTCCCGACAAAAGCACTGATATTGTTTAATAATGTGACCGTATGTATTTCTTGTAAATTTATTTATAGAGAAAATGCGTACTTGACTGAATAAAAATTAGTGTTCATTTTGTATTAATAGTATGCAAACCTTATATACCACACACCCAGCCTTAGTCCATCTTTCCTCCTCTTTCTCCGCTTTGTTTCCCTTTCTCTCTCCAGCTCGGTACCCACCAGCCCCCTATTTGGATATTGTGGAACACCGACTGCGGGTTTGATGCAGTCAGCGCACAAATTCTATTTACATACAGGCAGAAACCGAGAGCCAACAAATGAGAAAGTCGCATTATTAATTTGCGGCACCGCACGTCCATAAATAAGACTGTCTCCCATAAATATGGAGATGTATGTGTATGCACATATACGAGTAGTCTAAATACATATGCATATACATATACATATATGATTCAAAGGACTTGCCCACTTGCCATATGTTGGGGGCTGCTGGCTGGCGTTCAGCTGGCGTTGCTTGGCTCGTTTTTCTTTTAGCGCCACGCAATTTTCTTTAGCAATTTATTACTATTTTGACTTGTAGATGTGTGCAATACAAATAGCAAAATAGAAGACCAACACCCACACCAGAAAGTTCCTCATACCCGGTTGGTGGCGCACTTTGAATGCCAGAGAGCGACAATTTGTAAAGCAGGCAATTATCCTTATTAGCTGCTTGTTTATAGCCAGTGTTTGTTTACTCGTTTGTGCCGTTGACGCATAAGCGATGAGTGCGTGCCCAATAAGGAAGTGTCGGCTGGAGGGATACGCTATTCTTTGCTGAGAGCGCAACAGTTGTTGCTCTTTGGGACGTTTAAGCCAAGAAATGAGTCTGGCATTGGGTTAATGAGTTGCCTGCTTTATTAATGTAATTTCCATGAGACTTCGTTTGTACACCCTTCACAGACGGCTTTAAGTCTTTCAATATTAATGCATAATATGTGAGCTCTGCCAGGAAGTAGAGCTAGGAGGAGGGGCACAACATACGACACATTGTCAAATCAGCGACATTTTTATTACTGTCGCTTGGGAGAAGGCGCGACGTGCCACCCACAAGCTCCTGTTTCATACATACATATGTGGAAGTGTTGTGTGCATGGGTGTGTGTGTGTGTGTGTATTTACATGCTGATGATGTCGTTATTAAACGCATAAATAAATTGTGCAAAAAAGCTCGCCCTGCGTGCTCGAATCGCTGAGCAGTGGCTGTGACTGCAAGGGGGATGTGTTGTGCGCCTTTGTCAAAATTTTTTATGTACTTAACAAACGCGCAGCAAAATGAAAAACTTTGCCCCGTGCTTTTTCGCAGGTTGTGTTTGCATTTCACCACCCCGGTAACCGCCCCTCGCTCACCTCATTTTGTTGACTTTGGGCAACGCTTTATGACTTTATTTCACCAGCAAGCATATGCAGTAGGTAGGCAAGTGGATGAGGGGGCATGCGAGGTGGTCGAGTAAGGGAGTGCGGCAATGGACAATTAATTGGTTGAAAGGGCCGCCGGCAAGGAGTGGGTGGTGTTAACGCAGTAGGCAAAACTGCCGCAGAGTGGAGGAGCGCATCAAAATGACGCAGCACATTTATAATTTATAGCATACGCAGTGTGCGACAGAGATAGAAATAATAAATGGATAGTTACAGCAGCGAAAAAAGGGATGCAAAAGAAACAAGAATGCAGTGCTTTCTTCGGCACACCGAAGATTAATTACCCTTGCAGAAATCGATCTGTAAGTTCTTTTCTATAAATGCAATGTTTTTCGACGAATTCTTTTCTAAAGAAGCCTTTCTGCTGTATAGAGTTTATGAGATCGGATACATGAAATTATAACAGCCTCAAAAAGGGTATAAAACTTGCCAAGAAACACAAGGAAAAAGTCAGAAGCAAAAGAACGTTATAATAATAGTAGACATACTATATACTTTTTAAAAGATACAAATGATTATTAGTATGTAAACGGGGTTGAGCTGGATTAAATCAAAGTTGTTAGAGAGTGACAAAGCAGAGTCACTAATTATTTCAAAGATTACAAACATGACAACAAATTTATAATATCCTCTACTGAGGATAATATAAAAAACTGGCGCCGGCTGACACGAACGAGTAAGTTGGCATTGTGAACGGGCTGAAACCAACTTAAAAGTCATTTTGTGGCTTCATTTGCATGTGGCTTTCCATGTGGCGGTTGTCTTTTGCCCGTTGTCTAAGCATGTGTGTATGTGTTTGGGTGTGTGTAAGGGTATCCAGTACAGTTGGTGATTAGAAGCCACGTCTATCAACAGTTGCCCTAATGCCCGAGCAACATGCAACAACCAGTACCAGGACTGACCTCATTCTGTTTACATTTGCAGCTGTTGCTACCAACCAACTTACCAAAACCCACCTATGCTCTGCCCAGGACCCAACTCGAACCCAGTTTTGAGCAACCCCACAGTTATTGCAGTGAATTCATGCGACTATCGTCCCCGCTGGAGCCACTCTTCAACACTTTGCTTGTTCTGGCACAATTGACTGGAACTGTTTAGTGGCCCCTTGATATGCCGTCCACTTGTGTGCAACACATTCAGGCAAGCAAAATCAAAGAAACGTTGTTGTGGCACGTTCTTTGCACTGGTGGTAACTTTCACAATGGCTTTGCATAATGTGCAGCACCTTTGATTGTTTGTTGAGTGTTAAATGACACTATATTAAAGTTACATCAACATATTCCTTTAATTTCATTGATTCTATTTGAGAGTTAAGAAAAATAGTCAGTCCTAAAGCACACTTATCGTTTCGATTATGTATCCTATATTCATATATTTCAGTATAGCTTTAATAGATCCTGTTGGTGGTGACCTGAATAAAGGTCTAGATTATAGATATTAAAATGTAAAAAATTTATACATAATTTATCATTTTCGCTTATATTTTTTAAGCTCCTATGGAATTCGCCATTAAGGACTTTGGCAGCTTCCAAGCTTTAATCTAATACAAAGTAATATAATTAAACCTCAATGCCAAACACTTCATTGCACTATTTGAAAATGGTATCTAGAAGCTAAAGAACAACAATTGCAGTGGTAAAATGCATATGAAAACAACTTTGTTTGGTACCAAAGGTCATTGTGTGCTGCGTCTTGAGCAAAAGTTTTTGCAGATTGGAATTCGACAGTCAAATGATACGTATACGCAATATAAAAGTGTGCAAAAGTAGAAATTGAAGTTCTCAAGTTAAAATACTTTGAATACGATAGGACACACGAGCCACATACTCAAATGTGATTATATTTCATGGCTGGGCTGGCAACAAAATTTAGCTTTTGAAGGAAATTGCAGCTACTTTGATCAAGTTGCCAGTTAAGTTGAATATTGGGTGGGAGGGTTGTGTTTGCGCCTCGTAGGGGCTGGGAGTAATTGCCTAGTCTACAGGAACATTGCGTCACATACGTTATGCCATAAAAATCAAGAACGTCATGGGGTGAGCGCTAAGCGCTGAGCGCTGACAAACGTTTGACAAATATCCCACATTCAGACTGGCCCCGCCTTGTTGGCCTCTACGCCCATGTTTATTTGTTTCACAGCGAGTTTTTGTTTGTGTATGCGTAAGTGTGCAATATGCTACACATTTGTTGTGTATTTGTACTGGGCATACATGCGAAAATTTCGTTTCTTTTTGGGTAAATAAAAACCAGCTGCCAAGTGCGGAAGGCGCCTCTTTCTGCTGCGTCTCCAGAGCCGGATGACTTTGCCGAATCACTCGAGAGCCGCCGACACTTGACACCGCTTGGCCTGTCTGCCTGTAATGATGCGCAATTTCTCAAATCTTACTACATCTTCCCACATCTCATGGCGTGAAAGTCAAAATGGCGTTCAGAGGTTACCCGGAATTGGCCCTGGCCATTTGCTATTTATCAACTTTATTAGCGACTGGGCTTAAAGCAGAACCATGTGTATTCTTGTGACCGCAGGCTGTAGTTGAACGCTTTGTATAAAATGGAATGCACTTTAAAGAAAAGCAGTTAAAGAAAACAAGTAAGCGTTGTTTACTCGGCAATGCCCGACTAGCCACTACTTTAAACCTTCTTCTACCAAAAACCAGAAGCAAAGATATAAACTTGATATGCTTATACTTTGGGAGAACCTAAATGTAGAATTTGATGAGCTTAAGTCTGAAAACCTCAAGGATACGTTTAAAAACCAGATTTCGATCTCGATTTTCATTGATTGTCTGGAAACGGTCCAAGTTATCGATGTTGGGCGGGCAATAGGAGGGTCTACGTGCAAAATGCCAGGGCCGAAAAATGAATAAAATCAAGTTATATTACTGTTTATCCAATCTCATTGTTCACTTTCGAAGATATACTTTAATATATCGATATACTTTAAAATAATCAATACGTTGTTCACCGCTTTGTACAAGTTTTTCACATAGAAGAGAGGAGTACGGAAAACTGTCGAAGAGGCGGTTGAAGAACTGCTGAATTAACCGACTTGCAAAATTATCGGAAAAAATGTCTGGGATGTGAAGCAAAAATGTTGAAAAGGCCGTGTAATAAACGCTATATATTCTCTAAACATGATTATAAATCCGCTGTTTAGTTGCTATGTGCTCGATGCTACAAAGTTGGTGTACAAGTTTTCGCTTATGATTTCGGTATGCAACCCGGTTGTAAAGCTTACGAGTGTGAAACACACTTCAATAGTTGCAACCGCTTGCAACACTGTTCGTCGAATGCTCGTGTTTTATGTGCACAATTCCATTTCAAAGCACACAGCTGTCCCCACCCACTGTAATCTCAGAGCGCCTGCTTTGACGCCTTGGCAGGTTTATCGCCTTGAAGCGGAACAGTGCCCCGTTTGGCAGTTGGCCAAAACTTTGTATCCAAGTCTGAAGTAATTTTCGACAAATCCCATGCAGGTATTCCCTTCCGGGGGCCACTTGGCTGCAGTTGGCAGCAGCTACGTCGCATTAATTAAAAGCAAATTAGAGTTGAATTTTTCGCAACCTAACTTTCAAACTTTAAACTTCGACTGCAACATCATTAAAAACTTCTTAGACGCTTATCTTTTTGGCATTTTTTCTGCTTATATTAACAAAATGATTAGCAATTCAAATGCGCGTAGTGGCCGAGCCACTGGGCACCTGCCTCAGATCCCAGGACAACAAAATTACGTGATGACAGCTGTCCGGCAACAAAGTTTTACTAATTAAAATACCCTCAAAAACCGCAAAAGGTTCAGATTAACAAAAGCGAATAAGAACGCCACACTAAGAGATACCCTAAGCTGCCGCAACAGAGATTCCGTGCGTATATATTAAATCCCAAGTAGATTATTTAAGAATATTATATAATTAGGCCAACCTAATTACGATATTTGTCATTTACCCCTAAATAATAAAAGTAGTAAATAATATAGAGATTGTTTATTATATGTTTACTTTTTATTCAGTTTTTCAAAATTTAAACGTGTAGTTAGAGGCCTGCCTGATGTTTTAATACTCTATCAAATCTGTTTTACCGATTCTGTGACATAGTGTTAAAAATGGTGCAACGTTTCAAAGCCGTTCACTGTCTAACACTGACTTTTAGTGTTGCGCAATTGTACCAAATTCGATCAAAATAACGTCCATTATTAGCTTTACAGAACTGAGAATAAAGCTATATTAATAAATTTAATGTTTTGTTCGAAATTAAGTTAAGTCAACCCTATCCCTGATTGAATTTTCCTATGTATAAAAATGTTTGTCCTGACTGAATGACTGACTACTATCCGATCGGCTTTCAACTCATTATGAAAAATCTTTTTGAAAACTCATGTGAAAACATTTAAGCATTTTACAAAAGCCAGCTTGTAGCTTGAGATAGATACACATTATGCACGACCATGGGTGAAAAATACCCAAATATAATATTATTAATACCCACTATTTAAAATGTAGTTAAATACTTTGTAAAAACGCAAATGTGTATACTTTCAAAAGTTGTTAACGGTACTCCGAAAGAGCTTAAATAACAGGAGTGCAGGGCGGCACATTGGTCACCACAGATATGTGGCTCGTGCATATTGTTGTCAAAATACTGAAACTTTAAATGGGTTGGTTTACCCAAATATGTTGGTTAACTGGCTGGCTGGCTTGCCAGTTTTCTTCTGACGCTGTCGCCGTGCAGGCTTAGTTATACTAGGCTGGGGTTCGACCCTGCCTGCGACTGGCAGGCAACCAGGAATGTTGCATAGTTCTAGGCGCGCTGAAATGTGAAACCATTTTGTAAGGATGCAAACAACAGCAAAAAAACAATAACAATAATAAAAGGGCAATGAATGAAAAGAACTTTTGCGACGTCAAATTGTCAGCAAAAAGTTGGCAACCAAAACTCGTCTGTATAAATTGTGTGTCCTCGTGAGCGCGTCTATGCGTATGTGTGTTTGGGCATAGAAAATATAGCATTTGCTGGAGTTTTCGATTTTTGGCAGGCGGGCCTTTTGTCTATTTGTGTTGGGTTTTATGGCGCCCTTGATTGAAGAGTCTAACGCCGCCCAGCAAACATATTGCGCGCCAGTGCATCAGTTGGAAGACGACTTGGCGAATAGCTTGCCATGTAAAATAAATGTGGACAAAGTTTTTTGTTTCTGTTTGAGTTGTAAAGCACTCTCGTGCGCCTTATTTGGAAAATGGATAAATTAGCCTTGCTGAATACAAAGTTATAGGCATATGCAACTTGGCAAATTAAACATGAATACTTTTAATATTAGTTATATTTGTAAGTTCGGTACTCATTTAATGCTTAAAAAGTTGCATAAGATTCGTGAAAATCATTTTGAATGAAATAATAATTAAAGAAATCCTAGATGTTGATCTAGGCAGTTGGCATTTGTGCCATGGCAATGCCAGTGCGTACGATTATAAAATATCAAAGCTGTCTGGATTGGATCATGTTTAGCTCCATGAGAAGGGTGTGCCAGCAGAAATGAGTTTAAATAATAGCCAGAAGCTAAGAAAGTGGACTACTTTCACTTTGTGCAATTTATAAAATCTGTGTAAGATTTTATACTCTGTTTAATTTATAGAAGATATGCGGTTTTTGTATTTTATAACCTCTCTGAATTGCAACAAATGTGTTTTCAATCTAAACTGACTGATTGGGGATAACAATTAGAGTCTTTGCCGTAAAAGCTAGGAAGCTAGACTTCTGGTTGCATGAAACTTGTATTGTTCACAGTTCGATCAGAGCAATGCAAAGCCGAGTCGAAATAACCTTAGGAAAATTTCAGTGGTGCAAAACCCGTCAATCGAAACAGTAGAGCCATCGATATTGTCAATTTCCAGAGTGTGTGAGTGTGGGTTGATTTTATTAGGCTATCGGGGGCCGCCCAACAATTGTTTGTTTAAAAGTTTTCACGCACACACACACACAATGAACTTTTGTCAGATTTCTGCTTTGTTTGTTTTGCTTCTAAGGCCCAAGCACGTTCGTTCGCACTACGATAACCAGACTCGGCGATTAGGTGCAAGGGAATAGGGCTTTGGGGCTCGTCCTTGTTACTGTCAATGTCCCCACAGATTTTGCACGTTTGCTATTTTGACATTTTTTGTGATTATTGATTAGATAAGCGCCGACGAGAAAAAAAGAAGATATAAAACGCAAAAAACAAAGAACGTTAAGTCCTCCCATAAAATAAAACAACAACACGAAGAAAGCAAAAACTTCTTGACGACACTTAAGTCACTTAACATGACCAAATGGGGCGGAGATCTGATTTAGTCCTGCGAAAATTCAGTGGCTGTGCCCAAACTTAAATAGCGATTCATCATTAAAGAGCTGTCTTTATGGGCTGACAGCACAGCCAAAGGGAAGAAGCGGCTAATCAAAGTTTGTCATGCAACTCACGCCTGTCAGGGATTAAAGCGTGTCCTGCTCTTATTGGGTTTATGTATACATCGATTTATACTTATATATTCGGACAGGTGTTTCTGAAATGCGTTTGGCCTTTAGTTACACAGTGTGCTTAACCTGGCAAGAGTAAAGCCAGAATTGCAAATGTGTGCGAGTTTCGGAACTGTATATCCGCGTTACCTTATAATCCCGTTCAGTCTTTTGCTTGATAAGGTTGAAGGAAACTGTCAGGAACTGCTCGGTGTGATCGCCAAAAACTATTAAATATGTTTTTGTTATTTCATATTTTATTAGTTTGATGAAAGATTTCCACTAGAGCAATACTCATCCCCTTCACTTGACAGTATGGATATAATCTTAAATTGAATTATAGATTAGAAATTAAATTTTTTGTAATGCGTTTATTATCATTGTTAGAAAATTATTCTGTTTTTATAATATAATTCAGCTCATTATTAATAATATTTATCCTGGAACAAAACCTTTTTGCATGTCAATTCGTCTAATCAATCGCGAAATTTGAGCGAAAGGGTTTTCCATCCAAACCAGATTATCTACATTTTGATACCTGTCCTGGCGACACCTGCCAAAATTCACAAAGCTTTGTGTCAGTCAATCAAGTTGCTCAAAGTGGCGTTTAATTTTTATAGCAGTCAGCTATTGTGTTCCTCATCAGCACCGTCCACACCGTCCCCCAACATGGCATACATGAGCCGACCAAACAAAGACGGAAAACAATGCGATATGGCATCAAAACAAAAGCTGCAGAATTTGCGCGACGAAAGCAAAAAAAGTGTGCACTTGCAGGATGTGCCTGACTAGGATATACCCTACACCCAGCACCACTCTTATACACAACACATTGATTCGTTTCAGCGGCTGCGCTTCTTTTCCCACACTCCTTCAGTCCCACACTTTAGTATTATTCATTTGATATTTGCAGGGCGTAAGTATTACGCTCAAATGTGTTGGTAAATAATGAAAATTGCGCAGTAGGCTGCGTGCGAATTTGTGTACATGTGTTATTTTGTGTATGTATGTGTAAAAGGAAGGTAGAATGCTTGTGACGGCAGATCAGGGTGTTGGTAATGGAATCTCCAAGTCGGGTATTCCCGACATTAGCACTACGCTATACTTATCTGGTTTAAATTTGGAGGAACTATTAATAGATATCTAAAAAGTTAAATATTCTTGTTTTGTTTTTACTATACGAGATACCCTTCAAATTTTCTGTCTCCGGCAATAGCAATTTCTTAGTTGTAATTGCTTGTTACTAAATCGATATCTATCTCTGTTAGGGAAATGGGGGTTATCGAAAGTGAATTATAAATTTGTTCTCAACAGGATTACCAGAATATATATTTCCAATTTTATTCCCCAGCTGTTGTAGTTTCTGAGATCGACATGGACAAACAGTCGCGGATACATCTACTCAGTTTCTCGCTCTGTCGATATTTTAAGGTGTCTGTGGGTACATGAAATAACAAGCAAACAAAAAGGAACAAAGCAGATAAAATTGACTGAATTTTTCGAGCCCCCCACGTTTACCGAATCATTTGATTATTGCCCTACTTTGCACCTCAAACTTTTGTGTTTTATTTTGTGCTCTTTGCGGCGAAATTTCCTTTTGTATACCCTGTTCTCGCTAAAAAAGGGTATAGTGGTTTTGTGCAAATGTATGTTACAGGGAAAGGAGGCATATCTAATCCCATTACGTATATATGTTCATGATAAGGTCTACGAGCTGTATCAACTTAGCCATGCTTATCTGTAGAAACGCGTCGATTTCGGAACCTACAAGAACTAGGGGCTTAAAAAAATTATGCACTTAAAATTTATTAAAGAACATAGAAGTTACTCAACATTAAATTTCCAAAAGTGTGGCGTAGGCGAAAGAAGCAGCGCGTAAGATGGGCAGTTGGCCTCACGAGAGTTCGCGAGTTGATAAAGAACTAAGTAGGCTATATAATATGATTCAAAGAATTGAAATCCAAAATATTATATTGACTGAGATGCACAGGGGATTTTGTAGTCGACCACATTCGACTAAGGCGTTCATGTTTATTTTGGCTCTCGTGTGAACATTTTCAATGTTCGCTCTTGCGTCTAAATTTATCTATAAACACAATTTTTTTTTTATATATGGGCGACATTCGGCCTGTTTATAATATAGTAAATGCTGTTGTGACTGGCTAATTGTATGAATGAATCTGTGCAGATTCTTTTAACGTTTTCATTAAATTTTCCATGAAAATTTGTTTGCCGTTCTGTCTTTGAATTCTGGTGGTCTTGTTCTGCATGGCCGTCTGTTTTGTTAGCACATTTGCGGATCATTCCGCTACAGTTAATGACAGTCGATTGTCCAGATAAAATCTTATTTGTAATTAACACCCAAAGGGCATCGTTAACATCATTTAAGACATTTCTTAAGGGCATTGAGTCTGGTCCAGCCACATATCAGCATTTTTTCGGGTGCCATCAGCAGAAAACAGCTTCTAAATATTTTTTTTTTTGCAGTTTATAAATATTTTTGAGAGTTCTGCACTTGAGTGTAAAGTGGAAGGTGAAAAGCACACATGACAGGCCGATGATTTTGATACTCTTAACAGGCAATTCTTAAAAAGTATAAGATTAAGATATTGATTTGACATGAAGTTCGGTTCAGTTTCATTTCAATCAAATAAAATATGCATGCGTAGCATTACATGTGTGATAAAGGTATATATTATACAAAGCCAGTTTACCGATTTTCAGGGTGTAAGAATGTATCAATTTTAAAAGTTTTTGACAGTAATTAAAAAAAATCAAATAATATGTCAAATAAAATTGTAATTGATTATGTGGGAAGTAATGAACTGATTTTCAAGTAAAAATGGGCGGAACACAAGCGTTTAGATGCAGATAAAAAATAAAACACAAACTAAAAGTCGGTTGAATTTTTATGTGTTATGTGTGGTATAGGAACAAATGTTCAAATGTTTAATATTTAACTAATTTAACTTCGCCTAAGAAATTAAATTTGTACGCTATTGCAAGCTACATGGCGTATTCATGGGACTCGCGTTGGGAGAAATTAAATAAGAATTCGTCGCAGTAGCTCAAAAAAGCTTAAAGCGCATTTAATTAAATTGCCTGTGCCTGTTTCTGTCTGTCTGCGTCTGTGTCTGTCTCTCTGTCGCTGTGTCTGTCGCTTAGCCCCAACGTCCTCTGTTATCTTTTGCCGATGTGGCGCAGTGCGTGTTTTTCTGGAACGAGTCCAGTTTTGGGGAGCCTGCCATCGCCTGCTGATGGGCATTGAAAATTGATGGGCACCAAGCGCAATACATTGTTGTGTATTGCAGCTGTGTCTTTTGAGCGTGTATCTTGTAGTTGCGGCTGCTGCATAAAATTTAATGAGATTTTTGTCTCGTGTATTTTGCAGTTGCAGTTTTGGCTCATAATTTTAAATGTAGGTTAAGCATTTTTCGCATTTCACGAGTGCCAGTCGCGGACTTAAAAGTCATACGAAGGGTAACTTAAATCGGGCAATTGCAGTGCAAATAAATCAGTACGCTAACGCGAACGCAGCTTAATTGATCCCCTGGGCTTGTCAATTAGCTGCCAGAGTTAGCCAGGTATACAAAAAAACAGCACAAATTAAAAAAGAAAAAATACCTCAAACAGTTGTTGTCATCGAATCACTTCAAAGATACTTTGAAAACTCAACACGTTTACGGATTGCTACGCATCTCGAGCTGGCTGCTGCTGTTGGCCTGGCATCTAACAATAGTCCAAATTAGAAAAAGACAACTATAACAAATAGCAACAGCAACAGCAACAAACATTCATGTCATCGGACATCGGACAGACAAATTTTTGCAAATGCAATCGCAGAAATCACAACAAAAAAATGTATATTTTTTTTAAACTTGAGTTTCAGCTTTTTGTGCGTAGCGTTGGGGGTTGCTGGTTGACAATTGCCATGCGGGCAATTAACAATTTTTTATATCTTTTTTCTATATGCTTTTTGCCGACAGCGTCGTCTGGTTTTGGTCTTGTGACGTCGGCAAATGTAAACGCTCAAAACGTGCGCACCGCCAATAGATATAAACATATTGTATCGTTGTATCTGCGAGCGCGTTTGTTGATATTGCATCCGTTAGGTGTGTGTGGCTGCATGCAAATGTTGTGAATTTTCGGCTGGCCACAAATTTTGGTAAGCAACGGCGACGACGTCAACGTCACAGTCTACCGCGAACGCGACTGCGACGCGTGCGTCCGGTGCGCAGTTGGCTTTGATCAGCGATTGAAGTAATTTTTTCATTTTTTTCGATTTCTTTGCATTTGAAGAATATAGAAAAAAAATACGCGCCACAAAGTTTTAAGCCTTGTCTAAACAATTTGCGCAGCTAGCGACGGAATGCAACAACATTGTGCAATATTTACAACACATATAAATATTCCCAACATACAAACAAGCAGTAAATATGAACAAACTTGTATATTATAGTAAACATATTTGGAAACATAAAATAACATTATATACATATATGTAAGAAGTCAATCTTCCGCAATGATTCTCCTATATATCTATATATATATAATATTCACCGGTTAAGAATATAAAACTTTTTTGATACAAAGTCTAAAATGTGTCAAAATGTATTTCAGATAAAACATAGAAATTATTGCCTATTTATCTATCTACAAATGATATTTGTATATTCAGTTTCTCTGCTCCTTAGGTTTTGACATATGTATATATATATTTTCATAAATACAAGTGCATACATTTGTATTCACTTTTTTGGCAATAGAAACACGTACTTCGCAAATTATCCGATAAAATATCTAAGAATGTGCACCCCTTAATGCGCAATATATGCTACTGTAAATGCTCCGCACATTTGATTTTTATGCGTTTTTACATTAAATTGTTCGAATTTTATGATTTAACAGCGGCTTGGAAAATAAACATAAAGATAAATGTAAATCGATGCTAATCATTTGTATACATTTTTTATGGAGCGCCGAGTGTTAAATTGATTTGATGGCCTCGCAGTACTAGCAGATGATTGTGTATGCCAAAAATATAATGACGTCAAATGAGCCCAATCTGTTTGGCAATTGTTGTGGATTGACAAAGTAGGCAACGGGGCGTATGGTCAATGGGGCGTATGAGCAATGCATACTTTAAGTGGGTGCTTAGTCTATTAATTTAATTAGCAATTCTGATAATATCAGACGCTTGAATTTGATTTTCAATACGCTCTCAAGTTATTTTTAAGATGCTGGCAAATAGAAGGCTATATTAAACATGCAAAACAAAATCAAAATCAGATCGTAAAAGAATATTTAAAGTAAATACAACTTATAGCCGCTTTTCAGAGTATTTGTGGATTTTGTTTTTGACAAATTGCACGAGCTTGGCGTACTGCATTGCACATAATTTATGAACCGGAGCTGAATAGGTGCGGTGTCATAAAGGAAACCATAGACAACAGTTCAATGATAAGCAATGCCAAATCAACAACCTAAATTACAACAACAATAGCAAGGTGTGGGCCTTCTGATAATGATAGCAGTTTACTTATAGCTTGGTCTGCATAAATTAAGTGGTAAATTTTGGATGATTAATGAAAAGTATAGAAAATAATAGTAAAGGCGCGTACAGTGGACACTTGATACTAATAAATTACTCATACACAATGTAAATTAAAATATTTGTATTTGATTTAATTTCAATTTGCACTTGACACCAAAATCTGTTTGCAGTTAATTTGATATTATTGTGATTTTACCGATCGCGCTCCGAAATCGAATTCTGTTTCGTGGTCAATTTGCGATCTACCAAACCGATATAGAGCTTAAGTTGCAGATACAACGGCAACAGCAGCATCAACGACCGAAGACAAGACGCGATAAGAGCAGCTAGAAAGACAGCAACAACGACAACGATAACAACGACGACGACGACGACAACGTCCGCACATGCTGCCTGCTGGGGATAAACTGGAACTGGATTTTTCGGAGTTACGGCAACGGCAACGGCAGCGACAATAACGACGACGACGATGACGGCGACAACGACGCCAGCTGCAGGCAGGCGGCAGACAGCGGCGCGGGCCACTTGTGGCCATATAGAATCACAGAGACGACAGATATCGAGACTCTCAGTATTGCACCACAGACACAGAGCATAAACATCCCAAGCACCATAACCCGTCCAAACGCGAAGCTCTCAATCTGCGCGTGGAAAGAATCGAGAGCAATAGACAGACAGAGAGAGGGAGAGAGCGCGCGGGGCTGAGAGAATGGGAGAGGGAGCACGAGTGGCAGCCCAAAAAAAGCTTTTTCGGGCCATTTGTTTTTCGACCAAAGCGAATTTCCCGCTATAGCCTGTGCCCTTTTTCTCTGAAAGAGTTTTCACATGCGAACACTTTCAACAATCCATTGTATACCCAAGCTTTTAAGCTTACGGACAAGTAACTCCGATAAACACTACGTAAATACGCATTTACATTACCTATGTTTGTAATTTCTGCATTTTAGAGTCCTTTTCTACTCATTATTTTAAAATTTTTCATTGAAAAATTAAGAAATGTTGGGTAAGAATCTCATGAAGTGTAAATCAAGTAATATAAATTACTTAAAAGGAGGTTTTTAAATTCGTAAGAGATTAAAAAATATGTGGTTGAATTTTTATTAATGATCTTTAGAGGAGGTCATTAGTAACTGTTACCTGTAGCTTAAAAAGTGTCAAAACAAAGAAGAAAATTGTGTTTAGTGGAGGGACTAACATACCCTGAAAAAACAATTCATGGCTAGTATTTAAAGCTTTTCGTTAGTTGGCTTGCAAAGGAAAAGGAAAACAGTATTATTTTTTGAGAGCTTTTCATTTGGAAAGATTTCCCGCTATTTACGGTGCTTTGTTGTTCTCTCTTGCTTTTGTACTATCTCTCACTCTTAGTCGCTCTCGCTCTCTGTCTCCCTCTCCCTTCTCTCCCTCTACTATTGCTGCCAGGCTTTCGGAGCGTTTTATATTTTTGTTGTTTACTTTTTGGCGCCACAGTCCGCGAACTCCAACAGGTTGCCACCCACTTTTTGTGGTCGCCCGTTGTTGCTATTGTTGTAGCTGCTGATACACCGAACAAAACAAATGAAAAGCATTTCCAGCAAGACGACCCCTAAAGCAACCGCATACACTTAAACCTACCTATATAAGCCATATAATTTAGTACAAGCACAGAACTGGGCCTAAGGAAATGTATAGAAAAGGAAAACCTAAGCGCCTCTTATGGGTGACCCATCAGCAATTCTCAACTGCTGTTTATATAAGTTGTACAAGTGTTTTCTCTTTATCTCTCCCTCTCCCTCTCTCTCTATCTTTAGCTCAGTTGTTCTTTCCTTTTATTTTGCTTCTTTCTTGGCTTTAGGCATATGTATTTTAAGGTATTTGCTTTTCGCGGCAGACTTACCCAATGCTAAATATAAGCAGGCTAACAACAGGGGCTGATCTCCGGCCCAGGAGCAGGGCCACCCTTCGCCCAGCTCCTTCCCCAAGCGCTCGTTGCGCGTTAAGTGGCAAAGTATTTGTGCGACTTACCTGCAATGAGAGAGGAAAATAAAAGCGGAAAATCAGTTATATTTATAGCAAACAAAACTCAAGATTACAGTCAGCTAAAGGGCGGCCAGGCTCTTGTTAATGTGGGCATGGCTCCGTGAGCTCATTAAATGCGCACAAAAGCTCTGGCGGCTCAAGAGGCAACCCATTAGCATTAATTGAAGCAAAGATGACACGACGCTGAGAAACAACTGTGGGCTGTCGCTGGGCTGTGTGCGTGTTTGTATGAGATGGTGGGGGGCTGTGTGCCAAGCTGCTGTGAAAATTTTACAGCAATGTAAAATCCGCTAAGCAGTTCTTCAAAGTGGATCCAAAACAGAATATAAAACTACCCCATGCATACCGAATATTTTATTTATTTTTAGGTATAATGATCTATGCGATTTCGGTCCTATAAATATATTCAACGCAAGCATCAAGGAATTTCTTATATATTTCAATGAAACATGAAATGCTTACAGATTTCAGAATATACTAATTTAAAAATTGTTTTTCCCTTGCTTATACGGAAATATATTTGTAGTCATAACATACGCTTACCTGGCGTTGCACGGGCCAAGTTTTAAAATTTTAGGCAAAAGTCTTTTACAATTTTCTCGGCCGCTGAAAATTAAAATTTTCCAATTCTTTTTTGACCTCTCCCCATTTTTATCTTTTAGTGGGGTGGAGTTTCCCCAATCGGTGAATCATATTAAAAATGTTTAAATGATCGGATAAAAAAAGAGAAAGTTTGAACATTATCAGTAAACTTTGAGTTTTAAATTTGACATTAATTGTGTCTACAAGGTTCTGTCTTGCTTTCAAAGGAAACTAAGAAACATTTCTTGTTCCTGTATGCCTTCATATTCATCGAGCTGCAGCTGGCGTATGCATTAGGTCAGTAGGTCTGCAGAAGTATTGATGTTTGCTAATTATTATATTTAAAGCAGTTCATTTTGCAGCTCTGAGTGTTTTCAACTTAGCTCTCTCGTCCTTTAAAGCTACCCTCAAATGTATACTATTGTTTCAGCTTTGGCAAAACCAATAACAAACTCGAGTTTTAGTCTACATACAATTTTCTAGCTAAATTGGCTTAACGAAGTTACTTTTGCAACTGATCGAGTGCTGATCAAATTTTGTGCAAATAAATTAAATAAAATAATTTTGTATATATGACAGTATGTGTGTATGAGCTAGCTGTCTGGGCGTGTGTGTGTGTGTGTGAAATATGTTTGGCATGTGAATTCAATTTGCGCACATGACTTTAGCTATTAAATATTTTGGTGCTCATGCTATTAACAGCTCTCATAACCGTCTGGAATATGTATATATATGTAATTAAATTTTCATATTTTGTTGTGCATTTGCGTCTACTGCATTCGGACGCAATGTAATACAATTTACAGCTCGGAACCAAATGTAAATATTACTCATACGCAACGTTGAGCACTATGAATGCGAATGCTTTAGCCGGACAAGGCAAAGAAAGAGGGGTAGTGGGATAGGTCTGTGCTGGGCAACACAATTAGGGCACTGATTATCTAATGGCCCTCCAGCAGAAATTAGTCGAATGCTAATTGCACAACATTTGGAGAACTATATGGGCCGGTAAATGTCCGGACAACTAACTCACCTGGTCAATGCCTGGGTCACTCCATTAGCAATTTTGGATATATGGCTTATAAACTCGTGTGTAATTGGCTTTCAGAGTGTGTTGCACCACAATTTGAATAGCTCACAGGAGTTGCAGCTAGCGGCTTGTGCACTGCTTAAGCGACGTTTAACTTCTGCGGCTGCCACACCAGGCCGCTAGCTGACCAAGCTGGTTTGCGGACTGCCTCAAAACTGGACAGCCATGCACTACTCGATGCTCAGCCAGGGGGGCTTGGCATTACGTGTCACGCACAACCAGCTAAGACAAAGACACGCAAATGGGCCGCCGGCGCCAAAGTCTAAAGACGTCGATTACTTTTAAGCTTGTGATATTAATAAATTAAAAATAGTAACCAGAATCTGCATCTGCATCTAATTAAGAGAACAGGCATTCATGTGCTGGCAACGGGCAACCGAACAGAGTTTTTTTTTTTCCAATTTCACACAAATCAGCGGTAAATGTCAAAACGCATGTTGCACAAATGCGTCAAATGCCAAAGCGGACGAACGCCAATAAATCATCAGCTGCACATGCCGCAGAAAGAGGGAGGGATAGAGACCGATAGAAAGAGATAGAGAGATGGGCGAGTGGCAGGCAGAGCCAAGAGACAGACGCCAATTCGACGTCTTATTGCCGATCGACCTGGCCAAGACTCGATATCAAAGCCGTTGACAGATTTCAGTGCGAACGCTGGAGCCAAAGTAAATAGCTGTTACCGTAAGGCGGATTCCCTGCAAAAAAGAGTGCTAAGCTGATCAACACGACCGAATTATTCCCAGACTGCCCTATTTTCTAAGTAGCATCGTTTTTCGTTTCTTCTAAATTTGCTGTCCGAAATTTGAATGAATTTAGTATAATACAAGTTCTCCTAAGCATCGTCTTCGTAAACGTTTCACTGTCTGTTATGTAATAATAATCGTAAGTATAATTGAAAATAATACGTCATTTGAATTGAATTTATTATTTTTGGGTTCTTCTATTATCGATTTCTTAAACGTTTTACTGGCTAAAAGAACACGACTTAAATTGTTGTTCTCTTAAATTCTAAGTTGATGTAGTTTTAAATTTGTTCGATTCCCTGCTGTGTTTTGGTCGCATGCAAACAACAGCAACTGTGTTATTTCCATCTATGAGGAGTTTACTAACTGAATTTAACTTTAATTTTTTTCTTTTTAGCTGAATGCCATTTATTTCATTTTCTCAACAGAATGTTACATAGTGCTAGACATGTGCAGTGTACGCAATCAAACCACTTTGTGCGCTTAGCGTATACAAAAACTAACAAATTTAATAAAATATTTTGGACAAGACAAGCAATAACAGCAACAACAAACAAAAACAAGAGACACTTTGTATTTCAGTTTTTGGTTGCATTAATTATCGCCTTGCCATGAAATATGCGCGCCACGCATGCATAGATCAACTGGGGTTACGTGTGAAGGGGATGGAAAGGGGGGTGGCAGAGTGACGTAGAGAGTGGGCACTGTGATCAGCGGGCGGCTGTTTGCTTTTTGTGTGCCTCAACTTTTATGGAAACCGAACGCAGTGTGGATGGGTGCAGGGCGCGGGAGGGGGAGCACAATGTTTGAAGCTTTGACTTTAACTGACTGTTTACCTGTGCCAATTAAATTAAACTCAATAAGCAAGCCGATCGGCTAGCGATACAAATTGCGGCAGCGGTGGCAACAACTTTCAACGCTTTTTTGCCTAATGAACCAACGTTGCCATATCGCTCTCTGGCCATCGGTGAAACGTTTGACATTTCCGATCACTGACAGCCTTTGAAAGAAATAATTTTGTTTTATTTTTTTTTATATAGTCTTGAGCGGCCCCAGCTGTCGAGTTTATTGTGCCATGTCCGACCGCCTATCTGCAGGAGTACGGCACGATCTAGATATGTAGTATGCTCACAAAGTAATTACAGGGTATTACACAGTCATGCAAGCTCGACTAGAGCTCTGTGATTTGCTGTGTCTGGATATATATTTCCACATTATAATTGATCAAATATATATTTCTCATTTGTAAGAAAAGGTAAATATATCAGTTGAGCAGCTAGTAAGGCTTTAACACAACAGATTTTAGATACGTTTTTTCTTATTTTCTTATTAAATTAGGCCGCAGCTTTAGGTTTACTGAAAATATCTTGGGACCTCCGTCAAAAAACGGAAGGCGTAAGATGCTTTCTTATGTCTATTCAAATGATTAGTTTGAAAATCCGGAAGTAAATGAAAATATCTAACTGTAAAGCTTTGGCTTCCTCGACTTGCGCCACCTACCGTCAATGCGTGCGGCTTCTAAAAGCTTTTTTCAAAGCAGCACCAATGTGGTGAAAAGCTCTTAACGCGCGCTAAGAGAGAGAGGGAGAGAGCGAGAGAGAAAGAGAGCAGAGTAGTTAGTAGGACGAAGAGAACTTAATACACCTTTAGTTAAGAGCAAATGCTTGGGCTCGACTCTCTGGACATATCAGTCACACACTTTGACACATTGATAAGGATAAGACCTTGGCACGTCCCCTCCAAAAAGGAGCTAAGCCCAGGCACAGCTGCATGAAAAGCCGTCTTAATTGCAGTCATTAAACGGCATTCAACGCTTCAAACTGGCATTATAATATAAATATTAATAAAAATAATTCAATTTCGTCGACCAGAAAATGAAGCCACAAAAATGCCATAAAAGGATAAGACCACAAACAATAAACAGTCATGCGGTTCCTTGAGACATGCGTATGTGTGCATAGGGTGTGTGCGAAAAACTGTTGCAAGTGTCGTGTCATCAACAAGGCTTCCACTCACTCCCCCGCGCCCCCCTTCAGCCCGCTGCTACCCACTGGCATTGTGCAAATATTTGCATATTTAAGTTAGTTACTATTGTTGTTGTTGCTTTCTAGAGCAACCGCAAAACTCATAAGCGCATTTTAGTATCTTGTGCTCTGAGTCCTTTCTGTATGTGCGCTTTTATGAGCGTGTGTGTGTGTGTCTGTGTGTGCACTTATATGCCTGACATACTGCTGTATAAATATATATGTATATATACATTTTCTTATATATGTCCACGTGTTTGTATACTCAGATTGTCTCTGCTTACACGGAGGTCAAGCGTGCGCTTATGAAGTTGACGCCGTCATTCTCGCAGGACAACAAAACGTTTAATTATGTCAGGTGTTAAGATGCCGGTTATCATGTCAAACAATATGCCACAGTTCGTAAACGTTGCCTGTTTTGAAAGCAGCCTTCATGACTCGGGCACCAGACCCCTTCTAAATCCCGGTTTGGTTTACTCTTTACCTTTCCTGCTTACCATCCGTTTGCTGCTTTACTTAGTTAATTAGTAGTGAAAAAATGATTTTTTTCGTTGCGAGGTCTGCTTCACCTGGGTAACAATCAGACAGCCAGTAAAAAGTCCACATGTCCATTGTATAGTCTACACGATTAGTGATAAGATAATAGCTGTGACAAAGAATTTACTTTTCTTACTCTCAAGGCTTTTAATACAGCTACTATATTTCCGACTGATTATACCTAGAAACTATATCTGAGTAAAGGGAATATTCTAGTCGCGCACTTTTAATCAATTTTACTTTGTTACCCGCTTTTTCTCAGGTGGATAATGAGTTCGCTCTCCGCCATTCCGATTCTCTTCCAAGTTAACCCGAGCACATCTAAGCGAATAATAAGCTGCTTTCAGGTGCTGTTAACTAAAGTTTTAGAAGGTTTCGCCCTACCAAAAACTCCTCTTATATTGTTAGCTCGGATATTGCTCTCTTATTCACTCTAATGATTTGGCAATTTACTCTAATTACCAACAAATGCCAGTTTCCCAAAATGTAAGGAATGGACCAAGTTTCAACATGCTACCCTGATGACAGCAAATTTTCCGACTCAAATTAGTTGCACTGTTTCATGTTGACACTGACAATAGGAATGGCAATGACATTTCCCGAGCTCTTTGTGTGGCTTAAGATTTTTCCTGTGCTTGTTTATTTGTTGTTGCAAGTGCAACAGCTGCAGCAGGTAGGTAAAAGCTCGAGACGAGCCATGATTCAACTTTTTGCTGCTTTTCACTAAGCAGTATTTACTTTGAATGCTGTTTTGTGTACAGGAAAATGCAAATGGAAAGAAAATATATATATTCAAGTTGGGGATTAAATGAGAAACTACTTAGGTAATGCTCTACAACAAGTTAAATTGAGAGCCAAAGAAGGAAGACATAGGATACTTTTTAAGCTTAATGTGTAATGATAGTTTGGAGTATACATTTTGTATATATTTAAATAGGCTAGTGAGACATAACAATTAGTAGGATTTTAATTTTAATTTATAGGTGCAAGTCCTGCTATTAACACGCTCCTAGATGCTGTAGGAAAACAGAATTTACTAGCAAGGGGAGTTGACTGTTACTTTTTAAATTTTGTTTTCATTAGTGCCTGGAATTCCTTTACACATTAATTAGTTATAAATAAAGCAAAGGCAAGGGAGCGCGTAAGCCGAGCTGCATTTGTTCTTGGAAGAAGACGGTTCAGGGCACTACCAAACGTTTTTTTCTTTATCTTCCGAGTGCTAGTACAGAGTTTAAAAGAGATAATTAGGAAACTTAGAATTTTGTTTTATCCAAGGCAACAAAAACTAAGAAGTATCATCATTGCTTTCGATATAAATAGAAATAATATATAAAAATAAAATAATAAATAAAAAAGTTACGAATAAATGTATATTAATCCCCTCCGTTCGGTCCGAACTCATCCATCAACTAAACGAACAACTTGCCATCGCTTCATAGGCATGAGTGATAAGGTAACCAGGTAACTACCACTCTGATTATATAATACAACCGCAAGTGAAATTCTATGAATAGTATTCGAAGGAAAACACACGCATGTTTGTGGCTTGCAAATATATGCCGAGAAGTTTTATTAAAGACTTATGTGTTTCTAAGCCCATTTTGGGAAATTTGCTGCAGTTGATTAAATTAAGCCATATATATAATATAATGTTCACAAGACAGTTACAATTGTGGCTTATAATTGCTCAGTGATTCCCATTGTAATTTTAATTTATGTGATTTCAAAGGGTTAAGTTTATGAAAAAAGAGAAGAGTTATTAACGTGTGTTATGAAAATTGAGGTAGCTAACAGGTTGGTTTAAGTTCGGTTCGCGTCAGCGGGAGACTTTCGCTCATTTCAGAGAAAATGAATGAAATGCAATCTCATTTAAAGCGTTTATTTATAAATGTCAAGTGCGGTAAATTCAGCTGCGTACAGATGACAACAGCGGGCCTTAAGAACATGGATGACAACAAACACATCAATCACATTCACAGTTCATTAATAAATAACGGCATAATGTGGATGTATGACAAGGCATTTAACATAGCTTCAAACCCAGGACTGAGCCCGAATGAGTTTCCTGTGAACGTGTCAAGTGACAGCTACTGAAATATTTGTTCTACCAATTTAGCGGTGTCTAGATCTTTAATAATGCCTACAGAGGAACCGTACATCTTTACTTTCAATTGAAAGCTCCAACTTAAGGCTGCGCCTTCGTTAATTCATAAATTAACGGCCCATGAACACCAAAGGATATAACAGCAAACGTATTGTTGTTGGGGCTTTTGTAACATTGACCGGAAACGGAAATGAGACGAGACAACAAAATGTTTGTTAGTTAGCAGTGCCTTAGTGAGATAATGGCGACCCACAGAGCGAAACAGTTGTGCCAATATAACGCTCAACCTGCGAACACGAATTCCGTCTCCGTACTACCTCGCCTAGAGAATTCGAATATTGCGGTGAGTTATGCGGAGTATTACGGTTGAACGTGAGTTACAAAATGCCTTATTGAAATTTAAAGAGGAACACAGTTCTTTTGATCGTCTGGGCTTTTTACTTTTGTTCTTTTAAAAAGGCAATTATAATATTGTCATAAATTATGTAACGCATTGAAGGAGACATTTCCGATCCCTTAAGGTTATATATTTTTGGTCTTTCTGTTGCAGGCAACATATAAGTCGAAACTGGCTAGATCGGACCATTATAGCTGCCATATGAACGTTGGCTCGAATATTAAGTTATTTTTTAAAGCGCTTTTGTTAATCAAGATATCTTGATCTCTACCTCTTTCTCATCAAGATTTCACTGCTATATTGTAGAACTAATTATATAAGAAGCATCGATCAGCAATGAAGTTGAAATCAACCCAAAACCATTATACCGTAATTTTATTAATTTCGGTAACTAAGTTTGTTTGTCAGTATATTTGTTCATTATAAAGATCGTGTCAGATCGTAAATCATATTTTTGTCTGGTTTTTCTCAACATAGACATATAAAAGCTTGGAGTGTACGTAAAGTACGCCAACAGAAGCCTTACGTACGTCTTGAAGTCCATTTTCCATTTCCATTATAGGTAAAAAGCTTATCTCTTCCCTGAGAAATTTCCCGTGTCTTATGCTAATCCATCGCAAGTGTCAATTCGTTCACCCGTATCAAGTCAGTCAGCGATTTAATCGAGCGACCCGTCGATTCCCTGCTGATTGAGCACTTTATTTGGCAAATCTTTCAGCTTCTTATACCCTGTGACCCTTCAAAATGGGTATAAAGGGTATAATGGCTTAGTTCAAATAATTGTGACAGGCAGATGAGGGCTTCTCTAAACTCTAAAGGTATATATGTATATGTCTATCGATTGAACGCGACTATAAAAGCTAGCGACTTTAACTTCTTGGAAATAGATGGCATATCACCGATCTTTTCTGATATCGATAAAAATGGATAAGAACCTCTTTTGTTTTGGGAACATATCGTAAATAATATGAGTTGAGACATTAAATAGGGATCTCGTGGCTGGATACAGGATACCTACCAGTTAGTCATTCCCGACTAAAGAACGCTAAATCGTTTATTTTTGCTTTTTTTTGTCTTTGAAAAAATACCCCCGTAAACCTTAATAAATAATGCATGCGTCTTTTGTATATGTAGATTTTGTCTGAGGGCTTCTGCGGGTTAATGTGCTGTCAATGGCGGCTGGGCCGAGAGTTAAAATGGCGTGCAATTGATTTTGCCACGCCCAATTCAAGCACTTGAAGGCAGGAAGGCAGAAAATAAGCAAAAGCAGCTGCCATGGAAATGGCGCTGTCAACACGCCGAAGATTGGGCTGAGATGTCAGAGATTGCAGCCTCATATAAACCAAGTACACGCTTACTCTTGTCTATACTTTGCCAAGACAAACAGCCGACAAGTGGGCCCAGAGTCTGTAGCGAGAGAGACAAGCTCCGCATCTCCAATTCCAGCTCTATCCCCAGCAGAGACTCTGACTTTGCTTCAAGCATGGACCCATTCAGAGTGATTTAGTGCTTGTGGTCAAGTGGACCTTGATTGACTTGGCCTTGCTAAGAGCTAAACGAAACCAACACACATACACACACACACACACACACAAGAAACAAGCTAAATTAGTTACAAACCAATTAACATAATTTAATTTTGCTAGAACAAATACTAAGAATTTATCTAGTCTATGCAGTTGCTATTGAAATACATTTGCTCTATAGAGATAAATATTTACAATGCATTTCAATGCTTGCTGCCTTCACTATTGTATGAGTATGTTTATTTTCAATCAAATTTAAGTGATTTTTGTTGTTTTTTAATTTATTTTATTTAAAGGAATTAATAAGCTGCCAATTAGAGTCAGCCTCCATATATTGATATAAGCTTCCCAAATAACAATTGTTAAAGTTAATATTCTTAACTTTTCAGGCCATGCAGCTTAGTTCATAATGCGAGGTTAGGAGATTATTGCGTTGATTGTGTGCGTGTCAAAGGCGACCACAGTTATAATTTAGTTAGCCTTGCCACGCCCACACCAGATTACCACCCACTCTATTCAATTCCATTGTAATCGCATGTTTGGCTGCACTAAGTGCAATTGCTTTTGTGATTTGATTTGATTTCTTCGATAAGCTTCACCCGCTGGTAACATGCAAACGACCAAGCAAAACGGGTAACGCGAAAGAAACTGCGAGGAGCTGCTTACTGTGGCGCTTTTAATTATTAAATGCTTGGCTACTGGGCGTGGCAAGCATGTCGGCGAACTTACTCATTATGGATTTAAAGGCGTTGTGGCCGCCGTTGTGAGGCAGTCAAGAAAACTTTTGCCCGCTGCCCGAAAACTTGCTCTTCCACTGCTGTCAATTAAGGATTTGCTGAACGTTTCGGGAATGGATATTCTGACGCCAACGCTTAAGTTGTTGTCAATGACTTTTACTCTTTAACTGGCAGCTGTCTATTCCCTGGTGGCCCACAATTTAGCTTGAAGGAAGCTGGCTGGGGTGGTACAAAGTTATGGGCATTGTACTTGTAGTTGATGCTGTCGCCAAGTCATTAATGGAATGTGGCTTAAGCACAGGATATTCGCATGCCTTTTGGGATGCCTTTTCAAATGCAATTGCTGCATGTCCCTGACATAATTTACAATTTCAATAATATCCAGCGCGTCATCCTTTCCAGCAGGAACACTGCTGAGTCTTAAGACGCAAGCCTTTGCTACAGCATTATTATCGTCATCATCATTATCATCATGGGAGCTGCTGCTGCTTGGGAGGCATGCGCATTTGTCATCATTAAAAATGGATGGAGGCAATGGGCAAGGAGCAAAAATTAGTTTGCGAGTTGCTGTGCGTCCTGAGACCAGGATATTTATGCGTGTGCAGCTACTAGGCCAAAGGCACTTCAAATGTCATGCCTTACCGCCTTTTACTTTTGTTTCATTTTCTGCTGTTGCCGCTGCTCATTATGGCTTAAAAAATGTTAAGCACGTCGACGCCTGTTTTTGCGTGGCAAGCGGAAGTGGGCATGTCCTTCTGCCTTGCCCCACATTCAGACGCGCCACTTGAAACAGGTCGCTTGGGTCCAACCAAGCCAAGTGCCCAGCAGCTACCAAAGCCACTTGATAGTCAACGCTGACATCTCATTATGGTTGTCAGCGCTTTGCCTAGGACCGAGTACGGTGCGTATGTGTAATGTCTGCAGCTTGACTTCCGCCTACCCCCTGCCACCTCCTGTCGCCCTGCCTGTTCTCTCTCTCTCTCTCTCTCTCTCTGAGTTCTTGTTTGCTCATGTGTAAGCAAAAAGGCTACCACGTGAATTATTTTTATGTGCCTTAGAGGACCAATTTTTGGTTGCCTGCTGTGTGTGTGTGCCGTGCGTGTGTGTGTATGCATGTGTGTGTTTGTTAGTGGTCTCAATTTAAATTCATACACATTTTTTTTGGGCCGAAATCTATTTTTATTGGATGCTAAGAAGGCAGCATCAGAAAAGGGCATTGAATTGTGTATAAACAAATTTATTTAATTAGATATCAAAGATATTTATCTAGACGTCCCTTGTCAAAGTAATAATGCCACAGAGCAAATAATCAATGGTTACCAGCCGAATCGGTGCTCTATATTATAAACGAAAGCCAGGCAATAGCTTGATTCTTTTCCAACTTGACACTCAAGCTTTTGACTATCACACACAACTTAGGGGCTGACCAACCTTCACTCTGATGCAATGCAATTGTCGATGTGCTGACAAAATGAGCAACAGCCGCCACAAGTTGTTGGCTGCGATGATCAAACAACAGCAGAAATAGCACTGCAAATTCGCAGTCGTAATTTGCAAGGCACTTGAATTGTAGGAAACCGCATGTCCAGGACACTGGCAAACCGCCCACTTTCGATTGCCTGCGCATAATGCAGAGCAACCACAATGACAACGACTGGAAAAACAGCAGCGGCAACAATTGCTAGCCAATTGTATGGCTGGCTGGCATGATGCACAATGGTGTCCTGGCAGCGCCTGTCTGCGCTGTGTTATCCTGGCAATGCCGGCGTGTGCGTTTCCTTCGTCTCAATTTTTAATCCCGCTGCATTGTCAGGAGCAAAGTGGAGCCCGGATTTATGCTTCGTCAGCTGCAAAAAGGTGAGCGGATGCCAAGTCCACAATCCGATTCGTATTCCGATTTACATTTTCTTCCCCAACAGCAGCTCTCGACGCAGACACAAATCAATATTTGCTTAAGCCATTCAAAGGTCATTTGCAGACGCTTCGACACACTATACGTAAGTGCTAGGTGTAATATGAAAATTGTCTAAATTGAATTAGATTCCAGATGATGGCTATATATTACAGTATCCGCAGGGAGCACAGTGCAAAGTATTTTTTTTAGGAACTGGCACAGGTAACAAGGAGTTTTTATATTATTGCCATCATTGTTATATTGAATATTGCTCTTTTTTTTTTAGAAAATTGCAGCCCGCGCAAATTTGCAACCTGCGAGCCAGCAACCGTGGACTTAGGGCTAATCTGAAACCTTAAAGGGGTAAGTTAAATTTGATGGTTGGGTAAAAAGGAAATATGTAAGAGGGAAGAAATGAAAAACCGCTTTGTTACTTAAGAATAAAAAAAACACAGTTTTTTATGCTTAGTCCTTTGGTAACTTTAAAGTTGCTCTTGTTTTAATATTATAATATAAAAATGAGACTCACGTGTAGCATGATATGACTCACTCATAAATAATTCTCTTACGCTTTCCCATTTTATTCCAGGTATGCGTATTGGAGAGCTTGGCATGCAATAAAAAAGTTTGACAAGGGACAAGCTGTAAAACTGTTGCACTACACATCTGACAGCCGCCGCAGACAGAAGTTTTTACTTAATCCCAGAGTTCCACTTGCTCCTCGCATCTATAAAATCTCGACCACTTTGTTTTATGAGCTGAATAGCCCCAACAATTTGTCTAATAATGCACTTAAAAATCATTGCCGTTAATAGCTGTAAAGTGTGTGTTAAAGAGCTGCCACAAACTTGGCGCCCGAACAGGGACCTCCAATTGCGAGCAAGCCACAAAATATATATAAAAGTGGCTTTAAGCTCAAAGGACCCGTTGATTCGACCATGGAAAGAAAGGTAGCATACTCAGTTGAAGATGCTGGCTGGATGCTAGTTTTAATTACCAGCTGTGAGTACCTTTGAAAGTACTCTCTCAACTTGAAACCCCTCGCAAGCTGTGCCCCTTGAAATTCTTGTCTCCCCATATATGTATGCATGTGTGTATGTCATCTCGCTTTACAGCACTCGCTTTGTGCAATACAGTCAACATTAAATATTTAAGTTGCATATTAAAAATGCTGACAAATTTTATCATACACATATTTTGCATATATAATGGAATGCACGTGCCTGCCATTTTCGGTGAAAAAAAAACTTTAAGTTAATTTTCATCGTCATTATTATTGCAATGTTTGCATGTAACGCATGGTGAATTATTGAAAAATTCGCAAGCATTTCAAATGTAATTTGACCAGTTAATATTCTGAAACCAGGCTGAGGGGCTGCTTGATTATTTGTGCTTACCCCTTTTGAGGCCTGTTGAGTCAGTCAGAGACCAGAAGCAATCATGACCAAATGAAATCACTGAAGCGTCCTGCAACAGCATGAGCCTTGAACAAGTACCCTGGTTGCCCAGTCGGCCGATTAAAAGCAAATAAAATCGGGCAACAAAATATACCATAAGGGTTGGGAAGCGAAAATCAAGTTTGTGAGTTGTGTTTGGGTTAAAGGGCTCGATGGGCTCTACTTTTACTGGGGCGGGCACAAGCGTAGAATCTGTGTTCTCTCTTTTGGCCGTTACCAAAGCGAATCTGACAGTCAAAAACAACAACAAACAATAATAATAATATTAATAATAATAATAAAAGAAGAGAACTGCAAATCGTTGCATGATTGACGTAGACTATTTACAACGATTAAGATGTTCTGCGTGTTGTAAATAAACTTTCAAATATTTCAAGTCAACTTCGTATTATTGTGCAGTCTTGTGCAATCTTAAAGTGCTTATATGAGCATTTATTCTATAAAAAATAAAATTTTAGCTAATCCAAATATTTTGTAATAAAGTGTTGTCACATCGTTAGTATTGAAAGTTAAATATGGACTTTCTGAGCTATTATACACTTATTCTTTTTGCCTTCAAGTGTTGTATTGATGTCAAATATTATGATACATCACAGAATCGACTAAAATCGGTGTTCATACAGCTTATTACTCGTATAAAGACCTGTATTAGATTTTTTGATGTTTTAAGACCCATCTTAAGCAAGCGCCAATCAATACCGACGCAGTTTTAAGCACCCGCATGGCAGGACAATTTCTCTATTTGTATACATTTTTAATGGAATTATAAAGTTTTAAATAGTTTGCGATTTCTTGGGAACTTTGTTGTGAAGCAAATAAAAGTTATACCAAACTAGAAAAAAGATTACAAAACTCAGCCAACACCCAGCAGATCTCAATTGATGTGAACTAATCTGACAGGGTTTCAAAAAGTTGCTTAATCGCTTCATCGGTCAGTTGCTGATGCTGGTTGATTACCCACATGTCGTTAGGGTGGTGTAACCCACATAGATAGGAGGATTACAGCACCTGGTTGACATAGAAAAACGAATGAAAATCAATTCTTAAACGTATTTATGATATAGCTTGAATGTCGTAACTATAAATAAACACAGAGAAGTGTAAATAAATAAAAATAAAATAAATATATAAGTAACTGAGTGCAGTGAACAATAAAAGTGACTTCAACTATTGTTGTGTGTAAGTGTGTGTGTTTCGTTGTGTATGTGTGTGTGTGGCTTTGTGTGATAACAGCTGAAATACAAAGTAACTAAGGCACACACACATGATTCTCACATACATACAAGAAAAGCAATAGCCAAAAGGCAAAGCAGAGCCACAACTCAGCCTCTCATTGATAACATCTACAGAAAAGTTTGTCGGCATGTCTCAACAGGATCTGCTGCTGCTGCTGCTCTCCCGCTCTCTTGCCATGTCTGTCTCTTTCTTGCGCACGTGATTCTGATGGCCCGCTAAGTGAGCTCGTCTCTCGCTGTGGCCATAAACTTTTAAAGTTCGCAATTCAATTTCAATTTGCGCAACGAACGTGTGCAGCGCCCGTTTCGGCAAGGGGCATGGGGGCAAGTGGTTGCATATACATATGTATGTATATATGTGCAATACATATGTACAAATAACGTACAAATAGTAATAATA
Organism: Drosophila montana; assembly: GCF_035044405.1. NCBI lineage: Eukaryota > Metazoa > Arthropoda > Insecta > Diptera > Drosophilidae > Drosophila > Drosophila montana. The sequence goes on from NW_026996881.1 coordinate 745,722, forward strand.
ATAATAGTAGCAACTGTGGCAGCTGCGGGATTTGCCATGGCAAATCAAGTTTCAAAACATGTACTCAGAGTGCAGGTCCTGTTGTGGCCGTAGGGAAGAACGGCGGGGGGTTACGGATGATATCAGTTATAGAAATTGCTTGGCTTGGGCAGCGCCATCAAAACCGTTGGCCAACGCATAAATTTGATTTGTGTTGCACATAAAAATGAAAATAGCGCTAAAAAGAAATAGCTGACACAAACAAGGAAAATTTTACTACGGGGCAACGGATCTGCGATGTCTGAAGGTTTTTATCTATCTAAGCAAAGCAAGTAATTACATACTTATTGAGTTTGTATGCATTAGAGAGAAGCGTCACATCCACACGAATGGATTTTCATGGCGTTGATTATTTTAGCGAAAATGTTAGTAAGCGTGCTCTAGTCGGGAGTGCTCGACTAGAAGATTCACTATTAACACTATCCTACTCTTGGATGAAGCAAGTCCGATAGACATACATATATGCTTTTTATGTGTGGGAAAGTGATTTCTACAAAATGAAGCAAAAAATGTGGACCGTGCAAAGTCGGGGAATATTTGCTTGTTTATTACAAAAGGTGTTATAATTTTAAGTAAAGTTCTGGTAAAACTTAAAAGCTTACCAAAGCTAAGCATAAAGTATTTTTCGTCCATTTCAATTAGCTGATTTTTATCAGCTTACAACAGCTACGAAAAAAGGCAATAACATACCGAAGCACTGCAGTAAGCTAGCCAAGTAGATGCCTCGGACCCCGCCCAACCGCTTCACTTCGGTCTTCAGTCTTGCGTGTGCGGCGACGATATCGTTTATTGGTGGCTGCTAAGGCGACACACCCTTCAATAAATCAAACCTTAACCAAACCAAAATCAATGAAACAAAAAAAGACGTGTAATCAGGTGAGCATGTTGAAGTCAAAAGAACCCGAGTATAATGTATCCCTTAAACATTTAATTTTATGTTTTTTGGGATGGTTAGAAAATGATTGGTGAGCTTTGGCTATGAAAATGTTGTTGTTCAGAAAATTGATTTACATTTTATAGCACCAATCGATAGCTAAGATGCAATACTGCTATCGGGTATATCGACTTAAGTGTCATAAGAATGTTGTACTTCTTCGTTGAGTCGAAGCGTTTTTCGTGTAACTCTTCCTTACCCGGCAGCCTCGGGCGATTGTAGGTACAAAGTTGCTGCAAGTTGCACGAGCTGCTTGATAAAACTTGTCGCATAGCAAGGCAAGAGTGGCCGCAGGCAACAAATTATGCATAATGGAAATGCGATTTACAATCAGGCCAAAAAGGCGCAGACTGAGAGTTCTGGCAGGGGTCCGGTGATAAGCGAGCCAAGCAAAGCTTTGGCAAACGCGTTTATCAACTGCTCGAAAACTGTTGCTCGGCCAACAGCGAAAAGCAATGTTCTCAAAGGAATTCAAAGTAACTGGTAATATTGGCGCCACTTTCCTTTATGCGTGCGCCTTCCTTCCTGCTCGCTTTGCCAGCTTGCCTCGGGAACGCGAAAATTTAATAAACACAGCAGCAAAAACTTTGCTGAGTGCTAAGCAAGGCTGGCCATTGTGTTGGCCACGCCCCACTTTGGTGTGGCAGGGGGACGCACATCTGCACTACCCGATGTAGGTTAGCGTTAGGTTTTCCTTGACGGACTCTCGACGGGCTTGCCAATGCATTTAAGTATTGCTTTGCCAAAAAGTATAATAAAGAATTCTTAACTTTAAATTGATATTTTTATTTACGCGCCCGCACTTAGAATGACGCGGTCGGGGCAAGACAACATACGCCAGGTGCCTAATGAACGGCAACAATTTCGCCACGTAGCTTCAGGGCGCTCACAAAAGCTATAAAAAGAAAAGTTGCCTATAAAAAATATCATCTGCTGTGTTATTGTTTTTGTCTGCCTTATCCGTTTTTTTCGGATTTTGTATACCCTGCGCACATTTTAATGGGTAAAAGGGTATAATGGTTCAGTGAAAGTGTTTGTAACAAACAGAATGAAATATATACAACCCGATAAGGTACATTTATATTTGATCGGCATCAACAGAAGAGTCGATAAAATCGATATTGAAACCTTGTTTTTTGGACATATCTTGTATCCCAATAGAGCTGAATATATTAAATTTGGTATGTAGAATTTCTTATAGTATACACAGATCTAAAACACTTTTTGGATAACTCCTTCGTGTCGCAAATAATAATAATATTCAATTTTGGACGCTTGACGCGGGTTCAGGGTATCTCTAATTCGGGCTCTCTCGACTGGAGCATTCTTACTTGTTTTCTTTTAAAATGGTCATTTCTTTTCGGAGCGACGTAGGCAGCGCCTCAACTTACGCATAAAAGTCACCGATGATTGCCATAATAATTTATCAGGGAAGCTGCCAACGTGCCACCCCATTTGGCAGCAATGAGAAAGTGTTTGGTAAATTGATAAAATATTGCTGATGCCGACAGCAGATGTATGAAGTATGCAATTCGCGCATGATTGATGGTGCAAATACTACTCCTTCATTGGCCTTCGAATTTAATTAGGTCGAGTAGCAATGTCGCATTACGGTGATGAAAGGGCATTTTCGCTACTTAATGTAGCTAAAATGTATTAAATGCGAATGTATTTAATGTAGTTCGGATATGATTTGTGTTCTTAATCTAAATATATTCTAAATATAATCTATGAATGTATTTTTATCATGTTTTTAATACTTGATGATAATGTAGTAATATCTGATTATGATGAATAGTCATGTGTGGGCGCCCCACTTTGCAAATAACTAATGCGTTTACATATGTATAAGCATATACTATGTAATTAACAAACGCAAATATTTTTTCATGATATCTACATGTGTGTACAAGTTAGACAGAGGAAAGAAAATACACAAAATAACGTAAATTAAACAGACAAAATTACTTGACACAATTAAAAAAAAGAGGTATACACTTCTTAACTAAAAACTATATAGCTCAAAAGCCTAAATAATATGATAAGGTCGATTGACATACATTTGTCGAAGTCTACTTTCTATTTTCTATTTTAAAAAATTGCAGTGCATGTAAACGAGGTTATTTTTGAGTGCACATCACAAGAAGCTTGAGATACGTTTGTTGAGTATCTGTACTTTATTGCTACCCATACAATTATTCAGGAAAATCCCCAAATTTATTTGTGGTTCTTAAAGTCTATTTTATTCCATAATTTAATGCCGGCTGAAAGAGGCAGTTTATCACAATTTATAAAAATATTGTGCGCGGTGGTGCGTCCAAGTTTGTTTGCTTGCCAAAATTATAACGAAAAATTATTTTTCACTAGGATTGTCCGTTAGCAGACTTTTCACAGTATTATATATTTTGAAAGAGACTTGAAGAGCAGCAAAATAGTGAAATAACTTGTACTATTTACCTCAAAATTTTTATATTGAACCGGCCAAAGGTTCCATGAAATCGATGAAAAAAGTGAGCTTATAAAGTTTATTGTGGTTAACAGTATAGAAATGTAAACAAGCCTAGTACAATAATGTATTAAAATAACAATCAGCTTGATTTAAATAAAAAAATATAAATAAATGTGAGGCCTGAGTTTCAATTTCCATGTAGAGAATATTAAAAGGCTATTAAGTATATAAATTATTTAAACTTTCATAGAATAGCTGCCTATACAACAATGTATGCCAATATAAAATAAATATTCCTCTTTAATCTGGTATCATATGAATATGACAGAGTAGACCAACTCGAACTGCCCGTGAGCTGGTAAGTTGTCTGCCCCTCGCCTTTTGTTGATTCGATTGTTGAAATGTAAACAATTTTTTTGTTTCCTGTGAATCGATGGGAAAACAGAACCCACACACACACACACAAATATACGCAGAACAGATATTCGCACGTCAATCGAGCTGCTTTTTAAATTAAATTTTTTTCGTTGTTGGCCTTTTTTGATTGCGTCAAATAAACAACAACAAGTTTTGGATATCGCGAGAAATTCATGTGGGGAGTGTTTCAACTGTTTCTGTTTCTGTTGCCGTTCCGTTCGATCAATATCGGGCTGATGCAGACAATAAAATAAATATGATACTACCGATAGATAGGCGTACTAACAAATATTCAGTGGGGAAGGCGATTGAAACAACTTTCACTTTCCACGGTTGGCCGTTTCGCTTTTATTGTGGCGGCGTTGCGGGCAACTGTGTTGGCTTTGGGTTTCAATTTCCCTTGATTGAAGTTTCCATTGCGGCTCAAATGACCTGCCAAGCTTATGGAGTTGTATCGCCGAAATGGAGCGTACCCAATTTAATTGAATGCAGCTACCTAGCTTAGGGACGTGTGAGCAAAGTAAAATGGTTTTATTTAGTTTTTAAGCTCGTTTCATTGGATGCTTTAAGTTCGTCTGTCTAAATTACGCATTACGCTTAATGCTCTTTTCGGCTGCTGCCAAAAATTGTAGACTTAATTTGATAAGAAGAGTTTTAACCGAAATTTATTTACATTTAGCTTGTTATGCCGTGACTTATAAACTTTTAATTGAATTGTGAGCCGTAACTAAAACTGTAAAATTCGTTGCCCTCAATCCTTTTACAAAATGAAACGCTACAACATTGTCGCCGAATGCAGGCGCCATTTCGGCAAGCTAACGACTTCCCGTTATGGGAACATTTCAATTTCCTGTGTCCTGTGTGAAAAATTAATACAAAATTCGGAACAAATTGCCAAAAGTCGAGCGAGTCGAGTAGAGCAGCCTTGCCAATTGACAACAGTCAGGAAGTAAAGGATGCTGCGATGTCAGACTGCTGCCATGGCTGTCTGGTGTGGGTGGCGTTTGGGTTGGTCTGGATTGTTGGTGTGTCTCTCTGCAGCTGATATAAAAACATTTCTACCAAAATATGCCCGCAAACCTCAACAACATTTCGACAACGGCAGCCCATCAAAAACTTGCATCTGGCTGCGGGGGAGTAGACGACAATACACTTTTCCCCACAGCATAATAATGGATGTGTGTGTGTGTGTGTGTGGCAGAGATGGGCCGAGTAGAAAATGTGTGCGGTTGTGCACTGTGTCTGGCATTTAGCAGCATAGCTGAAAATCAACGTAGCCGCCAATAAGAAGGGCAAATGACAACAGCAACAACATTGACATCATGTTAGAGCAGCAGCGCGAATAGGCCTCGAGGTTGAGAAATTTGTATCAGTTTGTTTTCGCATTGCCGCTGGAGTCACAATTTAAATTTATAAGCCCTAAAACTGCCAAACAAAAGTTCTGATGCTCATTGTTCGCAACGCCCAGTTGCCATAAATTAAATGGCCATTCAATAAAAGCCAAATCAATTTGAGCGTGAAATCGATTTTCGCTTTCTCTCCTTTTGTGCCAGCCCAGTTCTGCCTTGCCTTTACCCAATCAATAAATTCCCGAGCATTTATCGAGGTTCTGCCTTCTCTGCAACAGGTTTTTGTCGTTTGTGAAGATGGCGGCGGCCAGCAAACGGCTACTAAATCTACGATACGCTGCCTGCCACACTGCGCGCCATGGTGATGCCTGCCATGCAACAAAATGGTTTTTCAATCGCCACACTTCCTGATTAATGGAAAGCCAACAGCACCAGTACCACCTCATACTACCTGAAGCTGAAAAAAACAAAAACAACACGATAGAACAGTGCGATTTGCAAACAAACTGAAATTGTGTCTGGACTTCGATTAACAAGCGTTCTGAGAGTGCTCTAGAAACACTTGCAAAGTGCGAGTTGTTGTTTTAGAAGGCGAGCCTGTTCGTATTCATTTGAATGTTAATTGTTGTAGATTTTTTTATACTTGGCTCTCCAAGTCCTATCTGTCCTTCTACCGACCGTGTTCAAGCAATCGATATACATATGTAGCTGTACATATCCGAATCAGACTAAGAGTCCACGCTCAGCACATATAGGAAAAACTGTGATTTAATTGGAGATTACCCATGTGAATTGGATTAATTAATCTATTGCGTATATGGCATCCTACGTTGGACGCCAACATGCATATATTATATAAGTATTCTTATTTACCCGAGTTGATATATTTATTTATATCTTTCTGAGCGTATTTTTAATGAAAAAAACGTCAGTATAGGGATAATCATATTATAAAATTTGCAATTTCCCGAATATTTGCAGGAGTATTTAATAAAAACCCTGCTCCATTTGCTTTAATTAAATTTATTGTAATTTTTTTTTCAAACATTCATCATTTATCAATGAACCCGCTTTCATGAATTTTAATTTTGTTTCTTACTGCCTTACAATTTACCAGGTTTACTCAAGGCCAACGTAGTTCTGTTATGATGTAATGTCTCCAGCCCAGATATGTTTGCAGTTCTTGCTTGTCATTATTTTTAATTTGCGCATCTATGACAACGAGCGACAACAAGACCAGGCTTGTCAAACCGGACAACTGTTTAGACACTGGGGCAGACACGGCCAGACAGCACCTAGGCAGTTGAAAATTGTTGACCGCCTTTCCACATCTGGCGTTGACAACACAATTTCCGGCCAACTGCAAAGTGCACACGGAAAGTGTTCGTGGGGCTGGAAACGGTCTGAATACCATTGTCGGGCTGAAAACACACCGAGCTGTACTCGTTTGTGTTTCCCGTAGCTGTCGTTGGTCGCCCGCCTCTTTCCCGCTGCCCAGCTTTGTTTCAACTTCCGTAGCGGGCACTTATTGCGTATACAGAAATCAGCAATTAAAGATTAAAAGAGCCAGAAGCTTGTACCCGAAAACTTAACGGCTGGGCTTGCCAAGGCTTATTAATAAAGCTCTAGTGGGGCACATGTTGCAGCTGTTGGTGCAACTGGAACGGGTAATGCTTAGAGACTGTTATGCTTTGCTTTTGGTGCAATTTTAATTGCATTATTCCTGTGGAGACTGCAGCCCTGTTGCGTCTTGACACACAAGTTTTAATTGATGTCACAGCTGATGCACTTTACGTCCAGCCAGGACTCTGGCCCGGATGCGAAGGCAGGACCTTAAGTCTTCTGTAACTTGGCAATTTATCATTGCTTGCTTTGCCTTGCTTTTCGCCAGGCACATCCTTTGGGCCCTTGTTGCCGTAGGACAACAATGGCAGCCATTCTCCCATTGGACTGCGCTTCCATAAACTTTAAATGACATTTTAAATGACATCATTAAAAAGCGTTAAGTGCTAGGTAGCTGCTGACCGGCTCTTATTTACCGATTCGCATACATTATATATGTATGTTGAATCATTAATATTCCAGTGTTTTCGCCGCTTTCAATTATTGGCCGCAATTTCCATTATTGCATATTAATTAAGTATGTTCAATTGCGCATTGATGTGTCACGGTAGGACGTGGCGTGAATTAAGCATAAGCATTCCACATGAAAGTATCAAATTGAAACGATTTGTCGCAGATTTTAAACAAAAACACATGCGGATACACGCACAAACAAGATTCGTACACCCACGCAAATTCGCTTAAGTCAGCGGAATTTGACAGGGATGCGACTCCTGGGAGAGTCGACTTCCTAACTTGCGTGCCGTATCAAATCAAACACAATCCAAGTTATCTTTTAGGCATATCACTTGCCAGAAGAGCTGAATTTGGGTGGGGCATTTTTTTTTTGGCACGCATTGGCGCGTGAAATTTCTGATTCTGTTTTGTTTCGTTACAGATTTGGCTGCTTGAGCACGATGGAGATAAAATTGCAATTAAATTTGCTTTTCTTTGTATACTTTTCGTTTATTTATTGAAACCAACCACGAATATGTACGTACCAGCCCGCATAATATAGATAGAACCTAATTAAAATCAGTTGCCAGCAAAATAATAATAATAACTAAAAATCTATTGTGTTAACTACTTAAAAAAATATTTATTTATAGGTGCATTTAAATGAATTGTTTCAACAATACCTTTTCATCATTGCAACAAACAATGAATCTCAATTGTTTGGCGGGAGACAGGTTTCAAATGCATTGGCAGACCATGCTATTGACTCTTTGTATCAAGTATCGCCGGACATCCGATAATTAAAATACCAAATGAGTACTAAATAACATAGGGTGGCATTTTTGACATCATCAGCGCTACGACACTTTACCCAAAGGCTGCTACTGGATCAAATAACTTTATACAGCGCCTATAAACTTTTGTCTTTGACTTGACACGTGCGGGTATGTAATGTGGGGAAGTCAACCACCGAATTGCTGGCGTTTGGTGACTTAGTTGTTAATTTCTTTATATTAGAATTTTACTTTTAATACCTGCCACCATTCCTCCGAATTTTTAAAGGTGGACAGAGATGGCCGCACCCGACGGCAACGATCCTTCTTATTGTTTTATGTGGACAAAGTACAAATATGAGTAAAAATAAAGTAAACAGTGCACACCTACACATTTCAGACTAGGGCCAATGTCAATCGACGACCTTGCCCACAATGTCAGTTCGATCCACACACACACATGTATAGAGCTTCGCATGAAGATTGAGACAAAGGAAAATATGACACTGACATTCGCCACATAGAGAGACAAAAAGACCAATTTGACACGAAAGATTCTTTAAATCCAGCGGCTGTGGACGTAACATATGAGGTGTTTTTTTCAATGTTTGGCCACCAGACACTTGTTGACCTTAGTCCAATATTTTGCGATGGCGACGTTGTCGAAAGGATTTCTGTGTGTTGATTTTGCAATGCCGAGAATACTCACCGATTGTGTAGGTGGCGCCGTCCACCGTAAATGTGGCCGCTTTGCACTTGTTGAAAAAGCGCGAGGCGAAGTCCAGTGCAGAGTTTTTCAAGCTCGAGGATACGCGTCGTATTGGTGAATCCGGGCAGGATGTGGCTGCCATTGGCTGCGGTGGCATTGATTGCTCCATAGCTACCGCACTGCTAGTTACCGTGTTGTCGCCGCTCAACCGTGCAGTTAGAACAGATGTGGCTAAGGGTGGTGCAACAGCTGTAATTGGAGTTGCTGCTACTGCGGCAGCTGCTGCAGCTGAGGTCACCGGCGTGGCAGAACCGGGCGCCAAACGGCGTGGTGCACTCGACAGATTAGACATGTTGAACGCGCGTTGGGTTTTGCTTTATGCTTGCCTGCGCACTTTCCAATCACTTCCTGATTATGGCACACATTCTGCCAGGTTTGGTAAGTTTGTTAGGCACACAACCTCTGCGTATTAAATTTGGCCATTAGAACATGACCCAAAAGTAAGCCAACCCCTGCCAACTTGATGCAATTAAGCTCGCCAAATTGACAGGCTGACAAAGTTTACTTATCACGAGCGTGGCTTCTTAGATTTTCCAAAAACTCTTTAAATTTTGAATCATATAGTTTCAAAGTTTGTAGATATCGTACAATATTTTTGTGCTCAAATTAATTGAAAAATGTTGCTTAATTTTAGTAAAACAAAATTTTCATTTTGGAATTTAACATTTTCGTTATTAATTGATGTCGCGTTTCAGAATAAAATACTTAAATACTAATACTAATTCAGATTCATTTAAGATATTTAATGATGCAGGATAAGCAAAATGTAATTAAATTAATTTATATAAAAAATTCTCAATTCTCCTTTTTTTTTTGGTCTCTAGAGTTTCATAACCCTTTAGGAGCTAGAAAAATCATGTAGTCTTTCGTTAGAGCCAGTGATAGGTTATTTCACTTTTTGGATATCTCCCCTTGTTTCATATCAAACTTGGAAAAATAATAAGCACACCTTTTTGTTTATATTATATTATATTATATTGGTTTTTTTACACATTAATAATGGGTTCAAGCTGTCAAAGAGTAATAATTCCATGTGTTAAAATTATTTCAACTTTGTTAATCCTTCTTGTTAATGTTAAATCCACCCTCTTTCTCTGTTTTATTTACTTCAATTTTAATTTACTGCAGGAAAATTGAGGAATAATTGAAATTACAAAAACCTCCAGCCGAAGCCCGTAAAATATACCACACATGAAGAGCTCATTTTGTAGATGATAATGATGATGATTGCGTTCAATAAAATCATTATTATCCGAACTCACAGACCAGGTGACGGGGCTGCGAGTCAGAGCTGCAAGGGCCAGGGGAGCCGCAAGTGATTTTAGTCAACTGTTGGAAATACTAGAGCTGGTGTTGTCCTGGCATATGCCTCACTCTAAAATGCGACGAATTAAAGTAAATTGCTTGGAAATAAGCGGCGCACGCATACAAAGAGCGAAATATTATACAAACAGACAGAGAGTCAGACAGATAGACATTCACAGACAACCACAGCTGGATAACACAGAAAATGAGTGGCTTTTGGTGGCTGATTGTTCAAATATCTGTTGTTGCTGTTGTGGTTGCCTATCGCCAGCGTATTGTGATAATGACATTCAAATGTATACATTAAGGTCTGCCATAGCCTGGGCATGAGTTTGGTTGGGAATGTGGCATTGGTGGGCGATTTGTTTCGCCCAGTGTTCTTATCGTGCTGCGGAAGGCGTCAAAAATTGCCACATAAAAATGTTAAAATGCCGCAAATGTTTTGGAAAAGACAATAAAAATAAATGTGCGTGAGAAGCTACAGAGCCAGCCGCAGGGCACCAAACAGCTTCCAACTTGATAAATGCCTTATTGCGTATAAGTCGTCTTATGCAAAGATTTTGATATATTTTTAAGTAAATTTAAAATGTATTCTAAAAACCACTAAGAGTCGGTACCAATTGTAGGCAGCTAGAGTCTTATTTAATACTATATATAGTATTATTCAGTTTTAAGCGATGTGGCCAAAAAAGGCTAGAGGATAATTTGACATTATTAACTCAAATTAATGAAAAGCCAATTCTGAATATTCAAATATTAACAGCTAACTATTTCTTGAAGTGCATTTATTACTGTATATACTTTATTTGTGTATATTAAATACGGTTCATCAAAAGTGTTGCCTACGTTTGGGCGTTTCCCAAGAAAACTAAATTTAGCTTCGTATGAAAGAGACAGCCGTCAAGAGTTTATGCATTGAATGCGTGGAATTCCGCATTCTTTACATCTACTCATTCAGCGTTTTTTTTCTTTTTTTTTGCTGTCTATTTTATTTATTAAGAAAAATATTTAGACAGTTTCACGTTTCACATTCCCCCTACATGTCTCGTCTATCGTGTCCCACACTGTTGTGTCCTTATCCGTCTATATGTCTATAACTGTCTGCAGTTGTCGTGCAACTTGTCGCTACTTTTCATATGAACGTATCCTGGGCGTGGGAGTTTTAACACCTTGTTGCCGTAGAGCTGGGACTGTGTGACGATACGGTAAAGGAGCACGCAAAAAAATGTAAGGCGAAGCCATTATGGATTTTTTTGTTTTTTGTTTTTTGTTGCTGGGCTTGTTGCTGCCTTTGTGTGCTGAGCATTGGCCCACTCTTTTCGTGTTAAGTGTATTATAATAAGTTTTAGTTGGGCGCGTTGTTGCTCAAACGTTTAGCTCGAGAAATTTCGCAGTGTTGCGTTTGGCTTTCGCTTCGGCTAAGCTCGCTTTTCCTTAGGGCTTTTCGTGCCCCTGCGCTCCTACTCATTGCGCAATTCTAATTAATACCTTTGGGCGCTTATGGTGGGTGGGTGGGCGTGTGTGTGTGTGTGTATGTGTGTATGCTCATGTTTACAGATAAATTGCAAAGCTCAGTGGCTTGGATAAGCAATCCGGCTTTAATTTGGTAAATTTATTCTTAAATATTTAGGTCGCACATTCTCAGCGCACAAGGTCACGGCTTGCCAGCAATCGGAGCTGACAAAATACGGCGCAACGCATTAAATAACCAAAAAAGAGAGTGTTCTGGTCGGGAGTGCCAGACTAGAAGATACCCGAGATGCCGTCACAAACAATCGCGTTTCCTTTTATACACACACACGCACAACTATGCGACCTTCAAGCTGCGCACTTTATGCGGCGTTTCCGTGTCTCCTTCCGCCAACCCCCAAAAAAAAAACAAAAAATTTATAAATTAATAACTGCGGCGTTCTTTGTGCTGTGTTTATAAACATTTTTTTAATTTAGCAGGGAATGTGGGACGGTACTCAAAACTACTGTCTTTAGAAGCTACGACTCAAGTTTCAAGTGTATAGCTCTTCTAGTTCGCAAGAATAACGCTTTCATACGTCTGTCCGTCTGACAGAGAGACAAAGAGACATATATTGCAAGATCGTCTCGGCTGTAGATACAGACCAAGAGCATGGCTTCCTTCTGGCGTCGAAGAAGCCTCTTTCCGTCTGTTACGTACAATGTATATGTACAAGCCTCTTGCTTACCAATTTTCAATGGGTACAGGGTATAGCTTTGCCTTTGATTTACGTTGAAAATAATCAACTCAGTTGGAAACATTGCCCGGTCGCCTAACAGATACCCGGGCAGAAGTCTGTCAAAACAAAATCGCTGACTGAAGAACTGAAGCAGCAGAAATAGTAACAACAGCAGGAGCAGATTTTAGCCAATGGACAAGGGTTAGGCAAAGGCAAATTGCAAATTTTCGTTTAGGCCAGGCAACTTGTCTGTCTGTGCAGCCAAGAACACCTACATACATAAATATATAAATGTATCTATATAAATAAAAATTGGCGGCTTACGAACATAAAGTTTGGGTATATTTTGCAGCTTAAGTGTTGGAAACAAACAACAACAACAATTGCCTGCTCACTTCTCAAAGCCTCTGCTTGTGGATATTGCACTAAACAACCAAACATGGTAAAGCATCAATTTAATTTTCCAACGAATTGAATGAAAATAACGAGAAATTTTTGTCAGAAAGTTAGAGTTTGAGCTATGAATATAAACTGTCGAGGCCCAATGTTTATTAATCTGGGCTAAAAAATCAATATATATCGATGTCGGCCAAACCGAGGAGTTATCAAACAAAAATTTGTTATCAGCCTTTGGTAACAATTATACATGATTGTGTTTTTAGCTATAATAGTCTCGACAATCATAAAAAGAGATATACAAATATGGCTAGATAGAATCGACTGCAGCAGCTGATTAAGAAATTGTATAATTAGATATGTTTCGAAATGATAATATTGTATTTAGAGCCAAAGCATGCAATTCTGCAGACTAGTGTAATTTTTGATTTTTTTTTTAATACGACTACCGCTGCGCCCGCCTCCTGAAAAAGGTCGTCCGGTTAGATTGACTAATAAAAAGGGTCAGGTCAGGCTGTTTGGCTGCGTGGCTGCGTGGCTGGTTGGGCAGCTTGATTTGAACAGCCACGCCCAGGGCGTATAAAAAATGACGACAGCAAGCGTTGCGGCCGACGCAGTGGGCGAAATTGGGCATGGTTAACGTACCCGCCATATCATCATTGGGGCAAAGTGTTAATCCGCTTTTGTTTTTGTTTGGCAGCTGGTTACAAAAGTTGCCGTTGGGTCTGTGGGTCAGGTGCCTGTTGGGTATTTCCGGGGTGTGTCTGGCAACTTGCCGCTTTCTGTGATGTGTGTGTGCGCGTGTGTGTGTGTGCGTGGGTGTGTATGGGTGAAAGGTGTTGGCAGACCATTTGACTGCTCTTCTCAGATTTAAAGCTGCCTTTGTATTATTGCTGCTGTTTTGTATATTGGTTTGGGTTACGAAATTGTAATTTGAGTATGTTTAATGTTATTTAAGTAGTCTGTCTGTCTATCATTACCCCCGCCACCATTTCGTAAGGGTCACGATTTCTGTTTTGGTTTTGGGCGTGCGCTAACTGTCGAGCATCGGTTTTGGCCAGCGATTGTGCAGGAACAAATTGTTGAGCAAATAATTCTAATTTGCATTTATTCCGCTTGCTTCCCTCCAATGGGCAACAGGTTCACGTTCATTAGTGGTCAAAGGCTGTTCTTTGGCTGGTTTAGAGCAACAAGTTGGCTGGAGCTGTGTGGCGTGTGGTGTGTGCCATTATCAGAGTTCGCTTGGTCTTCACTACACTTGAACACTTGCAGCGATTGAATCACAAAACTGTTTCAATAATTTCACTCCAATCACTCGAGCACTCACTCACGCACACACACAAACACACATATACACAAGACGAAATCTTCGCGAGGCATAACGAAGCGAGTCGTGTGTAATAACAATTGTCCTGGCTTCCTGTTGCCAGCGCTGGCTACCTTCCGGCAAACGTGTTGCCAATCAACTGGCAGCAGCAGCAGCAAACAGCAAATCATTTCCTTAGCTTCAAGTCCTGCAAGAGAGTGGAAGCTCGCAAGAACCACATTGCATCAATCAAAGCTGACAAAAGCTCGCAGAAAGAGAGAGAGTGAGAGCGAGGGAAGGATAGGCTGTGAGCGCGAGAGAGCCAATATTTCGCATTGCTATTGGCATTGAAATAAAAGGTCTGAACACGCAAATCCAAAGCATGGCAAATAATAATGCAGCGATAGAAACAAATGGTGAAGTTGACCCAACACAGATGATGTAAGGTCTGGTACGTGTGTGTGTTATATCTGAATCAATCAGCGGGAAACTGCTTTATTGTTGATTGCCTTATATCTTGCCAATAAGCACTTATCAGTTGCATCCGCTTGAAAATAATTTAACTATTGATTTACAGTTGTCTTTGGCTGTTACTTTCAGCAACAGCTGATTAAGTAGCGCTCTCTTTGAAATGGGAGCTTTTCACCACGAAAGCACGAAGCTGTGTGATGCCACTAATGCCGCTAACTAGCGCTTGATGGCGCCAGTGTCGACCAAACTTCAAAATGTTATTGTTAAAAGCAGTAGAGATAATTTGGTATGTAAACATAATAATTTTTAATAATACATATAATAATATTAGTTTATTTGTATACTGGCGAAGCCATTTCATAAAAATGCAAATAATATAAAATATTATTCTTATAATAAATTCCCAACGATCGGATATCAATATCATACTTCAACATCAAATAGTTGAATAGAAACAATAGACGAAAAAATATTTTCACTAATTTTCCAAATTTGTTGACAGTAAATTTGGCATTCATGAACTCTACTCATATATGGATATCTTGAAATCCTTATCAAATATGTTGGAAATAAATCAGCAAATACGGCAAATATTTATAAAACACAAGTCAACAACTTGTTGACCTGAACCTGGAGATTTAATAATAATTTTGGAGGTCATTCATTCGTGACCGATTGTATTTTATGTTTGTTTCGACGGATAGCACTACGGACATTTCACAAAACCCATATACTCTTTTCATTTGTGAACCGAATATCACTCTACTAAGGTATACGTATATCCCAGCAGCATATTTAAGGCTAAATGTATTTATTTAGTACAGTACACGAATCACAATCAGGATTATTGGTTGCTAAAATATTTGGCATGCCAAATCTCAGCGCCTCGTCTCGTTTCCCCAGGATATATTGACAAATGCTCTAAGCAATGTCAGACGAGCCTTGCGTAATTTATAACTCCACAACTCAGACGTGCCTGACAGAAAAGGAGCAGACAATGGAGGCGACTGTGTCCCACTCTGGGCTCCATATTCCACCACAGACTCTGCAGGTGTTTAGTTATTTATGCCTTGTCACACATACCACTTCACACTTTTTATTACTTGTTCTGGTTCTTTTGTATGTTTGAGTGTGTGTGTATGTGTGTGTGTATGTTTTGGAATGGTAAAAACAAAGAAAGCGGGCTACATGTGTATGAGTGTGACTGTGTGCTATGTGAATGGGAGCCAAACGCTCGTAAAGGATTCGACCCCATCTAAATGGTAAACCTACTTTATCATTTCTCACGTCTTACGGGAGAGTGAATATAAATTCCAGACAAACAAATTCGCATATAAAAGCATTTAACATTACTTTTATTGCGGTCGATTTAAAAGATTTAAACCTAAGCGAAAATGAAATTTTATTTAAGAATTGCAGAAAATTAATAAATTCTTATATGAATTTTTAGATTGCGGTAAAAAACCATTAAATATATATCATGTATGTATATACATATATCTCACATGCATGAGCAAACTTTATCAGATCAGCCCAGGTCAACTATCATAGGCGAGGATGTAAGTTCTATAAGGTACAAAAAAATTGTTATCTGATAAATAAAACTACCAACTAAAAGCCTCTTTAAACTCGAGTTAAGGAAAGACTACCAAAGGGCCAACATGGCTTCAGTCGCAGGAAGCGAATCCGTCATAGCACCGAAAACTTAACAGCAACTCCTCCATCCTGCGTGGAAGTACCCTACGGTAGACCGAAACTTCTTCTTTATCTATCCTCCATTCTATTCTCTTATTTTCTTTATTGGCATATTTGGAATCTACGTATTCCTTAAGCAAGAAAAAATAAACACACGCCCACACGCACGCATGCACTGTCATTCTCACGCACATCATATGGGAGCATTAAGTTCAAGTCTGGATGATATACTCATGTGCTGTGTGTGCTGCAGACTATCATGACATTTGAATAATGCGCGCACATTTGGCATTTTATTATATCATCAGGCATTTGCTGATGTGCTTACAGGGCCAGCCCTACGCCCATTCTCAGCGCTTTAGAAAAACGACTATAACAACAACAATAAGAGCAGCTTGTGCTCTCGTGATGAAATTAAACTGCGGCTTGCTTTCTGCGCCGTTGCCTTTTATTTGCCTTCACTATTATATTCTCATTCATTCGTCTCATTTTGCAGTTGGTTGCCACGCCCACTGTCTTTCAGTTTCTTCTCTCTCTCTCTTTTTTTTTTTGTAGTGGCACTAAAGAACTGAGTAAAAGTTGCCTCTAATTACCACATGAAAAAGTTTTTCATTGTTGCGCCCATAAAAAAACTTGCAACGCTTTCAACGTAAACTTTAAATCAAAATGTTAAGTATACGCAGTGTGTGACGCGAATCGACTTTGCATTGTATGAGCATAGTTGAAGATCTAGGGAAAAGGTTTCATTCTTATCGGACAGGCGAATCACAACATTTACACTTTTGTTTGCTCACGTTGGCTTACTTTGGGGTGGAGCTCGCAATGAACATATTCCTGATGTTGTTATGTTAAATGCGCCAGTCATCTGTTTCGCCTTGGCCTTTTCAAGTAGTCGCCGCATGTTCTTAACAATGCGTTAAAACTTTGATTGCAACCATTAAAATGCAAGTGCAAGCTTGACGTTTGCCTAGAATGAACCACAACAGCAGGAACAGGAGCATAATGAGCATAGCTCGCCGTTTTCCTGCAATGCGCAAGGTCAGTCAAGGACGATTCTGAAATGTTGCTGGCGTTTGTGTTTGTTTTTGTTGCTGGTGCTCGTTTTCTCTTATTACTTTTTTTTTAATTTTTGAAATTTCACACAATAGCGTAACAGGACTGTAGCCCAGGACATATACTTAGCATCAGGCAGCTATAGAAATGAGAACTCGGTAAAAATGCAATAGAAACGTTCTATAAAAATGTTTTCTTCGTAGAGGGTGGAGCTTTATTCTTTTAATTATATCACAGAAATATTTATAATATTATTCATAATATTGGTATGATTAGAATGAACAGAACAAATCCTCAGAAGTAAAAAACACATTGATCAAGCCTTTATATATATTTTGTATCATGAATTTGAGCGCCAGAATGCTTAGAACTTGGCATTTATATATTTTTACACTAAAAGTAATTTGATGTGTTGATTAGAATCATCCAATCAATTTTCGAAATCTAAAAGTTACGTTAAAAATGGAATCAGGCCCTTGGAAAAAAACAAAAATAAAATAAAATAATCAATAAAACTCATCCATTGTTAGGCGAAAAATGTTTTAGAGGCTGTGGCTAGTACTTGGAATTGGACGCTGGCTGCTAGCGTTAGCCTCGATTTGGAGAACCTCCACTCAGCATTGAGTGGCTCAGCATGAACTGATTTAAAATATGCAAGCCAAGTATTGATTTTCGAGAATTTGTGTGATGTTTAAGGCGACAATAATTCCCTATTGAATGTGTTATATAAATATGTGCTATGTAGCCGCATATTTGAATTATTAGCGCGCTTTTCAGCGGCGTTCATTGTTGCACAAATTTAATATTACATTTATGAGTCATTTATTGACCGCTCATTATGTGACTGGCCTGTTTATGGCCTAGCAAATGACCCGCACAGCTGGCGACTTCCTCGACGGACTGCCCTTTCAGTAGCAAGATGAGTGGAGAGGGACGGTATGGGACGGCCAGCTACATTGGTTATTACAAATTGTGTCGCTGTTGATTATTCTGCGCACAAATTAGCGGAAGTTATGCAACGATAATGTTGTATAACGATAGGTTGTGCTGAACTCACAATGGTCCATTTGCTGCGGTCGACGGACTGCCGGATGCGCTATGGTAAAGGGAGGAACGCACTTTCTGCATTTCAAATTATTTACTTAAGGCCTAGGTTAGATTGCCAAGAGCATAATGATGTTTAAAAAAAGAGTTTAATATTATATTTTTTGAAGAATTGATTATACTAAATTTCTCTATAGTTAATAGTCTAACAACGCGTTAGGATTCCTTTAACTGGCACGCGTGTCCAATATAACACAAAGAATGTGAGAGTCAGCCACGCATATAACATAAAATTCCATAAAACTGTGCAATGTCATGTTCGGCATGCTCACACGTATTTAGCAAAACCAAATATATTTAATATTTATAACATAATTCGATATAATGCGAGAGGGAAAAGGCGGAGCAGCCAGCGCAGCAACACATAATGGACATCGTAAAGCCTGAATCAGATTTTGGGCATACAATTTGTGGCCACATTGCGTATGGGCTCGGCCAGTAACAAATATTAATACTGACCACAAGCAGCCATGCCAACAATAACAACAACAATAAGGACACGTTAAGAGCGATAACAATGGGGCAGACAGTGAGGCAAGTGCCACACACAATGCCGAACAGCGAAACGCACTTTGCTCAGTGAGGCATTAACATCTGTTGTCTGTTTTGACCCCTCTTTCCCTGCTCAAAATTGGAAATTTACTATGTGTATCTGCCGTTCATGTAGCACCGATTTATTAAGGTCCGAGTCCGAATGTGCCAGCGACATGATGTAGTAGTTGACCAATACGAAAGACTCGCACAGTGTAAATAATTGTAATGGCTAATGGATTTAGTGAATATGCTAACTCCGATCCAGATTCTAAGCACATACGTTGGTTGGATTACTTGCAGGTGGAGTACGCCTGGCTTAAGTTACTTGGCAATAAAATTGAATTGTTTAAAATATAAATAAAAATGAAGGTAGCTTTAATACCAATAATAAATAAAACAAGATGTTCAAATTGAATGAACTAACATCAAATACCATAGCGTAAAGAAATATTTAAGCTTTCAAAATGATCAATTTTATGATAATTATGGTTTTAAGATCCAAGACATAGATAGTCATACATTAACCAGAAAGCAGTTTAGATAGCCAACATAGGGATACATAAACTTCTAGATTTTAAACCAATTATAATTATAGCTTAAACTGGAAAACTAATTTCGATTTCATTCATGAATTTGGAATATGGTTTGTGGCTTATTTTAATTTTTTAGCTTCTAATATATCCGGTTATTAACAAATTTGATTAGGTCAAATACATATGATAAATGTATGTCAATTTATGAAGTTTATCTCTATTTTCAGCTTGGTCGGCTGCAGAGCGTTTGCTCCCTCCATGGTTCCCATTTATTAATAACATCGTGCCAACTGTCAATCTATTTCTCTCCTTCCAACTGTGCATATTTTTAGACAATTCTCAGCCGTCTCACTTTATAAACTTGATGAGATACTGGTGCTGCTTCCGAGACATGAGCCATCAGCTGATGCTTAGCTTTTTGAGGCCTCAGCTCCTTAGCTGCCCATGTTCTTCGATGTCGTTGGGCTCGAGTCTTGAGTTTATGTTAAGCATTCGCCTCTGAATATGCTAATAATTTTTGCCGCTGCTTTATTAAATTTCAACGGCAGCACTGTAAAGTTAAATGTGCCCATCCCAGCGTGCCACCCAAAATGACATAACTTATTTAGCGTCTTACTACCAGTGTGCAAATTAACAGAGACCCAGGTCGGAGGTGGCTGTGAAACAGTTCCCAGCAACAGAAGTTAACAACGTTCCAACCAAAAGCCAGCAATCTGTTTATGGCCACCAGATCTGAAATTGTGGCATGCTGCAAATTTGAGTTGCTTTTTTAAGCGCCTAACGTTGCAAATCGAATTATGAAATTGACATCTACTGAAACTTAAAGCGATTTAATGAAGCAACCAAAAGTTCTTTACTAGAGTGTGCAAAACTAGGAGACGTCAAATACACTCTAAATACTAAAATTAAAACCGCCGAACAACAAAATTATACAAGGCAGCTTGATTTTGCGTTCTATAAACTTAAAGACTTGTATATTATCTTTATATATAAAACTGTTTATCCTGACAAACCGTAAGAGCTGGGAATATGAAATTTACTGTGGTTACCCAACATTTTAGTCGCATTAGAGGTGCACGTTGGGACAGAGTTTGGAATTACATCCGCAGGTGTTGTCCTTGTTGCTTATCATCCGATTGAATTAAAAATAATTTTTTAAAGGCGTTTTGAAGTTAATCGAAAATCAATCCCATCTTGGTGGTAATGGGGATTTGGTGGGCGATTTTTTTTGATTAAAAATAGTATCCAAGGATCTTTATGAAATTCATTTTTAGACCTGTTTCGCACCTTACCCAGACAACAATCCTCCTGAGTGGAAAATACTGATCAAAGGATGTTTTGGGTGAATTTTAAAGTTTAATCTTATTAAATGTCTACTTAAGAACTTAAGGAATACTGGATTCAGTGACTTAGGAAATTACCCCCGTAACTATGGTAAATTTCTGGATTTCTGATATTTCTGGAGTCAACTCCCTGGCGAACAGCGCAAACGTGTAGGAAAATAATATAAGCCCTGGAAAAGACTGCCGGAGAGCAGTCAAAACATATAAACTAAAAGAAAAGCATAACTAAGGCTAAGTCGTCCACTAAAAATTAGTTAATTTAAATCATGTCTCAAATTAAAGCAAAATATCATGATTGCAAATTTCTGTGGCAATCAACAATAATTCTGATTGCAGCAATTTGTTAAAGGAGCGGGCAAATAGTGTTAATTATAATTCATACTCAATTTGCAATCAGTTCACATATTTGCCAGGCCTGATTGATGTGCCACCGTTGCGGGTGGTCGCAATCCGACCAGTCAATAACTCACATGGTCATAAATCATAATTTACTGCTCAGTAGCTTAATAAATATTTACACACAGCAGTCATTACAATTAATCACACACGCACACACTAAAGTTGTTGCTAAATTGAGTTTTTGTTTTTAATTTTTGAATGCAAACACAGCTGGAAATAAGTAAGTAAAAAAAAGCTGCAGGCAGACGACAGACTGCGTATAAACTCTGTTCTCAGTCGAAAATCTTGATAATTGGTTTTTAGACTCTTTGTTTTTGCTTATAACTCTATGTTGTATAATAACAAAGAATTTGAGCCGGGCAACGCCGGCTCGTAATCCTCAGGAACAACCAAGCATATTGCAAATGCCGATAGACATTGAAAACGATTGCCTCTATTTGCGCCTGGGATTGCTAATGTGTAAATAAATATTTATCACGCTCTGCTAAATATGCAAATGTTGTTCTTATTTGATTAATTCTTTATCTGATTGCACATTGCGTATACGCCATGCTTTACAGTCTAGTGACATCCTTTGTATGCTTACCTTCCGACTATTTTGGCTGCTTGTGTGGGCTTCGTTCTGCAAAGATACGAATGTAAGTGGGGATAAGTCATTGATTTAAATGCAGCATTAACAAAAGTCACTTTGATGACTTGGACATATTATGAATATCAAATTATGTTGAACTAAAAGCTTAGCTCAGCCCAAAAACATAAATCTAGAACGAGTCGGCAACTTCCTCAAGTGGTGAGCTCTTTATATTTATGATGATGACGCACATACTCATACATATGCAGACACACACATACACATTGATAGATTAAGTAACTTAAGCTGGGACCCAGTTTCTTGGCTTGAAGTGGCTTTCGTCTCACATATTTTAGCCATATTTGCCGCATAAATATTATGTTACGGCTCAATGAGCTTATGAGTCCCTTCTCAACCTTTGCTCCAATGGCTGTGATTGTTTCCATTAGTCATTAGCCACAGCTTTGCGGTCAATTATTATGGTTATAATAACGGCAACTAGGTGCATATTTTGAGTCCTCCTAATAAATTCCTGCTTTTATGGTTACGACCGAATCTTTATTTGATTGTAAACACCTGCATTTAATTATCTATATTGTTCAAATATTTTCACTCCTCGCTATCTTTATAGGCCCGAGATGAAACTGGCACATCCCCAACCGAGGGACAACATCAATGGGTCGCTTATGTCGAGCCGATGAGCGTTTAAAGGAAATAGCACCACAGACCAATCCAATGCACTGATGTAGAGGTAAGGGCAAAGGTTTTGCCGCCCGACTGGTAATGACACCCATTAACGCAGCTCGAAGTAGAGTTTACTCTCACCATGGCTCCTCCCCGAAGGCAACGCCTAATGCCGTTGGCTTACGCACTCTTTGTGCTAATCGGTATTTGCTTTTGGGCTTTGCTTTCGCAGCGTTTGCATAATTCCGGGCGTCGCTTGCGTTCTGATACCCTAAAAACAATGTGCAGAAAAAGATCTATTCTCTGAAGTGCAAATAAAATGTACAACTGATGTACAAGTCGGGAAAAACTTGCATAGGAATAGCTTTAGCTCTCGACTAGCTGATTTCAAGTTGACAAGCTTCTAATCACGAAGTAACATGAAACAACTAATGCCAACCTACTACTTTCGACTATGCATCTACAGGGCATTTATAAATTTAATGCTGTCAAATATAAGACGCCTTTTTGTTGTATCTATTTCTAAGTGGATTTTATTTTTAGTCAAGCTTTCACCCGGCACAATCCAATTATTGTGCTGCAAATTCATTAAAGTCTAGGCATGTTTATATATACAGATATGGAGACAGAGAGGGAGATAGGGAGAGAGAAAGAGTGGGAGTGAGCAAGACAGGGCAGAAGCTGAGAGACAAGCCCACGGCTCAGAAAAATTAATTATCCATCAGCATTAGTGGGCAGTGTTGGCCCTAGTGCAGGTCCTGGACCAGACCCTGGTGCTTCCCTTTAGTCACTTTGCATATTTTCACGCCTCGTCATGGCAAGGATTTCCATTAACTTCAGCGTCAGTCTGCGGTCATCAATTAAAATTTAAAGTTAAGCGCCAGTTTGTCGCCGCACTCTAAAGCAGCCCCGCACTAGACTGAACGGATCTGGCTGGGCTTGGCCAGTGTCACATATATGTGGTAGGGCATAATGCAATTCGATTTATTGTGTATTCCCCTGGGGGCAATATCATGGACACAGAGCGCCACAGAAATGTGCGGCTTATGCGAATTCTTGCAGTCACATTTGGGCAGCTGCCCAACATTTAAATGAAGTTGTAATGGGCCTGAGGGTTAAATGGGGTACGCACCAGTAGTGTGGGTGTGGCCACTGGGCATGGCTAACTGCATTTTCCCGCCACGCCCACTGAGCAAGCAAATATTTGCCTATATAAATTTCTCGCATATTTGTGGCAACGACGCGAACGTGTCGCTCTACGTGCTTAGAATTTTGAGCTTGAAAAGAAAAAAAAAAGTTTTTTTAAATGTCAATTACAAGAGGAGCGTATATTATATCCTCTTAATATTATATGCTATTATGGGGTGGGTACACAAATAATGAGGTTATAACATATATCTCTTTCTCTGCACTATAGCTGGGTATACATTCTTTGAACTCATATGATTTAAAAGTGTTCATAAAGTGATTTTGTGCAATGTCCTTCTTAAGTCGTCTGCCATTATGAATGCATTTTAATTGCCACTATTAATCTTACTCGCGAAGTTTAGAATCAGGCACAGTATTAACATGCATGTATATGGCTTTCCATAATAGGACTACAGCCACCCAGTTTTGCAGCTAAACTACGAATAACGTCACCCAAAATTGGCTTGGCAACGCTTACACTTGCCCCCGCAATCTGCAAAAATCCATATTGGGGTATAAGTCCATATAAGTCGGGGTACTCACGATCTTTAGGAGAATTTATTATATACGTTTTTACCTCTACGCTGATACGGTTGGGGATGAGTGGCGTTCTCCAGTATGGTAAGCATTCTTCGTTCTATTTAAAGATAAATCTAGCCTTTAGTGCCATGAACTATAATCTAAAAATACCTTTACTGTGATGCAATTAAGAGCTTTACATCATGCTCAACTCAACTCAACTCAATTCAGGCTTTATAATTAAATTATGTTCGTTCAAAGCAGATGCCATAGAACACATCCTCACAGTCACTGGATGCTTAGTTAAGGAAATTAAAGGCAGGCAGCAGATGGGTGCAGTGGAATACCTTTGCATTGGTGGATGTTACCATTGCATATCTAAGAGCGCTAAGGAATAGAAAAATATGCATAAATTATGCGTGTAAATTAACAAGACAAGGCAATTTATAAAAAGAAAAATGCAAAAAGGCAAAAAGAAGCTACACTAAAAACAACAAGAAAAACGATAGAACTGTAGTTTCGAGTGCCTCTCTGAGAGATACCCTGGACCCAGCGGCGAGATGCCATTGCAAAATTCAAACTTCCTCCCATAAAACTATTCTAAAATAAGTATATCTAGCTTTTATAATTTACAAAACTGTAGAAACGGAGCGAGTTATCGATAATTTTAAAAACATATTTTTGTGCCCTATCAATAGAACGACCTACATACCGAGGACACGACAGATCGACTCAGTTGTTGATGCTGACCAGGAATATATATACTTTATAAGCTTAGAGAAGCATCTTTTTGTCTGTTATATCATTCACAAAAATCCATTACACCATTTTTTGTCAACTTTTGCTGGATACAGGCTACACAAATTATATTTTAACGCATGAAATTTTGATGAGCAGGCAGCACACAAATGTTCCGTAACACTTCTTTATTATTAAGCTATTTTGTAAATTGAGTTGTTTTTTCTGCTTTACATTTTACTTGTCTCGAACTAAAATGCAGCGTCAGCATTGCTACATGGGGACTGAGATACATTTTGTAAACAACTTGTGGGACTGACGCTAGCCGCCAGCGGCTTCAGGCTGCACAGTTGCCTGCCCGAAAATTGGGCAACGCCTAGATAAATTGCTTTAAAGCTAGAACAAATAAGAGCGATGTATCTGTTAGTGCAGCATTTCTATATGAAGCTATATTGAGATGTGAAGCATTGTTTTATACGAGAACAGTTAGCCGCAATTGTGTTGGACTCTATTTGTATTAGACAATTTACTTTAAAATCTAACAGAGAAATGTGACAAGCCGAAGTTGGCTTCCATTGGATTGGCATTGGCTAATGCCAAGTAAATTTAATTTCGAGAAGAAAGTACGAGTATCGAGAATAAGGACAAGCGATGGACAACATACGAAGGGCTGTACAGCCAGTTCGGCCCCTAGATCCTAAGCTCTGTCATATTGAAGCTGTCCTACTTGGTTTGTGTACGTTTGGGTGTGTAGTGTGCGTGTGTGTGCTGTCGTGCAGCCTAAGGCGCTTAGGCTGTCACCTGACTGACACACAGATACACCCAAGCCAACACACACACACTCACAGTTACTGGAGACGTACCTGGTGCCGAGTGTGAAACTTGTGCTTCTCGACCTAAATAAGATGCCCACGTGGTATTTTTTCAATGTGCGAACAAATAAGGGGAGACTTGTAGTATATTTATATGTATTTATATGTCTGTGTGTCTTTGTGTTTGTGCCCTAAGCTGGTATATATATATTTTTTGAGAATTGTTGAGCACACGCCAGGAACGTTTTACATCTTTTATTTGACAAACAATTTTCCATTTAGCGTCTCTGCATCTACACCTCGTATATATGAGGAAATTCACGCTTCACATCTAAAGAAAAATAAGCCAGAACTTATTAACTATTATTAATGATATAAAATATAAAAACATAATACTTTAATCCTATATACGGTATATGTAAGACTAGCAAGTTTTACCCGACCTTGCCCGTGGCACGTTCAAGATAAATTCTCTCAAAAGGCTTTAATGACTTTTACATTGATCGGACGGTAAACAAACAACATTGATACAAACATTTTCCGCCAATTTACCACTGATGCGGGTGGAATTTCCCAAAACGCACAAACAGGTATTCATTAAGTTCTTATCTAGAGCTTTAAAAATAAGTTTGAAGAAAATCGAAAATTTTGAATGGCAATTTCAATCAAGAAAGCTTTAATTTTGCCAAAAATGTGAAACACGTCTCAATGATTTTTTATGTAGATCCATGGAAATGGATTTGAGGGCGAAACGCCACCCACCTAATCTTTGACCCCCATTTTCACAAAGGAGGGATGGATTTTCCAAAAAGTGCGAAATACCCCTCAAATGAATTCGAACAAAGCTCTTTGAAAATGAGTTCGAGGCCGATCGGATGGTAAACAAAAAAGTTTCATACAAGCTTTTTTTGCGATTTTTCCACACAAGCGGGTGGAATTTACCGAAACCTCATCACATAAGGTAACTACAGTGAAAATTTCAGCTAGCTAGCTCTTACGGTCAGTCAGTTAATCAGGACATACAGTTTTATATATAGAGATTTGATTATATAGAAGCTTATTTCTAAAAAACTCAAATCTAGGCAGCTGTTTAATACTGTTTCAAGATTCCATTGAACTTTTCGCATTAGCTGGTCAAGTTACTATAATTGGAGATGGCCAACGCAATCATCTGACAAACATTGTAGAGCATTTTCACGATAGCTCCAGAAAAGTGAGCGTTATTTTATGTGTTTTTGTTTATAGCGCATTTTGCTGAAGCAAAGCAGTGTTCCGGAACATTGCACAATAATATTGCACAACAACAACAGAAATAACAACACGTTGCAAACTCAAAAATAGAGCGCCAAAATAGGCGACAAGCAGAACCCCCAACTTAAGCGACCTCAACAAGCCCGCAATTGATTTTGATAACATGCCCTTCTGCAACAAAGTAAGAGAGAGAGAGAGAGAGAGAGAAATGTAAACGGCACACTTTGTTCGTCACTTGTCAGGCAGTAAAAGCATATTACTTAAAGTTCATTGCCTTAAGCGTGTGGGCGTGTCACTTCACTTGGGTTGAATTGATGATGCCTGATGATGTCTGATGAACGATGACAAGACAGAACAAAACCTTTTGCATCAATTTCATATACTATCAATGCTGTCCACTGTCCACTTAAATACAACTTACTGACTGCAATCGTTTTAAAGATGTGCCGATAGTACGTTACAACAGACCAAAATGGTACAAAATTAAATAACTGATAGATACTGAAATTGATTAAAATTTAAATGCATTGATTAATATTTAAGTGGAAGATTCGTTGAACTGAAGTGACATATGCGAACATTGGCTGCACTCATGAAATATTTCGCCAATTCTTCGTTAAAACCTCTCTACTTAAACTAGTTAAACCCCAGTGTTAAGCCAAGCTTATCGTCAGAGGTGCTTTATAAAGGACACCCAATAACGAAATAAAACACATCTAAGATCTAAACTTCTCTCTGCGCATAGCATAAAAAGGCGATATACGCAAATACCACACACAGTTATTGTTACTTCAACATAATAAACGGCTACCGCTAATCTTTCTAACTACCGAATACTCTATCCTGCAAGAGTATCGTGATACACTTCACTGCGCAACACTATACCGATTCTGTCCTGGACACTGGCTCGTCGATGCACACGCCACTAGATTTCAAGTCACATACATTGACTTTTGTATGAGCTGTCGTGATAAATAAGAGGAAGAGACATTGACCAAAGCTGAAACATTTGCCATTTGCTCATCGATCAATTTTAATGCCCCGAAGGACGCTCAACTAATCTACTGAGTAGCACCTACACTAGGCCACTTTTCATAAATGATTGGGCAAATATTTTTTTTATTTAATGAAAAGGATTTTGACCTTGTGCCATGTGCGTCCATTTGGATCAATTCAACATTTTCCCCGCGGACGCTTTCTGTTTTACTTTAGACCCTTTTTTATAGTACTCCAGGGAGCACAGGCCTAAGCCAATGTGAGTTTCACATAAATTATGTCAATCGTTGCCAATTTTTTGAGCATCGCTCTACTGAATAATAGCGGCAACTTGCCCTTCTGTTAACTTAATAATTTAAGTACTATGTATAACATAAACAGGTAAGAGTGCTCTAATTGGGAGTGTGTGACTAGCAGACCTTATTTAACAAACATTCTAGCTTTCTTCTACACACACATACGCACACACGCACGTGTGCCTCTTGATGCTGTATTTTCATGAAAACGTGCCAAGTTATCTTTGATTTAAAACTCTGAATTCGATTTGCCTGTTGATGCTGAGCAAGAATATATGTACTTTTACGTGTCATACCCATTTACGTAATATCAATAGTACGTAGTAAAAGAAAATTGAAAATGTGTCAAGAAAACATTTTTATTTTTTTATTTTGCCTAAGGCGGGACATGGCATCTGCTTAATTATGCACGTGTAGGCGATAAACTCGGCAGAAACTTTACTCATAAGCTATGCGAGCGGTTTCTGCCCTCGAGCAAACTTTGTGTGTCACACCTATTTAGGGGTTACTGCATTTTACAGTTTGCTCGCATGTATGAGTATTTTTATAATGTATGCTAAGTTCTAACGCACAACTTTAAATGAAATTTATCCCACCTCAGACACACGAGTACTCAGACGCTGGGAGTGAGAGTAAGGTTGGGACTGAAAGCCAATAAATCAATGACACATACTGCGGCTCTTTTCTACGCCCACAGGAGAAAAAGTTCAAGGCCGTAATCCCACTTGATGTCGCCACAAATATGCCAATCATGTCATACATTATGCATGACTTGGACAGGGGGGATGTGGCCATTGGTGGCTGCGAAGTGTAAGCAAGGAATGCGCAGCAAATTGTCAGCGCTTTGTCTGAGAACAGGTTAATATCCACCAATATTTCTCATCCACATACAGTGCGGTCCATAATGATAGCCTTGCCTATATTCCAGCTATAGTTTGCAGTCCTCAAAGACATCCGTGCTCAACACACAACATTACTAAGTCCCTGTGCAGATCCCTCCAATATGAGTTGTGTCCATCTAAAATAAACCCATCCGAAAGGTTTGAAACGTCTCTGAAATAAATCTGAACAAAAATCTTAGAACATAAGCTAGACGCCGATCATAAAAGAAACAAAAAATATCATACAATCATTTTTTATCTCCAATCAGTCAGTCAGGACTAATAATATAGATTTTTTGTACTACGCGTAGATTTTAGGTACGGCTTTAAATGGATTAAAAAGGTATATCTAAAATATGAAGCACAAACCTTGGTTCGGGCAGCGCCGGATAGTGTATATTTATATAACGGTATATATTGCTTGACCAATTAGAAAATTTGCAAACTCTGCAGCTAAAGAAAATAAAGGCACCACCCGCGGGACCAGTCAAAAACTTTTCCCATTACCCCAAACCTGGCTAAAGTATACAATGAGAAGCGAAGGCGCTCGACATGCGAAGTCAGAATGAAAACATAATTCTGCGGTAATTAAATAATAACAATCTTTAATTGAGTTGAAGTTGCATGATTTTATATATTACAATGCTTTGGTATATACTTAAGTGCGTTTAAGTTGCAAGATATTTAGACGGAAATATTCCATCATAAAAACTTGATACATGAAATTTTCATACAATCGGACAGACGGGCAGATAGATAGACGGAAATGGCTAGATCGAATCTGTAGAAATATATATATCTAATATATACATTTTTTCAGAAGGGTATAATAAAACTTTTTACTAGGTTTCAATGGGTTCAGGGTACAGTTAAGGTATGACCATCGATTATATCAACTGATGTTTTGCATAAATACGCAGTTTATTAATTTTATTTGAAAATGATTTAGGAAAAGCCCGAAAAAAAACACACATATACAATACAACCGAAATGACACTCTAAAACGTGCGAAATATACTCAAAAAAGAATGCTTTGATATAGATTCTTTGCGACCTCATAGAAACTGGGCCAGTAATCGACCTTCATTCCAAATTTCAGGTTCTTTATTATTGACGGCCGATCAGCGCATCAAATGAAATTAGTCTGTTATAATAAAATTTTCTGCGGCCAGCCTGCCACGACTTTATTCAAATTAGGATTCAAATGCAATACAGTCAAATATTAATGCTAAATCTAAAGAACGCCGCAAAGCGCTGAAGTTAGACCTGCTAGCCGCTGCATATATCGGTAGCCATCGAATACGCTGCGTAAGTATATGTCGATGTCTGTGCTTCCCCCACAGGAGCGCGTGTTCCAAGTGTGGTTACACTTCTACTTATTTTTATCGTTATCCAGAATGAAATCTGCTGATAAATAAATCCTATTACTGACAATTTGAAGTTGCAAATGACCGTCATTTGATGGCGACGCAACTATTTGATTGGTTTCTGTCTTTGCCTGTCGTGTATAAATCAATAAAGAAATGGACAGCAATCAGTAAAAGCAAAAACAATTAATAAAATACATTGACTGTAGAGAATAATAGCGGCAAATGCTGAGATTGTTACGGAACGGAATAGGGCGAACCAAAGGGCTGTTACTAACTAACTTGTACCCAACTACGTGTCTCGACTATTATAAATAATGCAGGAAATCGATTTATTGACTGATTCACATTGTTTGTACCGAAATAAGAACGCAAACACCAAATGCCTCAGTAAATGAGCACAAGAATGGAAAGAAAAGACCTCCCAAAAAGTGTGCGGCAATGAAATGAGTCAACAAACGTCACAGAAAACCTCCACTGGCAGCCACAGTCATGGCAATGGACAAGAAATGACCATTTTATTAAGTGTTTAATGGATGTGAAGTATGTGTGTTTGTGTGAATTGCTGGCTTAGATGTGCGTAAATGTGGTATTATCTATTGAACAGTTGGCTAAGTCCCTGCCTCGAGCTAAAGAAAATTAACAAGCCATGTTTGGGAATTGACTTGATTTTCTTCTTCCCTTATGTGATGGCATATTTTCGGCCCTCACGCCTTGGGTATTTTATTGATGGGACCTTTATCTGCCAAATTTGCATAATTGCAGATGAAATTTTCAAAAATTACTTAAAAACGTATTCACTAAGTTCTTATGTAGGACTTTAAAAATAAACTTGAAGTCAATCGGCAAAAACTTAAATTGTTGCCCAAAAAATCTTTGAAACGCAATTCCTTAGAGGATGCTTTAACTGTGCGAAATTTTTAAAAAATAATTCAAACTTTCCAATAGTATCTTTGGAAATAAATTTGAACGTAAAACTACATCCACCACATTATATAGCCCCATTTATATCAAGGAAAAAAATTGTAAGACAACCCTCAAATGAATTTGAACAGAGATCTAAACATGAATGAGCTAGAGACCGATCGGATGGTAAGCAAAAATAATTCATGCAAAAATGTTGCAAAAGTTCTATACATATAGTGATATAGGTAAGTGCTTGATACATTTTGTCACTGCCTAGTCGGCCATCCGCTGGCAAGGTGTAAATCTGCAACCATTTTGGTATTTAAGTGCTAACAAAAAAGGAAGACGAACATGAAACTAAAGCAATCCCATCAACTAAAAAGCATCTTAACATGTGTTCGTTTAGGAACACACACACACACACTAAAATGTGTGTGACTAAGTATGTGTGTGTGAGTGTCTCATTTGAGATGGCAACTAAGTCGGTCGCTGCAAATGGCAGCACTTAAGTCTCCCGGCCAGAGCGACAAGCGCATAAAAATGGAAATGAAATGCCAAAGCAGCGCGACAGGCGACCGTTGTGCTGCGACATCCAGTAGACCGCCCCGAACCTGCCTCTTTTGGTATGTGCACTGGCAAATGACAAATCGCTGGTGCAATGAGCTCAAAATTATTGCAGCTTGATTACATTAGTGGCCATGAAAAGCCCCGATTTGCTTAACTATACATCACCCGGACAATGATAAAGGCGTCGCCAGTAGGCAACGATTACGGGTTAGCTTACGAATAACATGGCAGCCCAAATGGCGGCCAAACAATTAAAGGTTCCAACAGGGAGAGACCTAACATCGGCGTCGCGAGATGTGAACAAACATCTAGGCCTCACTTTGCGGAAACTTTTGTCTTTGCTGTTTAGTTTGCAACAAAAATATTGAGTATATTGAGTATATATATATAAGTTAGAATCTATGTTATGATTACATGCTCTAACTATAAATATTTTATTAATATCAGTTATTCCACTTAATATATTAAAGTAGCAAAAATTACATGGCATGGCTTGGGCATTCCCCGCCTCTAAAATATATAAAGCTTAACCTTTTTATCTTAATCTCCACTTCTTGAATGTGAAATTATTAAGTTTTTATTTTGCCTATAGTACAAAATCCAATTAAACGTAAATTAACCTTTATCTTTTATAGCTTGGGCTGCATTAGGTCAGTCACGACATACAGCTTAAAGTACACTCGCAGGGTATCATCTAGTCGGTTATTTTCGACTTTTGCGGCTTAACCAGTTTCGGTATACACTCAAAATATAAGCCTTTTCACAAGGTTAATTTTGACGCCCCTCGCCCGGTCATCTTTACACCGTTGTACACTTTTGAGCCCGAACGGCAAGTGGCAAGTGACGGATTAAGCGGCAACTTTGACATGAGTAGCTATCACCCTACCCCGTGCCTGGATTTACTGTAGCCGCTGCTTAACATGGCAATAAAAATACGAGTATTCACATGTGCGTGTGCTTACTTACCACTCTAGGAATATGTTTACCGTGCATAAATGTGTGAAAGACTTAGCGACTCGTCGTCGGCGCTAAGCCCACTTTGACCTACTTGATGCAGCCTGGAAACATACAGGCGTTTGCCGTTTGCCGTTTGCCCGGGTCCGCAACAGCACTTAAAGCATATTATTCGCACAAAAATGTTGCAGGCCATACGTCAGAAAGTCAGCGCAGAACAAGAGGCAGCAGCTTCAACTTGTTAGCCCCCTTTCATGACGTTGCATTACACGGACAATCAACGCCTCCTTAGCAGCTCTCTACGCTCAGCCGGCGCCATCGGAAGCAACGAATGCAAAATATTCAAGCTGAGCATATCATTGCGTCCACACCTCGTCCCTCTTGGCAGCACATGAATTTTCAATTAAAAGAGTTGCCTCCTCCACACATGTAACAGTTGTTTGTGAGAAACGGCTTTTGTTTTTGACAGCTTACTAGCCTGGAAATTACAGCGTAAAATGTGCCCTTAAATGTATGCTTTCTTTTTACTTTTCCGCTTTTCCGCTCCATTCCTCTCGACCTTGACAAGCATAAAGTCCGCGACAAAATGCCCCAAAGCTGCAATTTAATCACCTGACGATAAAAATAAAATGTTCTAAGGGGAAGGAGACACTGCCGAGTCTTTCCAGACGTCTTTTTGTTGTCTGGCTACAATCAGCAGCTGCACTAATTGGCCGAGTAATTAGTGAAAGTTGCCCAATTCGTAGCTTATTTGCACCATCAATATATAAAATTGTTTGCCCTGACTGGCTAACTTAATGGAGATATACGCACAGCTTGAAGTTTTCCTTGAGATTTGACACAAATTAAGTTGAATTTTGTGTGCTCTTGTTTTATCAACATTATTCTTGACGGGAGACGCCGGCTAATTTTGTTCACTATATTATATATTATAGCATAAAACTTGGTAATTACGAGAGGGACTGTGAATATCAGCTTAAAGGAACAAATAGTTTCCCAAGGCATCTGTCAATTTAATAAGCCTCTTAATATGCATGGCACATGGCTTTAATGTGTTGTAACGGCGTGGCGCAACGTGCTCTTATCAACAGCCGTTTTTTAATGACTGCGGCGAGTTTACGTTATATAGGAAAACGAGTTTTTCTTGTAACCATACTTGAACTGCAATGAAAGGCTTTCGCAATTTGTTCAAGAAAATATTTTTAGAAGAATACATATGAAAGCTGAATTTGCATATTAATGTTGAAGATGTTGGAAAACTTCATGAGAGCCTCATTCACAATTTCTGATTGATTTCAAAATGCAAAGAATAATATTAACTTTTACAGAAGTCAACTTCAGAATTCAGTCTGTTGTGTTGTCTTGAATAGTGATACAGTTGTTTCTGAGAAAGCAAAGAGTTGAGCATTGCTTGCAATTGAGTGCAAATCAAAAGTTATATTGGCAGCTATGCATATTATCAATGCATTTTCCAAGGTACTCACACAATTCGCATTTGCTTTTCATACTTCTAAGAAAAGGCATTCAATGAGGGATCTGCGTGTCAAAAGTTTTGTGCGACTGCCAAGGTCTGTGCTTAAGCTATCATAAAATAATCACAATGAAAAACCAAAACTTTCGCCATAGCCAGCAAAACTGTAATAAATCGAAAGCCAGCAGCACAAAACCGATGCCGGAAGCGGGGTAAGGGGGTTGAAGGAGGCTCAAGGATCTGGCATACATGCATCTTGGAGGACAAAAAACTGAAGCGAAGGATGTGGCTCTTACAGAAAACTTTCTTCCGCTATTGTTCAAGTGCTCTTAAAGTTCAAAGGCCGGCAGAGGCTGCGAATGGCACACAGATTTGGCCAAAAGTGTAGCCGCAGCAGGGAGAGATGGAGTCTGAAGGAGTCTGCAGGTGATTAACAGAAATATGCCAAATGCCACACGACTACCTCAGAGGCAGCTGCCATTAATTACCAATTACCAGCAAGAGGGTCATATTGAAAATGGTTCAACGCTGCTAATTAATTTTTTATAATTATCATTGCAAAAGTTTTCAAGGCCCGCAACTGCTCGACTAGTATAACATTCACTGAAGTTGAATAATGAGCCGGGTAAATTTATATTTTCACGTGAACAACAACTTGCTCGGCTTTAATTAGAGCATTGCGCAAAAATAAATAAACAAAAAACAGCAAACACTAAAATCGAATGAAACAAACAACCACTGAGCAATATATTTCACTTTTGTGTTTTCTGCACCGCAAATGCTCTCTTCTTTTTCCGGCAGTAACAAAATAACCAAATAATTAGCTAAAATTAAATTGAATATTATTATTTCTGAAAACACGAAAAATCGTATAGAATTGTTTAAATTCATAATATTCTTTTAATGTTAGCTCTTGATTAAGAACCATTAAGTTTCTAAAACATTGTTAGAAACCCGGCGGCCTTATTTAAAAATATTTTTATATATATATTTATAAATAAATTAGTTAAAAGTTATAAGAGCTAGATACACCATACTAACATATTTAAATTATTTCACTTTTGGCATAGCTTTCCCCTTTTACCAAATATTGGAATCAATTAAGAGCTAGAGTATTTCGCTTTGGTATTTACACCCATTTAAATGACCGATAGATTGCGTGGTAGCAATTTTACTGGCGTTGATTCTGTCGTTACTTGATCCTATTCACACAAAAGATCTTGTTAATATTTGCCTTGTATACTAATTTTATTAAAATGAGTATGTGAATTATAATAGAAAAGGCAATAATATATAAAATATTAATAATAATAAAATTATTTTCTACTTGTCTTTTGAATTAGTTAATATCTTAATAATAATCAGAAAAAAACTAGTAGAATGTACGGATTAGGAGATTGTCTTTATCAATTTTCAACACACAACTCATTAAGCCCATTCTTAGAAAACAAATCATAAATTTAAAAGTATTTATTTCTCGGTCAAAACTATCCTTGACTTATATTTGCATTATGCATGGAGCTTCGTTTCAGTCGAGAGCCGCATACGTGCAGCTTACCATACACTCAAACAGCACAAAGAAAAATAGAATATTCCGCTTGGCACTTACCCAGGTTTCTCTTTAGTGTCCGATGTCTAAATTGCGTTTTCAATTCAGCTATTTACTTTCTTTATTGTTTTTATTTTCACTTGGTGTTTGTTTTTGGTATTTTAGTTAAACAATAACTATGCGTACCCTTTGTTTTGTAAATTATTGTTACGTATATTGCTTCTGATTTAATTATAGCCTCTGAAACGGTTAACGCTCTGTGATGGGCTTCAGTTACAACGACAGTGATTGAAGTCGAAGCGTTCGCAAAATCAATTTGGTTACACTTGCTTGTAAAAAAAGCAGAAGTAATTTTCGCTGACACATGAGACGTATTCGTAATATTTAATAAGCAGTTCGCTCAAGATACCATGTATCACTCATACGTCACGTTGCCAATTTGTTTTGCTCGTCGACAGATGCCACACACACACACACACACTTGCAAGGGGCCGAATGGAGCACAGCACGTGCACTTGACATTTAGTATGACAGACCCCCCACCCCCGGGCAACCCACTTCCTGCTTCTGAACAATAAACAACGCTAAAATATAAGTAAAAAAAAGGCAATGGCAATACAACGAAGAATTTATAAAAATTCAAAACAGATAGCAATCAATGACGTATTAGAAATGGCTCGAGTTTGAGGTGACAGGCAAGTCCAAGCTGTCGCATAGTGGGCTTCAATTGGCGTATTTTAAATAAAAATAATATAATTACGAACAACGCTGCCTAGTGCACTTGATAAGACCATAACCCATTGAAACTAGCTTATAAAATATTAAAATATATAATTCCAACTTAATGCGTGCAATCATATACTAGTTTGATCTCCCTTTCAACTTCTTGGTTCTTCGTAAGGTAATTTATTGAATTACAGAATGAGGTGAATAGAATTGAATGTCATACAAAGATCCAGTGATCTCTTTTTAAGTTTCTCAACATAATATTAAACTTTATACTATATACTACTGCTACTATACTGCACATGGTTCCAATCATGGTTTTGAACTAAGAATCGGGATAAGACAACACAAAGTTAAGAGAAAAGCAACTCACTAACTTCATTCGCTACCCAAATGTTTTCTGGTGACAAATATGGCCATAAGGGTATTAATATTTGAGGAATTATATTTCAGTTATACAAAAAAAATTTATTTTAAGTTTTCTAGCAATATACCAATGTGGTATATTCGGTGGTAGCCCTGTCACTGTGCGTGTTGTCGTTGCGTGCCTAAAATGTAATTTTCTTGTCCTTGGTGGCAATTGTCAAGTGCTCGTCAGGATGCTTCCCCTCGCCCACGCCACATTCTGTTGGTGATATCGTGCGAAAAGCGCAGCTGAGTTCGTAGTGCTTGGCTCAAGTTTCGCTGCCAATCAATAGAAGTGAAGTGTCCAAAATGACATGCACAATAGTGACAATAGCGCGGATAAACGCACTTGCCAACTTCCTGTCCAGTCAGTTAACCCAATGACCGGTATTCATGAAAATGACCCTGTCCTGCTGAGCTGAGCTCTGCTCTGCTCTGCTATTCTATCCAGTCCTTTTCAGTCCAGTGCTTTGTCTTTTTATGTCCTTTGCATGGGAAGCGGCTTTTGTCGTTTATTATAACTTGAACGCTTCAGATATAATGTTTCAATTGCTAAAATATAACTCCTCATATTTAGTTGAGTAGTGGACAGCTCGAAAACCTTGTAGCCAGGACACGTCAGCTAAGAAGGGGTTGTATTTTTATATCCAATGCCCATTGAAAATTTTCAAAAAGGGTATAATGGTCTTGGGCAAATGTATGTAACAGGCAGGCGGAATCTCGGGGTTGTCTGTTTTTTTGGTTCTATATACGATTATAAATTTTTGTCGCAAGCTCGACCATTATATTAACTGTTGAAAATAGGGGATTTATAGACTTGGGTTTTTAAGAATTATAAAAGCTAGATACACCCGATTCGATACACATTTTTGGATACCTTAGCCCCATTCTCACTAAACTTGTTATAAACTCTCTTTCAACGGTAGATCCTTGCTTTTTGGTTCATACAGACATTTGGATGCCAATTTCGTAATAATCGGATTATACACACGGGTGGTCTTCAATAATATTTTTGGCATTGTGAGGAGCAGTGTGAA
Source organism: Drosophila montana (assembly GCF_035044405.1). Taxonomy (NCBI): domain Eukaryota; kingdom Metazoa; phylum Arthropoda; class Insecta; order Diptera; family Drosophilidae; genus Drosophila; species Drosophila montana. The sequence continues at coordinate 783,756 of NW_026996881.1, forward strand.
GCACTGCCAGAGCATAAACTACGCATCAAGCATTCTGCGTACTTGTGCGTGTATGTGTGTTTTTCGGTTGGTATGGAGGGAAACTAGAATTTTTGTTATGGTAGATCGCACTGGTTTCAGGGTATTTCCTAGTCTGGCACTTCAGAGTGGGCAACTTTTACTTGTTTTTATTAGTTACGTGGCAAGGGTAAAAAACAGTTTGTTCTAAAATGAAAACATATTTTGTCAAGTTATGTCAGAAATGAAAAATTATTGCATAAATTAATTACGAGTACAGTCCACAGAACGTGCAGTCAGAGGCAGTCTGGCAGAATGTTGAGCCTATATCCTTGCCACGGCGACGATGACGGCGACAAATAACTGAGCACGTACCACAAGGCGGCAGAAGCAACGGTAGTCAACAGAGGCAACGGTAGGCAGCAGAAGCAACGGTAGGCAGCGTATACAGACAGCACACGCCGCGTATACGTAATATGACCTGAAACTGCTTAGTATGTGTTTGATTGTGTGTGTAACAAAAAATATGAGAGCATACAATTAATAAGGTAGGCATAGACAGGAAAGCTTGCCATTAAGGCTTTTCTTAAATTGCTAGGACGTGGAATTTAATTTTCAAATCAGGCAACCGTGAGGAAGAAGGCATCCTAAGTTACATGATCTCATTTAGAGTGAGTCGGGTGAGCAGCTGTCGCTGAGAGGTGTTTCTCTGTTCCTTAAAAAATTCAAAGAACTTCAATTTTGAGAAATGTTTCACAGGCCGACTCATTTAAATTAAATTGAGGCTAACGAGATTTTAAATTTAAAAATCAAATAAGCAAAAAAAAAGGCAACGAGAACATTTTTATTGTTTAAATTTATTTTATATTTTATCAAATTGATTACATATTTTAAATAACTTTTTTGATTTGATTCGATTCGGTTTTATTTGTTTTCTTTTTCACTTTTTGTTTTTATTTTCTAGCATTTTGTTTTAAGTGGCGGCCTAACCTTTAGAGGTGGGTGGCGATTGATTCAAAAAAAGCGGCCGTTGCCAAGGACAAGTTATGGTTAACTTTGAAGCCGTACAAAGCATTGCTGCAGGCCAAATGACCAAACAGCCGAGAAATAATAGCAAAAGACAAAAATGTTTATTTTTGGCTTTTTGTTTTTGTGTTATTATTTGGGTGGTTTTTGTAATTGTAATTGTTTTTGCTATTGCAGTTGCCAATTAAAATTCATTTGCCAAAATAAAATGAACGCCACTTTCACTAGCCAAGTTTCTTGGTTGCATCTTGTTGTTGTTGTTCTTGTTGTTTTTTGCTTTACACTTTTAGTCAATTTTTGTGCTAGATTGAATGAGGACTTTTCTCTTGTCTCACATATACATGTACACTCACACACATTCATGCACAGAACACAATCAAGTTTGTTTGTTGTTGTTCTCAACACGTTTCAATGCTTTTGAATAATTTGCAAGCGCTATGTGTACCGTTAGCTGCGAGTGCTTCCATACAACTGAAACTGAAACGGAACTTCTGACGACGCTGAGGCAATTGAAACGTCGGTTTCACCATGTGCTTCAAACATGTTGCATGTGATTATTGTGTTGTGTTTTGGTTCGATGCGGCTATGCGGCGTATGCGTAATGCCACGCTGCAGTTCCTTCACTTTAGCTACAGTATATACAAAGCTGACTACGCAAAGTAAAAGAGAAAAGTATGAGATATGTGCGTAATGTGTGAAATGTTTTAAGTGCTTTCATATTAAAATGAAGAATAAGCGTCGTTTCCTGTACTTCTGCTTATTAGAATCCAAATTTAACATTGATTTAAATATTGGTTTGTAATCAGCGCACTTTTCTTAGCCCGAGATAATACCGTAAGAATTGATACCTGATTGAATGTAAGTCATTTTTAAAGCAAGGTTTCGAAAAACTCCCAACGCACGTTTGGAAAATTGTCGGAAAATAATCACATAAGGTAACTACAGTAAACGAGTTCATCTATTCATTTTTATTTAAAATGTTTAAATATTCTTATTTTTTTAAAATTACCATTGTATAATTTATGTTTACCAATAACTAAGTGTAAATACATCCTGGATTTCTCCGTCTAAATTCATTTTCACTAATTGAGTGATTATTTCTGGTTGAGACAGAAAGTGCGTTTAATTATGACGTTTGAACCTTTTGTCTGGCCTAAAACAAGACATTAATTAAAGCTACGAGCTGCCATAGATGCTAAATTCAATTGATATTAGCAAACAGAATACGAGGAAAACTGGAGCAGGACATAAGCAAGCTCCTTATCCTTGCCAAGTCAGCGAGCGGCATTCTTGGCTGACACGTAAAATATGCCAGCTGAAGGAAATTCTGTGGCATTGCTCGCATAGCTGGCAGCGTGTAAAATGAGCGATAAGCGAGCAAAGCGGCAACCAACCCTCTTACCCGCTTGCCCACTCTGTAGGCGAAGTGCGCCACAGCAACGTCTGCAGTTTATGCGTTGTTGTAGTTAATAAAGCTCAACCAGAACACCACAAGGCACTGTCACGAGGCACAGCAGCCAGAAACGGCGGAAAAGGCATCAACCGCCATCTCCCAAGCAGCGAACAATCAATTTCACGTCAATTGGTTCATATTTTATAGGCTGAGCAGAGTCGAACAGAGTAGAGGGGCAAGGGCAAGTGCAGGAATTCGATGCTTGCGACTTAATGACCGCATTTGTGGCCACGCTTTAAGGTTATAGTTCAACCAGCGCTTAGCGGGAAGTCACAAAATACGAGTACAGTTGAGTTGTAACCAATGTCAATGCTCGACCCATAAAATTTTATGTTCAACCAACAAGTGCGATATCAAGAGAAACTGTCACTGTCCTTCAATTACAATCGAAATGACATCACCCATTGACCTGTATTATTAAAACAGAATACTTATTGTTAGCTAAATGTAAAGCTAGGAGACTTGAGCCCATGCTCTTGATATGCTCCTCGAATGTATTTAATTGTTATGCTCGATGCAGTTTGTTTTTGCATAGAGTTAACACTTAATTCCATCTAACTTCTCTGAAATAGACAAACCGGTCATTAAAGTCGTGAGGGGAAGAGTCGAAAGCCAAAAATGTTTCTACAAAATGTTTTGAGCTACCTTTTCAAAGTATGAAAACAAGAATATAATAAATAAAAATTCAAATTTCATCTTCAACTGTGGTGCATTACGAATACTAGATAACAAATTATCAAATTCATTTGGGGCGAGTTTCACACTTTTAAGAAAATTACCGCTTTCTGGCCGGAAATGGAGGTTAAAGGTTACATGGGCTAAGTTATAAGTTTCGTCCGATCTTTATTAAATGAAACACAATTAGGCTAACTGAAACATTTTATTAAAAAATCGCAAAGCCTTTTAAATTCAATATGCCCTGCCAGCAGCTGTCGTATTTCCATGACATGGCAAAACATTGTCTGCCCAGCGTTGCGTTTATGTAAAATTGAAACCGGATGTAGCGCCCAAGCTGAACAGAGGCGAGCCAATCACAACATAGAGTAAAGTCCGTGACATGGGCAGGCAGACTGCGTCATTGTAGCATTTGATTGATTGCCTTAAGCCCTATCATGGCGGTAGATGTGTAAAGTTGGCTACATGATGCCCTTTAAACACCCATGGCGTATGAGTAATGTGATACTGAACAAATATGCTGAACACGTGACCGCCATTGCTTTGCGGCAAGCATCTGACTATTCACCATTTCCTCTACGGACGGACTACCACCCAATTAATTTGCATCCTTTTACAGCGAATCGCTTTCAGGTGCAACAAGGCGATGACTGTTTCATGTCCTGGCATATTTGTTTACCTTTATTATACTTAGTATATACAATGACAATACTCTTGCAGAGGATATTATAATATTGTGTGTAACGCATACAGTATCAACAGCCAAGTTGATATGTGAATGGAATGCTAGTCTTAAAGGCTTGCTTGCAGATTTTCGGATGGTAGCATTATATTTATCTCTCCAAAGCTAGCGATCTGCTTATAACAAGTATCTGGAAAGTATATAGACGCTTTGCGGCGCCATTGCTTATATGGCTTTCATATCTTAAACTATTTTAAGTGACCTTTCCACTGCAATTTTGTACATTGTAAAGAGTGGCGTTTTTATCATCTTGTGTACGCCTTTGGCATTGTTTTTGGGGCTGCTGCTACTGCTGCTGCTAATGACTGTCTTTGACTTAAGTGTGTGTGAAGGACAAAAGGGCTGCTTTTCGCGACATTGTGGAACCGTCCATTAGGCTAATGGCAAGTGACAACTTTTGCAAATTGGAATTACATGCACACTGCGGTATTTTGATATTAAGCATACCATTGCACTCTTACGACTACTTGTACTTATACACCCAGACCGCAACTGCGAGGCGAGTCTAGGCAAGGCGCGCCTCAGCACACTATACAAATCGCTCAACACTTGGCAGCACTTAAACGCGGATAACCACATGATAAAACTAGACGATTAGCCACTGGCACGACCACAACATACCCCACAAATACATCTCACCACATATACGCACACCCATACTCAAAGGCAGACCGTGGCCAGACTAAATAAACAGCACAGCTGGCGAGCTATTAAAGTTTTAGCCTTACCCTTGCCTCATGTCCCCTTGCTGACTTGAACCAGCCACAAGCCTTATCGGAACGAAGTGGCGAAATACGTATAAAAAATTGCGCTGTTGCGTATTTTTCTGTGCGCTGTTCTTAAAAATATTTTCCCAATGAAAAATCTTTTGAAATTAGTTGAACATAACATAACCGAAGGCATAATGATACATATAAGCCGATAATTACTCGAGCATAAACAAACATTAAAGGCGAATATTCTGTTCTTTTTTTCAGCTAAAAATAACAAATATTTACTTATTCTTCAATTTTGAGGAATATTGTCAGGTCCCCAAATGTTTGATTAAATTTATACAATTTTTTCAACTACGAAATCCATTAGCTATAAACCAAATATTCAGCATGTCCTAAGATTATACGAACGTGCACAATTCTTCACACATCCAGTATAATTACTTTTTCAACAGTTACACCCCCTTTCTTTGGTGAAATAACCTTGAAGTGATAAAAATCGGACAAGAAACACAGACGTTGTGTATACTTTCAATAAAAATTTGTTTCGAGAGTGGGAAAGGAGAAAGAAACAAAACAACTGAGTAAGGTGGGACGCTCCTCTTTGTTCAATTTTCGTTGCTTAATATATGCGCAATAATACTGCCCGGTCTTGCTTGTGAAAAATTGGTGCTAAGTATTTTAGAGTTTACATTATCACGACTGTGAAAACATCTTCTATTAAAAATTATGTTAAAAGTGCATCTAATAAGGAACCAAATGTTGGAATCAACGAGTCCCTCCCATGTTAGTCTTGTGAGAATTTTGAACCCGAAAATAAACTATCACTTAATAAACGTTTTCCATCCCAGAGCGGTGAGGTTTGCGAAAAACGTAACAAAACAATTCTCTAATATATCTTTGAATTTGAGCTTCAAAGCGATAATAAACAAAAAAAGTTGCAAGTTATCCGTCAAATTTCCACAGTTGCGGGTGGGATTTCCCAAATCCCTGAAACACGTATTCATCAAGTTCTTATGATCGGAAAAGACTTGAAATATTAATATATAATAGTAAAATGAATAATACATTTTTTTGGCGAACTGTCAACGCAGTCCGGTTTATAGTGTGTTTTATAGCTTTGCATACAGTTTTCCGTTTGGGCTTGGGAAACTTAAATCAGATAGTTTTAGATTTATGCTCTAACCACAAAGTAACCAGATAGACGTGATTTGTACAATGGACGCGATAGAATTATTGCGTTTTATGAGCATTCAATTCTGAAATTGAAAATTCGTGCGAGCAGTTTAAAGGGTGAGTGCCAGATAGTGGCGTATAGAGGGGGGCCATTGTGTAAATATTCCCACACTGAGCCGGCGCAATTCGAGGCAAATGTTAATTGTTTACTTTAGCACTTTGCTTGTGATGTGCAGCATTTGTCGAGAAGCGAAATTAGTTCGGTTTTAATGCAAGAGGTGTAATAAAAAAAACAAATACCATAAGCTTGATATTGAACAGATATACGGATATATAGAGAAAAACAACCAGACAGAGGGATAAGGGAAATGAAGTAACTGAAATGCTTATAAATTATAATGCAAATAACACGACAAGTTGAAATTGCTTATCTTTCCAACAGCCAGCAGAGAGAGGGAGAAGTTAACCGTGAAGCCGCACAGATGCGTTCCAACTCTGGCTCAGAACTGGCTTCAGCTGCTATTTGATAAATTTAAAAACTGTCAGCTGCCTGATAAAATGTTATTTTTGGGCTGTTTTGTTGCCAAGTTCATGTCCCCGGCCACGCGTAACTTGCCTTTAGCGCGGCACATCAACAAAAATTAAATTACATTTTGCACACAGTTGTGATTTTCATTAATTTAGTGTAAATAAAACACATACAAAAGTCTATGTATACAAAAAGTTCCAAATTCCAAATCAAATAACTTTTTCCCAAAACTTTTATGCCGGAAACCACAAAAAAAATCGATTCGGCAAAAAGTTGGCCCAAAAACGTTTGTGGCGGCTTCTGCTGTTGCTACCGTCTATCCTATATTTTCAGATAAAGACATACATGAACAAATAAACATCAGATTTTAGTTCTTATAATCATTAATGAATGTTCTGGGAAATTCTAAGAGGATGTTTGGAAAAATTGTGAATAACGTTTGTATTAAGCCTTTCTGCTAACTATCTGATAATCTAAATTCATCCGAAACGTATTTCAGATTTTTCGAAATACCTACCACTTTTGGATAACAAATGCGGGTCAGTTTCGGACGTAGAGTATTTTGCAAAGATATTTATGAAACTTTTCTGTTTACCGTTCGATCGGTGTCGAACTAAATTTTCATAGAACATAGAACTTATTGGGTATAAAACGCAAATCAAAGGTTGTATAAGCGAAAGCGTTTTTTTCAGCTTCAAGATTCGCACCACAAGACTAATATGGGTGGAGAACATTGATTTAAACTTTAAATTTATTATTCGATGCAATTTTAACTGGTTCTTAATATCCATGTAAGAAATACGGGAAAACCCAGTTAGCACTTGTTTTTTAATATTGTAGAGTATGTTAATATAGGGGCTTCTTATCAACTTGCCTGTTCAAGTTTTGTAATAGCCTGCCACTTTTGCCATTACGTAAACGGAGCGTGAGATGCTCGCTCTGAACTTTTGTCGTACATTTTGACTGATGGCTAACAGCAAAACTGCCAATATTCTACAAGCAAAGTGTTTAAGGAGATAAAAGGAAAGAATTAAGCTGCTGACAAACTTTGACCCCGAATTTGAGAAAAAACTGGATGTACGAGTCAAAAATGGTATTAAATACCAAAATCGGACATAATTTTTCCGAGATATTCCAAAAAATCAACAAAATGGCTGACTACAAACAAATACATTTTTGCTCAACTACTGTTTTTA